>NC_133328.1:130505815-130851304 GCF_042186555.1 Aquarana catesbeiana
GACCTAATTTCCTAGGACAGTGGAGCAAAATAGGAGTAGGCAGGGTCACATTAGGCTGTGTTACAGCTTTGTCTGCCAGTATCCACGACGACACACAGTCCTGACAAACAGATAGATCGAAAACAAGGTATTAAATACTTAATTACTATACAAAAGCCAATTTCTAACCTGATAATAAGATGCCATAGGACTAAACATGGGAGTAGGCTGAACATATGCATCGGTGACAGGGGTGCTCCACATGCTCTGATATTGTGGTGCTTGGGTGCTAAGCACCACAGTTCTTGGTTGAATGTGTGCACCTAAAAGAAGATTATATGGTTAAATGTTTTCCTGAGAACCACAGTTATGATCAAATGCAATGTAGATATTTACTCACATGTACTTTGCTTTCTTATAGCTGGTCCAAGTTTTAGTCTCTTGCCATGAAAGCTGACCTGAGTCTGAAGTATAATGCAGAAGTAAATGAAGCTTTTCAGAAAATGGGATAACTACATCTGAGCACAAAATGTATGTAGAGGGCACCACCTATTCCAAATAAAAGGCTTCTGCTGATTATAAACATTAGAGATATTCGGCAAAACTAAGATTTACAGCTTTCCGATGATTTTATAAAGGCAAATAGTATCCACTTCCTGGTCTACACAACTTTAGATTTGGTCAAGGTCAATGTTTATTAAATCGCACTTTCAGGCAAAACGCGACAGAAGTTTGTGAGATTCTTATCAAGCAAATGTTGTTTAAAGTTAGGATGCTGACTGCTTATAAATGTGCATGAAATCTAATTCTATACAGCTGGATTTTCGCAGATTAACAGAGGTTAAAAGTGCACTTCTTAAAGTGGATGTAAACCCTCAAATATATCCAGTAAAGTGAACAGCCTCAGATACACAGGGATGAAACAAACCTCCCTACATAAGTTTTACATGTATATATGCTGTCTTCAGCTGTATATATCCTTTAGAAAGTGCAGATTGTGTGATTTTTCTCTTCCTGTTCAGCACTGAGTGTGAAGTCTGGGCATACAGCCAGGACAGCTGATTGGAGGAAAGGCACACACCCCCACTCCACATTGGCAAAGGAAGTAATGTACAGAGCTCTGCTGTGACAAGTCCAGCTCTGTGCATTTTAATCTATTTATAGCAACCTCCAACACAAATTTCAGGCTGCTTTTATCTACTGACTGAGTCTGAGAACTTGTCAGAAGTTATCAGGCTGATAACAGAGCTACAGAGCAGGAGAAAGCCATGGGACTCAGTGCTTTGGAGAGAGATAAGAAAACACTGCCCAGCTCAAATTTCATGAATCAGTGTTACATCCACTTTAAGACTTCAATGTTCCTTTGTTTTTGGAATCACCTACCATTATTCAAGCTTCTTAAAGCAACGTTTGAAACAGATTGTTGGGGGGAGGAATTTTGACTTTCTTGCCCTTATCTTTCAGTACACTACAAGACTAGTATTCATAGACCATGGGTTATATGCATCTACTTTCATGAGATTGGACACTGGCCCAAATTTGGCTTGAAGATAATAAACCTGTGTGCACCCCCCCCCCCTCCCATCTTAGCCTGATCCAGCAATGTGCACAAGAGCAGAAGCTCTCCTGGGTCTCTGCCTCCTCACTGGCTGAGCCACAGCAGCAGGAGCCATTGGCTCTCACTGCTGTTAATCACAGCCAGTGAGGAGGGAGCGGGGCCGAGCAGCACTCTTGAGTCTCAGACACAGAGGCAGCTCAGACACTAGTGCCCACAGAGTAAGCAGATTGCTATAGGGGCACTCAGCAAGGGGGGAAAAGGGCCAGACGCACCGGCATTGGGAAGAGGAAGAGGATTGGGACTGCTCTGTGCAAAAACCATTGCACAGAACAGGCAAGTATGACATGTTTGTTAAAGGATAAAAACAAAACAGAACCTTTAAAAACAGTTGAATTGGAAAAGTGCCTCACCAAACAGGCTCCTTCATTAAAACGGCATACATGCAAGGCCTTTCTCTTAGGCAGCTTCAGCTGTCCAAGAATTTAGCTAGATAATCCTGCCCATATAGATCTGTCTGACGTGTCCCAGGGCAGCCACACACAAAAAATGCAGATGGAAAAAGTTATACTGCAACTGCACCATTCTAAAAGACAGGGCTATTCTGGTTGCTCATTTTCCTTGCCCAGTTTGCTGCAGTCTGATATACAGAAATAGCAGCCCGAGCTGGTTGCAGCTGCCCGTGTAGAGCGTTTAAGAGATTCTCTAATTTTCTGTCCACAGTCATTCAAAGATAAAGCTTCTTCATTGGGTACAGGGGAGATGTTTGTTTAGGAAGGAGACTGCAGGGCCAACCTCAGGGGTAGACAATTTCTTTGTGAACTCTCTCTCAACAGGATAAAGTAAAAAAAATTTGGGGGGACTAAAAATCCTTTCAGGAATCTTCCACTTGTCATACACTGCCAACTATCTGCTCTATCTGTTCATGAACAGGGAATGTTTTGCAAGGCTTAGTAGGTCTCTGTGCCCAAAGGGGAGCGACAAGAATTTCTGTACAATACCAAAGCTTTTCTGTACAGAGACAACAAGCTTTTGTCAACATTAGCAAGCTTATTGCTGGAAGCTCTCCATTCAATATGATGACAGTGCAGAAGAGAGAAATCTTCTACAGCTTCCCCCCCAAACACCGCTTCTACGTCCTCTTCATTTCCCTTTGAATCAGCATCATCTAGGACCATCATACCAGGGTCTGACTGCAGGTGAGAAGTGAGATTAAAAAAGGTGGGACATTTTTGAATTCTGGGCAGAGATGCATTAAGGCAGTAATCGGTCAGAGAAATTGTGACAGATGCAGCAAATTCTGATTTTGTGAAACAGGCCGCTTGTTGCGTACCTAAAATAGAGCAAGAATCGGATACTGAAGCTGGTGTTAAGACCGGTTCATGCTCTAGTGCAAGGAAAACTGTCACTGAGGTTGTGTGAGCCTACGGCAGAGTGAATGTTCACCTGCTGTTTACAGTTGGCTCCCTCTTACCTGATCTCCACCATGGCTACAACTGAGGGTATTCCCCTTGGGGGGGGTTCTCATGGAGTAGAGTGTGGGAGAGGGGGCAAGTATGTCCAGAAGGAATATGTGATCACACTGGTGTAGACCATCCTGCAACAAATCCTCATGGCAGAAAGGTGAGAGGAAGCACCCGAGTACCTTATAACAGCTGTAAGCGGAAGTGTCATTAACCACTAAAGCCCTGGACCATTTGGTTGGCCAAAGACCAGAGCACTTTTTCGATTTGGCACTGCGTCGCTTTAACTGACAATTGCGCGGTTGTGCGATGTGGCTCCAAAACAAAATTGATGTCCTTTTTTTCCCCACAAATAGAGCTTTCATTTGGTGGCATTTGGTCACCTCTGCGGTTTTTATTTTTTGCACTATAAACAAAAAAATAGCGACTATTTTGAAAAAAACGCATTATTTTTTACTATATCCCCAAAAAAATATATATAAAAAACTTTTTTTCCTCAGTTTAGGCCGATACGTATTCTTCTACATATTTCTGGTAAAAAAAAAAAAAAAAATCGCAATAAGGCTTTATTGATTGGTTTGCGCAAAAGGTATAGCGTCTACAAAACAGGGGATAGTTTAATGGCATTTTCACTAGTAATGGTGGCGAGCAGCGATTTTTATTGTGACTGCGACATTATGGTGGACAGATCGGATACTTTTGGCTCCATTCACATTTATACAGCGATCAGTGCGATTAAAAATGCATTGATTACTGTATAAATGTGACTGGCAGTGAAGGGGTTAACCACTAGGGGCAGTGAAGGGGTTAAGTGTGTCCTAGGGAGTGATTCTAACTGTGGGAGGGAGGGGCTACGTGTGACAACACTGATCACCGCTCCCCATTACAGGGAGCTGTGATCAGTGTCACTAGGCAGAACGGGGAAATGCTTGTTTACATCAGCATTTCCCCGTTCTTCCTCTCCGTGAGACGATCGTGGGTATCCCCGATGACAGAGTCCGTAGGACTCGCGATCACTCACGGAGCTCGCGGCGACGCGTGCGCGCCTGCAAACCGCTTCGTTAGTATGCCTGTACATGCCCTTCTGCAGACATATTGGCGTGAGCCGGTCTGCAAGCGGTTAAGGCGTGCGACCAGTTGTGTAATGTAACACCTGGTTATTCCCCTGAGACTGAGATGATGACTTTTAGTGGCAATTTTGAAAAGTTTACACCATAAGGTGAATACATGCCAAACATACCCCCATTTTACACAGTAACGGTCAAAAATACAGGATAACGCCATCTTAACTTATTATGAAACCGACTATAAATTATAGGCTTTGCACGTCATGGTGGGCATACCCCTAAATAGGTCTGTAGGTACTGGGTTCCATTGAGATGGTTCAGTCCTGGACCTGTAAGGCACACTGCGCCTAATGCATTTGCAAGAAGTTGCCAAGTGCCCTACATAGGTTCCAGTGTCCAAAGCAACTTTACAGGCTGTCCCCACAGCTGGTTTCCTGGGAAGAAGAGGTAATTTAGACACTATTAAAAAAAAACTGAGGACAGAGTGGGGTGGAATTAAAAGGATAGATGCACCAGGTGGAGTGTCATCAAAAACATGCCAGTATCCATTTACCTGAAAGTACAAGCTGAACCTATGGCGTATGAATAAGTTGCCTGTGTCCTGCACAATTGTAAGACATATGTTTGGGTCCTAAAATGGAGCCTGGACTCTAGGCACTGCTTAGTGGTTCCGAAATTTTAAATGTGTCCCTCCCCCAAACAAAACTAGTACAGAAACTACTTCAATTTACACAATCTACACAGCTCTCAAGCAAACACATTGACACTCAGTGCACCTCTGGCACTGGGTGAACCAAGAGTTGCATCCAGTGTTTATATGCAGGCAAAAATTTACCAATAGCCAGAAAAACTTACATCTAAAATCTTCTGAACGTCAATGTCATCATAAAAGGAGACAAAACCATATCTAAAATAAAGAAATTACATTTTAGTCACTTCAGAGGACAGCTTCAAATTGTTTAACTGCCATTTGGGATTTTTTTTTAAATCCAGGTGTGGATGATTTTTGCATATTTACATTGGTGCAGCTTGGAGTATGCCATACCTGGCAGATCACTATATACTAGTAGTCACTGCTACTACAGTAATCCTCGCTGTATTCTAGGTTCTGGGCCGAGCACGTGCCCTACTTCATTGTAACCTTCAAAGTTCGACCAGTTGGGAGAAGTCACCATTCACAGAACGTCCTCCATTTTTCTTAATAAATGCAAATCATTCTGGTTGAAAGAGATTGAGATTTTTGGTTGTGTCACACCCTGCCTCTTTACCTAAACCAGAGAATGCTTTGCATTAAGAAAACGGCAACTTCTCCAAATGACATCTGTGGAGAACGAGCAACCCCCTGTGGTTAATTTTTAGCAGGTCAGCCACTGAAGACAGGACCTTGAAGAAATCAATGTAGTAGCATTACTACAGTGGTACTCCATTTCCACAGGGATTGGCCAGGCATAGAATATGCATATTTACATTGATCCAAGCTAGACCAATGTAAATGCACAAAAAAAAAAACAAAAAAAAAAAACCTGAAATTCTGCTTTAATATTCAGCCTTAGCAAGCTCTGTTTCTCAGGAAGCATGTACTCTATAGCTCAGGTCATCAAGAAGTCACCGATAACATCCATATAACAGAACTGGGGCCTGACTGCTCAGAGTGTATAGACGTATCCTCAACAGTAGAAAATGAACTCGTGTGAAGTGTCTATAAGGCACCACAATACTGCTCAAAAAGGCTGCTCTAAACCTTGAAATGCAAATAGTCTTCCTCCCAGATGACACTTACTACATGAACACTAGCTAATACCTTTAGTGGAATTTGAAAAACAGCCAACTTGTGATGTACAGCTACATCTGTGATACGATCAATTTCATTTTGCAATGCTGACAAAGTTTGTAAATATCTGTTAATCTTCAAATCAATACTTTTAGAGCACCCTTGGATCATAGGTCCAGATGTTACACCGGCCTAGACTTCCCCAAGATTAGAATGCAGCTAAACTCAAAATATATACTGCAGCTTACCGATCCCTAAATGTGGGGACTGCAAAAGCCTTTTCTAGGCCTTTTTCTTTTTTGTTCACCTGGTGATCCTGCTAGTAACGCTTTCTGCCTTAGGATGGCTCCACTCTATGGAGAAGCAATGAAGACATCCTTGTTAGCAGAACTTCAACCTGTTGAGAGGGTAGTGTTGTGCTAGGGGTGTTGAAAATTGGCACATCTCGATGCAGCCTTGAGCGATTCTGCATCAATGCAGAATCCAGCTGATTTGCGATTGCACGTCATCCCGGCGCCGCCCTCCAGACAGAAGGACTGCTGTGTGTGGGCTGTCAGCACTCTCTCCTGGGACACAGGGTCCCAGCCCCCTCTTCAAAAGGTGTTCTATGAGTGGCGAGTTGGAGCGATTCAAACTCTGCCAGAGCCGCTCAGCCGTTGGTGCATTGTAGAGCTTGAATTATCTCTAGAACGAGGCTTGGCTAATACTATCCAGATAGAGGCTTGGGTATTCAGCATCCAGATCTAAGCTTGGTTATTACAGAGGAAAAGACAGTGGAGTAGGTTGAGAGTGAAGCTGGAAAGGATCTCTGTACAGTGAGGAATTTAAATCCAGGAGAGGTAGGGACCATGCTATTCTATTCCAAGCTTTCATTGGGATGTGCATAGTTAAATCTAACTGTCTTTCCTTTACAAGCAGACCCTTTTATTTAAAGTGGATGTAAACGCGAAATTTTTTTTTTTTTTTTTTTTTATCATACTGTAGAGTATAAGATTTGCTATCATTTGAGCCCAGTCTTGCCACACAGAGTTAATCCATCTCTGAGCAATCCTCTTATTGTTCAGTGAGACAATTCTTGACAAACTGAGAAAAACTTTGTCAAATCCTCCCCCTTGCTGTGAGTGACAGGTGATTTACATCTCGTGCATTAGCCTAAGACATGCAGTATTTTTAAATTCCCACCCCCACTCCTTAAGCAGCTCTGCAAGGATTGGCTGTTCCACGCCTCACCATGATTTGGCATGCTGAAGTCATGTGGTTACTTTCCTGTCTTTTAACTGGATGTTAGAGATCATAGCAGAAGTTCAGTGTTAGAAATACACAGGAGAAAATGCATATTGACAAGGGGAGTGTAGAGGTGAGTGGAGTCTACTGACATCACGACTCCACCCACCGATCTCCAAACAGACCCACCCACAGAATATGCCGTTTTTCGGGTCTAATAACAGACAGAGGGGAGACACTTGACAGGTAAGGATACATACAGGAGGCATGTATATTCTTATAGATAACCCCTATGGCAGTAGTTTAGAAAGGATGACATTGAGTTTACATCCACTTTAAGTGCTGGTAGACTGATACTCCCTCTGCTGGTGGGAACCGGTCATAGCACAAGGCATCCTGAGACTGGAAGCTGCTTTTGTGTCATTAGTATTGGTGCTGCATGTCCTTGAGCTGGAAGCATTCTGGCTTTGGAGGGGGAAAGCACGGGGCAGCATTTCAGACAGTGGGATGGGAAAAGCCCATTTACATCTATGTGTAGCCAGAAGACTTGTTGCTGCACCAAACATTTTGAATGGCAACCCAATACACTAAGCAATGCAGTGCGCCACAATGCATGATAGTGCACTGCGTTGAAAATTTTGTGGCACATCTGATTTTTGGTACACTGGCAGGCCATTGATTTCAGTGCACGTTAATGTGTGACAAAATGCACATTACCACACAAATGTAAATGGCAATACACAGAACAAACTTAATTGGGAATCAGATGTCACAGCAAAAGAGCTTTCTCGACCATGACCTCCCCAACCATGGACTCCAGGAGGAGACCATCACACCCCCAACCCTGACATGTACATAGCACAGGGGATCTTCTACCTCTGATAATCCTCACCTGCAGGACTCCACGACGACCATCTCAACTGAAGAGCCCCCCACTGACACCATGGGGGCCTTACATAGTAGTAAGGGGCAACCAGACAGTAGATCACCAATCATAGTACTGGACCGCTCACAAGGGCGCGGGTACTATGGGACCACTGTGATCGCAGAAATCAGTTACAGTAGTAATCAAGACTCATTCCTGATGCCTTGCTTACTACCGTTTCATTTTCTGATTGGTCACAGTAATCACATGGTACCAGGGTCAATCACAGTGGCCCTGTACCATGTGACAGCTGTGACCAATAACAGCATCACAGTAGTAAAGGTTTAATGAATGACAAATCTTTCATTCTGGCCACTGAAATGAATTAACGCTCAAGCGCTAAACATGCCTAATGTTAAAACGTTTATAAGCACCAAACTCTTTCTGCCAAAACTCTGCTGCTCCTGGACGCACAGGATTTTTTTTCCGGCTTCAAAAAGCTGGCACTAAACACTGCTAAAAGTCTGTGTGCACGGACACAGGCTAATATACAGGGGATTTTAGAGGCAGGAAATAAAACACCTGACGCCCCTAGAAGCAGCTGCACAAATGTCCAGCGTGCATGAGGCCTTAGAAGTAATCTTTCTTCAAAAATTTAGGACAAAATATATTACATTTCTTTGGTAAAACTAACCCAAATCATTGTATGTCTGTCTCAGACAGTAATCAATCTGTGTGAACGTTATTTGGGGTTGCAAAATCTGGTGCAGCTCTGCATAGAAACTAATTGGCATCCGGGATTTATTGTCAAAGCTTAAATGAACAAGCTAGTTAGGTGACTGGCTACCATGCAGAATTGCACCAGATTTTGAGTGTTCCAGTTTTAGTAAATCTCCCCCATAGTCAAACTATGGTATATACTTGGAAAAAAAACAAAAAAATCACATTCAGGAGAGACGCTTTTGTGCAAAAAAATGCAGAACGCACATAAATGAGCCCAAATACCAGAGGCGTTTATGCATTCTATTAGTTTTTACCATGTTTAAGCAGCTTTTCTCCTGCCAGGAGAAAAAGCATTCAGAGGAGTTGAGCAAATGCGCGTTGTGCATACGGTCCTATTTTTTTTTTTTTTTTTCATTTAGGGATAAAGGTTTTGCATAAATAAAATCTGACCATTATAAACATCTTGATCAGTGTTAAATGTTTTGTCTCAGCCCTCTACTTGCTACTTTAGCTGAACAGCTTGGCCTGAAGGAAGTTGAAATATAGACTAACTGCCCAGATCACATGCGAAAGGGGGAAAAAAAACCTAAAGAAAACTATATGGCCACCACATTTAGGGTTTTGGTAAACTGCAACAGATTACAGTTTAGCTTTTGGGTAGGGTTTAGATATGCTTTTTAACCACCTCAATACAGGGCACTTACACCCCCTTCCTGCCCAGGCCATTTTTCAGCTTTCTCTTCTCCTTCACTGGTGGGCACAGATAAGGCGGCACTGGTGGGCATCACTGACTGGCATCACTAATGGGAACGATTGCTGGCACTGGTGGGCACTTTAGCAGAGAGGTGGTTTATACCATCTAGGACTGCCCATAGGCAGAGTTGTGTTCTTTTTCTGCCTAGAGTCCTACTCCTGTAGGTGGCGCTGTAACCACTATGGTCAAGAATCAGAGGAGCTGTGTCCGTCAATGAACATAAGTGAAAAGTGAACTCGCAAGCACACAACGTGCACAGAGTACATTAGTATGGCACAAAACTGGCAGAGGCAAGGCACACCACTGTCTACCTAGGTTGAAGCAAGGTGAACCCCATTCCTTACTTGGTAGGGGATTCTCCCCAGAGGGAGACCCTCCAGATGGGAAGGAGCAAAAGACCAGAAAGGTCACAGAACTTCCACTCAACATCAGGGTAGGCTCAGATGACATGCACCTTCTCCGTGCAAAAACAGCGCTTGTGACAAAAAAGGTGCTATGTGCAGTACATAGCGGGCCTTCCTTCCAATATATAAATTGCCTTGACTATCCAGGCAGCCACAAAGGCAAAGTGCAAGTAAAGCATGAGGTGAGGTGTCCTTGTGCCAGTGAACCACCAATGGTGTGGCTCTGCCACACCATAGTTTTTTGCCAGCACCCCTGGGACAACACCTCCCAGGGGGCACATCACAGGGAGCTCCGCAAGCCTCCCAGGCCAGACAAATGCAGACCCAATCAAATCAGAAGGCATTAGAACATAGGGAGAGCCCTGCCATCAACCGGGGGACAAAGCCTGGTAAACAAAGGCAGATTCAATCTGGGACAACAAGGGTCCCTCTCACCATTCCCACCTTACTAACCGCCTGCCCTATGCAAAGGGAGCCAGATTTCTTCTTGAGAATTGATTTCAGATACTACACTTGATTTTATCCAACAGGCTGAGAAGCTAATACATCAATGTGGCAGCCAGGGAACTAACTTTCTCAAAGCAAAGTAATGGCAGCCCCCCATATTTTTAAACTTTTCTCATGTCAGGGTCACATTCATTTTGGTTTGGGGAGAAAACCCTATATGCACAGCCTGGGCTGGCCTAGGATCCAAGGGGGCTCCACAGGTTTGACCATTATATGTGCCCTTCAGGACTTTTGCTACTTTAGAAAGTTTAGACTGTCAGTTTTACTTTAAAGTGGTTGTAAACCTTCACATATACCCAGTGTACTAGCGATAGTGTACACGGACTAGACTCAGGTGATACACAAGAGATGAAACAAATTCTCCTGCATAAGTTGTACCTGCAGCTCTCATCTCTACAGCAATTCAAAGTCCAGAACTTATACAGGTTGTCTGAGCTTTCAGAAAACAGCGTCCAGGGAGCTGAAGTTACACTCAGTGAGGAGAGCTGATTGGAGGGCAGGGGCACACCACCTTTACACAGAAACGCAGCTGAGGCCTTCAATCACAGGCTGTGTGCTGGCCTCCCTCCCCATAACCTTTTTACCTCTTGGTGTCAGTAAAACTAGTCAGAAGTGACTCATGCAGATAGCACAGAACAAGGCAGCAGACAGAAATGCCTCTTCCACACTGCTGCCTAAAAACTCAGATTTTAGGCATAAAGGTTTTTTCTCTCTAAATGCAGCCTTGTTTTCAATGTACCAGTACACACAGGCACATAAATATGCGCTGTGCATAGAGGAGAAAAAAGCAAAAACAAAAAAAAAAAAAAAAAAAAAACTAAATCTGTGTTGCCGACCAGTATTTTTATGCTAATAAATTAATTTGAAGAGGTTAAAGTGAAATTCCATTCAAATTGTAAGCCTAAACCTACTCCCATCTCCATTCAAAGTCTATTCGATCTACCCTGTAAAAGAAAAGTTGTTTATACTTATCTATTCTGAAGCCACTCTGGTCCGGTCACATGATCAGGTCTCAGCTCCGGTTTCAGTGTAGAGATGAGACAGCCCACAATGGATGCCCCATAGTAAGCCTATAGGTGATGTCACCCAGGCTCTGCAGCCGCTTCTCCTCTACACTGAAGCCAGTGTTGGGACCCGATCAAATGACTGGATTGACTTCAGACTAGGTAGGTATAGCCATCTTTTCTCTTACAGTGTGGATAGAATAGACTTCAAACGAGGCAAGAGTGGGTTTAGGCTTAGTTAGAATTTGACTGAAATTCCACTTCAAAACTCCATTCTAAGTGCTAGAATTGATTTTACTTACAGTATAAACACAAGAAATTTTGGTCAGGAATACTGATGTTCAAACACCAGTACCGTGTACAAGTAACCTAAAATGACTGAATATTCTCTACTTGCTATATAGATGATCCAAATCATTCCATGTAACAATGAAAAAACCTATAAACACACAATGTTTTTATAAAATACAAGTGTTCTATTTTACTGAGAAGAGAGAAGACAGTTTAAAGTGGAGTACCCCTTGAAATTAATTTTAAAGTTGACCTAAGCATAATCCCTTTCCATATTTAATAATGCGGCTAATTCAATGAGCTGGACATATAATGAAGAAAGGACTTTTTTTAACGCAGACGACCCGGGTGGGGGTTGTTAAATACAGGCAGCTGAGCAATGGTATTACTGCCACCCAACCCAAACACTAACATGCCACAGCTGCAATGCTTTGCGGAGAGAGGCACATATAACCACTTGCCCTTATCACTACACAATATTATCATTTTAATGTTAATTAAAATGTTTAGTACTTACCCCTTGGAGACACCAGCGCGATCGGTAATTATTTTTACCTCTTTTACTGAACCAAACTTTGAAAAAAAGTCTTTAATTTCATGTTGGTCCATCTAAAAAAAAGTTCAAAACACACAAGGGTAAACAGACATGCGATCCTGGTAGCGAGATTTATATGTGTATACACACAACTGAACATCATAGATGAAGCCATATCACAGCTCATTCACACTAGAGATCACACTGCCTCTGCCATTCTTTCTATGGGTTTGTCATTGTGTAAAGCTACTGCAACAAAAATGAAAATGGCTCTGAAATGGTCCCTACTACACCTTAAAGGACTACAGAAGGATTGGAACACATTCTGATCACCACTATGCAAGTACTATTATGGATGGGGGTCAGAAAATAAGGAATATTTTTGTACATATGGTGAAAGATGTTCCAGAAATCAGGGCAGGGACAATATTTCCAAAGTAGGGCAAACCTTTATGCCGAGGATGAATTTTTGGCACACTTAAAGTGTTTGTTAACCCTTACAAAAAATCTGTAAGGTGAACTTATAGGAACCCCCTTACACCCCCCTCCCCCCTGACCTGGAGCGCGGCGATATCCCGCTATGAACCCTGGTATAGCAGCTGTCTCTCCTTCTCCCCTGACAGGACGGGTTATGCGGGTTCTGATTGGTCGGCGCCGCCCAATTAGAATGTACCACCTGACTGGGGACATTTTGGAGATTAAGCCGAGGGGATTTCTAAGCCCCAGACCGGTGATGCAGCTATACCAGGGGCTCATAGCGGGATATTGCCGCGATCCAGGTTAGCGGGGGGGTCCTGCGCAAGTTCAAATTGAGCGGTTAGTGCCAACAAAGCTGGTCTAGGTATCTGAAAGCTCTGCTCTTCTCTGTGTATTGCTTCTAGGATAGATCAGAGTGATTTACTGTGCAGGCACTGACCAATCAGAATCACTCTGGTATGTCCCAGAAGCACTGCACATTGAAGACGCAGAAGAGTGGGAATTTTAAATCACTGGACCGAGTGGGCACTGACAGCTCAGCGTTGCCAGACCTAAGTACATTGGGAAAGGGGAGGATGTACGATGTTCACCTTTAAATTTTTTTCTGTCGAGCTGAACACTAAGCTTACCAAACGCTTTACAAACTGATTGTACAATTTCCTTTAGATCTACCAACAAGTATGTAGTGCAAGGACCTTCCTGACTGGATACTAATTTGCTATTTTAAGTAGGGCTTCATATACCTCATGTGTGGCCCAATTACTGTTTACAGATGCGTGCAGGACCTACATTCGCATGCGAGCATGGGGGGGAGGGTGTGTGTTAAAAAACGTATGTTCCTTCTCTGGGCAGCCAACCGCTTGCAGCTATCACAAGAACAGCAGTGCCCAGGAATGGCAGCGGCACTTCTGATCCCTGTAAAAAAGTGATCAGGTGGCTATAGAGCAAATTGGATCGCTTTTACCTGAAAGCCGGTTGCTGCCTAAAAAAAAAAAAAAACACGACACCACGATCCTAATATAGCCACTTATCCAGGGCGTATGTTTACTAGGGCTCCAACTAAAGATTATTTTCATAATCGATTAGTTGGCCAATTATTGTTTCGATTCATCGGTTAATAACCTTAAAAATAGTGTAGTGTATAATTTAGTTAATATGTAAAGTTTTAAAAAAAGGGAATTTATTCTTAAATCTTTCTATGCAGTGGTAAATATAAATAACCAACAATATGGTTAGGAAGCAAAATATCTAATCCACTCTGAGAATAACAGACAGAAGAGATATACTGTATATACTATTAGAGGAGATATACTTTATATACTATTACAGGGTGAATCTGGTAAATATCAGACTAAGATCAAATTTTTTTTATTAAAAAAACCATGTCTTCCTTCAAAAAAATGTAATTTTAAGAACGTTCGTTTGATTTTCTTATCGTTAGTGGGGTCAAATCGACGTTCATTTTCAACCACAGTGACGGGAAAATTTGAAAATAGAAAACTTCTTGGTCAAAGGAATTGTCAGTTTATGTGGTTTTCGTTCAGAAATTACATTGATTTTAAAAACAGAATGTTAAAAACAAGTGGAAATATCAAACTTTCTTTCATACAGCGAATGTACAAAGATTTTTCGTCTGAATATTCTTGTCTGAAAATTGATCCATGTGGCCAGCATAAGGCTCGGTACACACCTATGCAGTTTGCTTCTGATCTGTTTCTGTAGTGCGTTTTGATTTTAGCACACATGATTTTGCTGCGATTTGCGTTTTTGCAATTTTTTGGCCAATTTGTTGTTGGGCAGAGTAAACACAAATTGCTGCAAAAATGCATTACATGCTTTTCTGCAGCTTCTCTATTGAAATATATTGAACCAAAAAAGCACCGTTTTGCATTAAAAAAGTCCCTGACCCTTTCCAAATATGCAGCGGCTGAAAAAAGCATGGATGTGAACGTATCCCATAGGAAACCATGTAAATGAACTGTAGTGCATTTCTGCAAAAAGCATCAAAAAACACAGATTTGAACCAGGTCTAAGACGTTTAGTAACATAATGGGGTTAAAAAAAACTAAAATTAGCCCTGTAGAGTACAAAAAAGCAAATAATCACTACTGTAAGGAGTTCATTTTTTTACAGTAGAACTGTGAAAGTAATATTTACAATAGCGATTTGCTCTTTTTGTACTATAAAGGGCTCATTTTAGTTTTTTCTGACCCCATTATGTTACTGGCCGATTAATCGATTATGAAAATAGTAATCGATTAATTTCATAATCGATTAGTTGTCAATTAATCGATTAGTTGTTTCAGCCCAAATGTTTACACACGCTGAATGGGGAATTGGTTAGCAATGTTTCCAAACTTAGTACAGAAAATATTCAAACAATGAATGAGGACAACACTTTAGCAATCTTGTGTGGCCTGTAAAAGTCAAGACCTGAACTGAGTCTCAAGTCCCGTGTGACCCACTGTGAAAATGACTACATCACTTTCATATTAAAGCCAGAAGCCAGGCTGAACAAGCAAACAAGCAGAGCACAAGCTGATAGCTTCTACTGCAGCCATCAGCTTGTGATAATCAGTTCACTCTTTGAAGGTATGCAATGTGTCTTAAGAGCTGAACTAGTTAAAAAGTGCAGACTAATATAAAAAAAAAAAAAAAAAAAAAAATATTCATACTCACCTATGTGGCTGCAGCATCTAACAGAACTGATCACAATTACTGATCGCTCAGTTCTCAGTGAGCACAGAGCAGTGACTGCTAGTGCACTCCTGTGAACCACAGGAGAAGCATGGCCAAAAGAGCATACTTCTTTAAGCCCGATATCCTTGAATTATTTTATGAAGGCTTTTCAGTTACAATGGTAAACTGCAGAAAGGTGGTAGGGGCCTAGTATTAACACAGACTATACTCTCTCAAAACCAGGCTTTCAACAGCTATGCTAATAAAGTCAGCAATGGAAACGGTAGGATGTTGAATCAGGCCTTCAGATGGTAGGCCTTGTCAAGCCAGAAGCAGCCATAAAACATCTGGCCAGGTGGGATACCAATCTTTTCCAGGCCAGCTAGGAGTTATCAGAATAGTGGAAATTTCTCCAAACTCCTCCACACGAGGCGTTTTAGCAGTGCAAGAACTATAAGGGAATACAATGTTCATAGTGAGATTAGAACATCCTTTGCAAATGCCAGGGGTACCTTAATCTGGCTAAATACCTACACATCCTGCTATTGTAAGGACATGCCATCAGATTCATGTCAGGTGTATAACTGACAGATCCGATGATAAATAAGTGTGTAAGAACCATTCTCTGGGATTCAGTGAGGTTTAGGAGCAAAACAGCCAAAGCAGAACAACCTAGGAGAACATTTTCCAAATCTGGGGTCTAATATTTCACAGGAGAACAAGAACAGCCACTGCAGTGAATACCTGGGGATCCGGTATGATCATTCATTAGAATTTGAGCCACTTAAAGTGGATGTAAACCCAATGTTATCCTTTCTAAACTACTGCCGTAGGGGTTATCTATAAGGATATACATGCCTCCTGTATGTATCCTTACCTGTCAAATGTCTCCCCTCTGTCTGTTATGAGACCCGAAAAACTGCATATTCTGTGGGTGGGTCTGTTGTCTGGAGCTCGGTGGGTGGAGTCGTGATGTCAGTAGACTCCCCACCCACCTCTACACTCCCCTTGTCAACATGCATTTTTCACCTGTGCATTTCTTACACTGAACTTCTGCTATGATCTCTAACATCCAGTGAAAAGACAGGAAAGTAACCACATGACTTCAGCATGCCAAATCATGCTGAGGTGTGGAACAGCCAATCCTTGCAGAGCTGCTGAAGAAAGGAGCAGGGGAGGGAATTAAAAAATAATGCATGTCTAGTCTAGTGTACGAGATGTAAATCACCTGTCACTCACAGCAAGGGGGAGGATTTGACAAAGTTTCTCTCAGTTTGTCAAGATTTATCTCACTGAATAAAAGAGGATTGCTCAGAGATGGATTAACTCTGTGTGGCAAGACTGGGCTCAAATGATAGCAAATCTTATACTCTACATTATGATATATAAAAAAAAAATTCGGGTTTACATCCACTTTAATTCCTAGGATATGGGGGTCTGAGGGAAAGATTTGTAATTATAGAATACTTCTATGGCTGTCAGCTGCAAGGCATAGTACCAGTACAATACAAGCAATACCTGTACACATTAAAATAAACCCATAAAAATTGTAATTTCTTCACGTTAATTATAGGCAATGTCAGTAGTTTACCAGTGTGTGTATAGCTGCTGCGTCTAGGAGGTCAGACACAAGGCAAAGCCGTATCTAGTGGCCATACTTTCCCATTTGCTGACAAGTTCAGTTTAGTGTCCTGAGAAGCTAGGTTAGCCCTGCTGGTTCAAAGCCTACAAGCTGGAGATTTTTCTATTAAGAACTGTTGGCAGTGTACTATATTCCATCATGCAGTTTCTTCCATTACCCAAATGTAGTTTGAAAAGCAGCCTTTTTGCAAAGCAATATTTAAACAAAACAGAATTGCGAATTACTCAAACTCACCCGGATATCAATGCCCCCAACAAAAACAGTATTGGGTACAATTTTCCCCTCAGGGAGCACATAACCAGATGGCTGATCCTCCATGGGACTTCCTGTATCCGACTAGACAAGACAAATTATTTCAAAATCAGAAGCATTGTGAATACATATTGCATACAATTAGGTGGGAATAAAAAAGCCCACTTTTTTTACAACACAACAGGGCCCAGAAAGAGCTCTAACATGCACCCCTCAGATCATGAATGATTATCCAGAAAGGTTTTGCAGAAAAAAAAAAAAAACAGGAAGTTCTTGGTTACTCACTGATTTTACAGAGGCTCCCCATTTACATTATCTGCATTTGACATTACATCATACATGGAATACACAAAACAGAATCAGAAAATTAAAGTTTCAAGGTTTTTACCCTAATGCATTCTATGCATTAAGGTAAAAAAACCTTCTGAAGCAACGGAGCAACTTCCTCCCAGACCCCCCTCTCCCCTTATATTTAGCGGAGCTCGACCTCTATAAAGCAATGTACATGAGTGCAGCAGCTCTCCCGGGTCTCTCTCTCCTCATTGGCTCACACAGCGGCAGGAGCTTCCTGCTGCTGTCAATCATAGCCTCTGAGGGAGCAGAGGGCAGAGCCGAGATGCACTGTGTGCGTCAAAAGAAGCACCCAGTGCAGCTAGGGAGCAAGTTTGCGCAAGGTGCAAGTATCCCCATCGCAAGCGGCAAGGCAGGAGGAGCCAGAAGTGCCAGCAGGGGACCCCAGGAGAGGAGGACCAGGGCTGCTGTGTGTTAATCCATTACACAGAGCTGATAAGTATAACAAGTTTGTTTTTTAAAAGAAAATCAAACATTTACAATCACTTTAACCGATTCAGCCCCGGAAGATTTTATCCCCTTCCTGACCAGAGCGTTTTTTTTTGCGATTTGGCACTGCGTCGCTTTAACTGACAATTGTGTGGTCATGCGACGTGGCTCCCAAATAAAATTAACGTCCTTTTTCCCCACAAATAGAGCTTTCTTTTGGTGGTATTTGATGACCTCTGCGGTTTTTATTTTTTGCGCTTATACAAAGAGCGACAAATTTGAAAAAAAAAACAACTTTTTTTTACTTTTTGCTATAATACATATCCAAAAAAACTTACAAAAAAAACTAATTTATTCATCAGTTTAGGACAACATATATTCTACATTTTTGTAAAAAAAAAAAAATATAAAGTAAAAAAGTATACAGTATAAAAGTATACACCACTCCTAAAGCACCTCTGCCTATTGAAATCAATGGGAAGCAGCACTTTTAACCCTTGTCCGGCCTCTAGCCCTTTCAGGCGGGAGGGGGTGCAGATACCTGTCTAATAAGGTATCTGCAGCCACTTCCGGGCTTAGACAGCCGCAGAATATCGTCAGAAGCCTGCCCCCCCATTGTGTGCTGGGAAACAGTTCCCAGCACACAACGTGGACCAGTGCAGAGGCGCAGCGCGACTCGCGCATGCGCAGTAGGGAACCGGGCAGTGAAGCCGCAGCGTTTCACTTCCCGATTCCCTGACCGAGGATGGCGGCGGGGGCAGCCGAGCGATTGATCGGCTTCGGCTGCCGACATCGCTGGACCCTGGGACAGGTAAGTGTCCATTTATTAAAAGTCAGCAGCTGCAGTATTTGTAGCTGCTGGCTTTTAATATTTTTTTTTTAAGGTGCAGCTTCTCTTTAAAGTGGTTGTAAAGGCACAAGGTTTTTCACCTTCATGCATTCTATGCAAGAAGGTAAAAAACCTTGTGTGCAGCTGCCCCCAAAATACCTACCTGAGCTTCCTTTTCCGATCCTGCGATGTCCAGGAGAGCCTCGCGCTTCTGATTGGCTTTTGGCAGCAGCGGGGGGCCAATGGCTCCCGCTGCTGCCAATCAGGAGATGAAGGGACGGTGCCAAGCCGCGGCTCCATGTATGAATGGACACACAGCTCAGCTGCCCCCATAGCAAGCTGCTTGCTGTGAGGGCACCAGGCAGGAGGGAGGGGCCAGGAGTGCCGATGTGAGAGCCACGAAGGGGAGGATGGAGTATAACATGTATGTTTGTTTTTTTTTTTAAATAAACTTTAACCACTTCAATACCGCACATCGTCATATGACGTCCTTGACTGTGTGGGGATATCTGAATTATGCCTGCAACCACAGGCATCATTTGCAGGCAGCGATTCTGTGAACGATAAGAATGATCATAGAGGCAGTTCCGCCACTTGATCGTTCTAATAGGCGATGGGGGGGCTTCTCCGGGCTCTCCCATGCCATCGGGGGCCCGGAGAAAGAATCAGACGCCGCCGAGTTACAACCATAGAGATTTCCGGTGACCAGATGGTCACCAGTCATCGCTATGACCATCAGAGGCCCGGGCGCGACGTTATGACGTCACGCTCGGACCCCACATGTAAACAAATCACCACGTGCGTTAGAGCGAGAGCAACAATTCTAGCACTAAACCTCCTCTAACTCTAAACTGGTAACCTGTAAAAATGTTTAAAGCGTCGCCTATGGAGATTTTTAAGTACCAAAGTTTGGCGCCATTCCATGAGTGCACGCAACTTTAAAGCATGACATGGGTATCTATTTACTCAGCGTAACATCTTTCACATTATACAAAAAAAATTGGGCTAACTTTACTGTTTTGTTATTTTTTAATTCATGAAACTTTTTTCCAAAAAAAGGTGTTTGAAAATTTATTGTGCAAATACCGTGCAAGATAAAAAGTTGCAATGACCGCCATTTTATTCCCTAGGGTGTCTTCTAAAAAAACATATATACTGTTTGGGGGTTCTGAGTAATTTTCTAGCCAAAAAATTATGATTTTTACATGTAGGAGAGAAGTGCCAGAATAGGCCCGGTATTGAAGTGTTTAACCACTTCGCGCCCGCGCTATAGCCGAAAGACGGCTGCAGCGCCGCTACCTGCCGGGTGGCCGTCCTGCTGTTTACTTCCGCGATGCGGGCGTGCATCGGGGAAGTTCTGTGCTTTGATCGCTGTAAACGGCCAATCACAGCGGCCGTTTACAGTGCAATCGGCGGTGCCTATGTAAACATATGAGATCATCTCTCATCGCCGGCTCTCCCTCCTCACACAGACAGCGTGTGAGGAGGGAGAGCGAACTGCTGCAGCGGTAAGTGTAAAAGAGGAAAAAAGAAAGAAAAATAAGCCACGTCAGCCATCTGTCCCCACTGCCATCTGTCATCAGTGCCACATATCAGTGCCATCTGTCATCAGTGCCACATATCAGTGCCACATATCAGTGCCATCTGTCATCAGTGCCATCTGTCATCAGTGCCACTTATCAGTGCCACTTATCAGTGCCACTTATCAGTGCCACTTATCAGTGCCACTTATCAGTGCCACTTATCAGTGCCATCTGTCATCAGTGCCACTTATCAGTGCCATCTGTCATCATTGCCACTTATCAGTGCCATCTGTCATCAGTGCCACTTATCAGTGCCATCTGTCATTGTCCTGGTGCTCCAGGGCCTTCAAAAGTGTAATAGGTAGTCAACAAGTTAGATGTGTAATTTATGCTCCTAGAACACCTGATAGCGCTCCCTGCATGTTGGGCCTCTGTATGTGGCCAGGCAGAGAAAAAGTCCCACACATGTGGTATCGTAATACTCAGGAGTAGCAGAATGTATTTTGGGGTGTTATTTGTGGTATATACATGCCATGTGAGAGAAATAACCTATTACAATGACAATTTTGTGGGGAAAAAAATAAAAAAATCTTCATTTTGCAAGTGCGAGTGAGTTTCCCGCGCCACACACTGTTCATGCTAAGTTAACTTTTTTTCTGCACTGGAAACAGATCGCATCTGTGTTCTCACCCATGCGATCTGATTCCTGTGCGAGTTCACAGTTCGCACTGCGATCTGTGAACCGATTTGGGGGTGTCATTAACATTGTATTGACACCCGCAGCAGTTCATGAACTGCCTGCGGGAGAAATGTGAAGTGGGAACAGGCGATGTAATCGCGCTAGTTCCCGCATCACTATAGTGTGAACCTAGGCTAAAAGTGGTTGTTTTTATCGATTGAATATGTATCCAAGATGGGAGTTTGAGGATGATAGATGCATACTTTATATGTATGTAATATATATTTTTTATGTATTTTTATGTCATTTAATATTTCTGAGTTATTGTATTTATGTAAATCCCTTTTTTTTAGATCAACTATGTGAAGATGTGTCTATCAAACTAATAGGGGATTCTATTTTATGCATGAATTGGTTCATAAAGGATTTTTTATTTAATATATACAGGAGCAACTTGGTTTGAGAGCAACTTGGTTTTGCAAGACAAACTTTTTTTTTTATAAATTTTGACTTGATATGCAAGTAACTTCATGTCACAACTGAGTAAAAAAGATGGTGTCTAGCAGTGTAGCAATATGGTTACATTTAATAAAGGTACAACATTTAGAGCCCATTCACACTGGGACGACTTGTCAGGCGACCTAGTCGCCTGTCAAGTCGCCTCCCGTTCTGTGCTATGGAACCGTTCTAAGGGGAGCGACGCAAGTCGCTCAGACTTAGAAAAAGGTTCCTGTACGACTTCGGGGGCGACTTGCATAGACTTCTATACAGAAGTCGTTTTGCAAGTCGCCCGGGCAGTCGTTTGCAGGTCGCCTCGCTGAGGCGACCTGCAAGTCGTGTTGCCCCTGTGTGAATGGGGTCTTAGCAACTCGCATGGTTGATGATTAAAACAGGCACATCCAAGTATGCAGGCATCCGCGGTAAAACCATCCTCCGCACTACCATCGAAGTCATCCCTTCCACGCTGTGCTCCATGAGAGCTTCAAGCCTCGCTTTCAGGGTAGTCTTCCCGGTCATGATTGCAGGCTAACAGCAGTGAGAGTCAGCAGTGTGGAGGATGGTTTATGTGGACAGCTTTACCCTGGAAGCCTGCATACTTAGATGTGCCTGTTTTAATCAACCATGTGAGTTGCTAAATATTGTAACATCATTAAATGTAACCATATTGCTACACTTAAAGGCACCTCTCTTCTCTTTTATACTCTGTAGCTCCTGCTGGATTTTGCTGCTAATCCCCTTGTGGAGACTTCCATTTGTGGATGGACATTTTATGGTTACACAACCTATCACATTGCTACAATCTTTTTATATGGACTATAACCTGAAAGACTTCTGAATAAATGGTTGTGGAACAAATCATCTGAGTTTCCATTATTTGTTATGGGGAAATTCGCTTTGATATACAAGTGTTTTGGATTACAAGCATGTTTCTGGAACAAATTATGCTTGCAATCTAAGGTTTTACTGTATATATTCTTTTTTAACAATTCTTAATGTGTATAATTCTTGTAAATGTATGCACACAATTGTTACCTCAGATTTTAATGAGTTATTCGTTGCAAGTAAATTGCCAATAGTAAAGTCCATTGAAACGGAGGACACAGATAGGAAGAGCCAGGAATGGCCCTTCCGATGTCTCTCCTGTTACAAATATATAGTGCGTGGTGAGTAAGGATGAGCTCGGCGTGCTCACACACTCCACGTGCAGAAAAAAGAAAAATTATAAACTGCGCTCAACAAAAAATATTAGGTAAGGTGAAAGTGTTGCCTACCACCAGCAAATATTGATAGAATTATGAGAAGCAATAATAAACACAGAAAAAGTCCAAATCTTCAAAGATAGTAGGATGTTCAGCTTAATTTTAGGTAACAGTCCAAAATAAGCTATGATTGCCCTTACTAGAACTTCAGTGATAATGAGCGGATGGCATAAAACCCTGCCAGGGCCTTAGGGATAATAAACCAGTCAGCACCTTCCGTTTTCAGATTAAAGTCCCCTCAATGGATGCAGGAGAAAGAAACAGAAAAAAACGACTCACGGTGATAAGCAGGCTCTATGTCAAACTAGGAGCTGATCAGTAGTTGACAAGGAACACTTTGATTCATCCACATTAGCCCGAAGTCCATACCATCAGTATACAACCCAGAATATAAATGATAAACTTTCCATGGTGAAGTACCTGGCAGTCAGGTATCCAAATTGTGATCTCAGCAATATCGCCAAAGGTGTGCTAGAGGTTATTGAAGTGGAACTACTTGAATTAGAGTGAGAAAGCTGCTAGGAAGTCGGCGCTACACTAATCACAGGCAGTGAGACATTTCCCGATGTGCGGCTGCTGAGATCGGTAAATGTCTCACTGCCTGTGATTAGCGCAGCGCCGTGCTGACTTCCTAGCAGGCTCTGCACGTGGGCTGTGCGAACACAAGGGAGCTCATCCTTAGTGGTGAGTGATGTCCAGATAGAGCCTCCGGTCTCTGTGTGATTTTTCACTTTCTACCGTTATCTTGGATGTAAATGCTACATTTAGGCCTCATGTACACTGCTGCTGGTAAACAGACGTTTAGGAGTTGCTCCTGAACTCTCCTCTTATCTTATCAGTACATGCACACAGGTTTGTTTATAGTGGTTTCTAGGCAGTTGCGTTCAGAAGCTGTGTTTAGAGGCATTTCAAACGCAAAACGCAGCTAAACGTGGTAACTCGCATTCAGCCGTGTTTCGTTTACATGTGTTTTTCATATTTGGCTATTTTGAAAAAAAAAAAAAATGTTTTTCTCTAAACGCAAACGCACTTGGTCACACGTTTAACAACATTTGCGAGCGCCACATTTCCATAATTTTAAGCACAAACGCGGCATGTAAACGCGGCTAAATGGACGTTTTTAGATGCCAGTTTCTAGCTGTCAAGTTAAAATGTTCAGGAGAGGTTGAACAACGTCCCGTATACATGAAGCCTTAGGCCCCTTTCACACTGGGGCGGTGGGGGCGTCGGCGGTAAAACAGCGCTATTTTACCGTCGTTTTTGCGGCGGTATTCGGCTGCTAGCGGTTTTAACCCCCGCTATCGGCCGAAAAAGGGTTAAAACTGATCGCATAGCGCGGCTATAGCCGCGGTATAGCTGTGCTGCCCCATTGATTTCAATGGGCAGGAGCGGTTTAGGAGCGGTGAATCCTGCCAGCGCACCACTTCAGTGTGAAAGCCCTCGGGCTTTCACACTGAACAAACAGTAGAGGCTGTTTTGGGTCGGTTTGCAGGCGGTATTTTTAGCGCAATAACGCCTGCAAACCGCCCCAGTGTGAAAGGGCTCTTAGCCGCTTCCTTTTATCCCATGAAGCCTCTTCCTTTTATCCTATGTTGGAGATCACCTGGAGAAGGGTGTTTCGGGTCTCTTCCATATTACGGTACAGCCCGCTGCACTGGAGAGGATCTTTCCTTTGAAGGAGCCTGAGGAGATTATTCCTGTTGGCTGATTCTTGTGCAAGCATGTGTGAGTTTGTAAATTTCACCTTTTTTATAAAGGTTATATTTAATATTGGATGCACGCTTTTTTCTTATACACATTTACTATTAGCTGATTATTCAGGCTGTTTCACCCTCACCTGTTACTATTGGGTTAGTGCAGATATTTAACTTTACAAATAGTCTGTGCACTCGCAAGTGCATTGTAAGTGTACTGCATGTGCAGCTGTGCTAGATATGAGGGGAAGCTCTGCTGATTTTAGTAATCCAATCACGTACAAGCAAAAATGCTGTTTTTTTATTTTCCTTGCATGCTCTACTCAGATCTAGAGGAACTGCACTTGCTACACAATCTACTTTCAGTAAATCAACCCCAGCGTGATTGGCCGACTCGGATCGCATGGGCGTGAACACCCATACAATACGATTCAAGTGCAGCAAAGAAAGGATGAATGCACCTTTTTAATGTGGATGCGATTTGAGCCATACTAAATGAATAGGCTCAAATCGCACTGCAAAGAATCCATATGGTTTGCACAGGAATGTGGCGTTATTCCTGTAATATGTGATTCCCGCACTGCACCTGTGTGAGCGTAGGCTTAAAGCAGAGTTCCAGCCTAAGTGAAAAAAAAATTAAAAGACAGCAGCTACAAATACTGTAGCTGCTGACTTTTAATATAAGGACACTTACCTGTCCAGGGTGCCCGCAATGTAGGCACCTGAAGCTGACCCGTTCCTTGGCTCCGGGTGCAGGCGCCGTCATCCTTACTTAGGGCCAGTTCACACCATAGAAACGCAGTCTGGATGCGTTCCAGATGCTTTTCTGCATGCACGTTTTTGATGCAGTCCAGTGCACCCCCCCCCCCCCCCTTTTTCCTTAACCTTACATACGGACATGTATGTTCTAGTGCATTTTTGGTGCATTCCAGTGTGTTTGATCCGCTTCAGCGTTCCAGTACAGTCCAGGAAAAATGCAGCATGTTTTTTTTTCTGGAACTACAAGCACTGGTGTGAACTGTCATTGAAAACCATTTAACCTACTTTCTATGTGTTTTTGATGCAGAAAAAATATGCACTAGACTACATGTGGTGTGAACGGGCCCTAACGGTAACAGGAAGTAAAGCCCTGTGGCTTCACAGCCTGTTTCGTTGCGCTTTGTGAATGGTCCAGTCATCTTATGGGACACACACAGGTCTCCGAAGAAAACGGGGGTTTGGGGGAAGGAGGGCACAATAAAATCACGGAAGGTATATACCTTGCCACGGCGACATGGGACGGAAGACCCTGAAAAAAAAAACACTAAAAAGGTATGTGTGCTTTTGCTTCAAAAAGATTTCAAATTTTGTCTGAAACTCCAATTTTACCGCTTGCCGATCAGTCGCCACAGCTATACTGCGGCAGGTTGGCTCGGCTGCACAAATCACCGTACAAGTAACGTCGGTCCCTTTAATGGCTATAGCAGGCGCACAGCACCGGAACCGATGTGCATGGCAGACTGCCGCTATGTCTGCCGGCTACCCACGATCTCTCCACAGAGAGCCAGAACGGCGATCTGTCAATGTAAATAGATCTCCGTTCTGACAAGGGTGTAGAGAGATCTTCTGTTCCTAGTAATCATGAACAGTGATCTCTCTCCTCCTCCAGCCAGTACACCCCCCCCCCCCAGTTAGACCCCTTTCACACTGAGGCGTTTTTTCAGGCGCTTTTGGGATAAAAATAACGCCTGTAAAACGGCTCCCCTGCAGTCTCAGTGTAAAAGCCGGAGGGCTTTCACACTGAGGCGGTGCGCTGGCAGGACATTAAAAAAACTCCTGCAAGCCGCATCTTTGAAATGAATGGGCTGCAGCGGCGCTTTGTGGGTCGTTTTAACCTTTGCCCATTAGCGGGGGGCGAAAACCCCGCAAAAACGATAAAGCGATTTACCGCCGAAGCCCCAGTGTGAAAGGGCGTTAGAAATACCTCCCTAGGGAAAACTTAACCCCTTGAACGCCCCCTAGTGTTAACCCCTTCCCTGCCAATATAATTTATACAGTAATCAGTGGCTATTTTTTTAGCTCTGATCACTGTAATAATGTCACTGGTCCCAAAAAGTGTCCGATCTGTCCGCCGCAATGTCGCAGTACCGCTAAATATTGCTGATCACCGACATTACTGGTAAAAAAAATAAAAATGCCATAAATATATCCACTATTTTTGTAGACGCTATAATTTTTGCGCAAACCAAATATACGCCTATTGCTATTTTTTTACCAAAAATATGTAGAATACATATTGACCTAAACTGATGAACAAATGTATTTTTTTGTGGATATTATAGCAAAAAGTAAAAAAATATTGTTTTATTTTCAAAATTGTCGCTCTTTTTCTGTTTATAGCACAAAAAATAAAAACCGCAGAGGTGATCCAATACCACAAAAAGAAAGCTCTATTTGTGGGGGGGGGGGACAATTTTGTTTGGGTACAGCATTGCACGACCTCGCAATTGTCAGGTAAAGCGACGCAGTGTCGTATCGCAAAAAATGGCCTGGTCATTAAGGGTAGGGTTGCACCGATACCACTTTTTTAAGGCCGAGTACCAAAAGTACCAATACTTTTTTTCAACTACTCACCGATACCGATTTTTTTTATGACATGTGACAGTGGCACTAATATGCAGCACTATTGAGGCGTGGACCCTGCCAGTTTAATTTTTTTATAATTTATTTTTTATTATTTTTTACTGTGTGTATATAGCAATTTTACACTTTTTAAATTAATATATATATATATATATATATATATATATTTTTTTTTTTTTTTTTTTTTTTTTTTTGTGGGGGGGGGGTAGTGGACAGTCAGTGTTCTTTTATATTATTTTTACGTTAAAATATTTATTAAGTTTCCTTTTTTTTAATCAACCCTGTTGGGGGGGTAGGGGGGCTTTGGTGAGATGTCAGGGGTCTAAACAGACCCCTGACATCTCCCCTTTGAGACATGGAAAGGGACTGAGGACACAGATTCCCGTCTTTCTCAGCAGCCTCTGCTGCAATGAAGATGAATGGACAGGAGACAGCGGCTCCTCTCTCCATTCATAAACAAGCATCGTAAACACAGTTTACAATGCTCAGTTATGAATGGACAGAGTCAGCGACTGTCCATTCAGAAAAGCAAGGAGCTGGTAAATGACACATTTACCGGATCCTTCCTCCGCTCTCCATCATGAAACATCTGGGACGGGGGGGTGGAGGACACAGAGGGGAGCACAGGGGACAATGCCTAGTCCGATACCTGGACACTAAGAACGATCAGTGTGGCAAGTTATAATCACCGATTTCCCCGACACTTTCAATAAAGCAGCTGATAGCTGGGGAGAGGAGGCGAAGCGGCAGTCAGCAGCTTTATTGAAAGCCACACAGGTACAGGAAGTCTGCATTCGTAAGTGTAACATCCGCCTGTGCATGGATGTGGAATGTTCCGGGCGCTTGTTATGTTATCTGGGGCTCTTCTAGCCATGCAGTACATGTAGTACTGCAGTATGGGATGTGTCCGGAGGTATCCAGGACCAGCGTGGAGCACAAGTGGCCGGCATTTGAGGCCATTCGTAACTAGGAGTCGTTTGTAACTCGGGGACTGCCTGTAGATCGGTGATTATAACTTCCCCCACCGCTGCACAGATCGTTCCCGAGTGTCCAGGTAGCGGACTAGGCATCCGGAGCATTTGCACAAGTACGCCTGCAAATACTCTGTATCGGCACTGATACTAGTATCGGTGCAACCCTCATTTACCACTTCCCTACCGCGCATAGTGATATGACGGCGGCAGGAACCCTTTGTCCCTCCGGGCCACCGTCTTACGACGTCTTTTACTTTCTGAGCCTCTAGGGGCGAGCACGCCACCGCGTCACTAGGCACCTGTGAACACAGCAGGCCCGCGGATCTGTGTGTGTAAACACACAGATCCATGTCCTGTCAGAGGAGAGGACACCGATCTGTGTTCCCAGTACAGAGGAAGACTGATCAGTCTCCTCCCCTTGTGAGTCCCCTCCCCCTACAGTTAGAATCACTCCTTAGGAAACAATCAACCCCTCGATCACCCCCTAGTGTTAACCCCTTCCCTGCCAGTCACATTTACACAGTAATCAGTGCATTTTTTTATAGCTCTGATCGCTGTATAAATGTGAATGGTCACAAAATAGTGTCAAAAGTGTCCGCCGCAATATAGCAGTCACGATAAAAATCGCAGATTGCTGCCATTACTAGTAAAAAAAAAAAACAATAAAAATGCCATAAATTTATCCCCTATTTTGTAGACGCTATAACTTTTGCGCAAACCAATCAATATACGCTTATTGCGGTTTTTTTTACCAAAAATATGTAGAATATGTATCGGCCTAAACTGAGGAATTTTTTTTTTTTAACGGGATAGTATAGCAAAAAGTAAGTGTTTTTTTTTTTTCAAAATTGATGCTTTTTTTGTTTATAGCGCAAAAAATAAAAACCGCAGAGGTGATCAAATACCAACAAAAGAAAGCTCTATTTGTGGGGGGAAAAAAAAATTATCAAAATTTCATATGAGGAGCGCACACAGACCGTCATACACCTCGGATTAGATGTGATCCCATCTCTGGGGTTCTTCTACACAATGACGTACACGGATCACTGTTCTGCTATACGGGGCTCCGGCCATCGTGTATTATAGGCCCGATCTCTAGGCCTCCTCCACAGACACACAGCCGCCGATCCCACACAGGGGAGAAGTGCGCAGCATGGAGCCCACAGGTGTCTCCTGAGGAGAGCCTCTCATTACCCCTGTATGTGTGCGGAGGACGGACAGGCCTACTACTAGACAGACACACAGACTTACCATCGACACAACTTCACCACAAACGATAAAAACTGAACAGAGAACGCGGGAACAACTGGCCCGGGGCAGGAAGGGCGGGTCCTATTTATAGCCTACCCCGGAGCAGCGCACTCCGCTCATGGGAGGGGAGCCGGCCGTTCCAAAAGGAATATAGAGGGGGGGTGTATCGTAATAATAAGTAGAATATAGCTATAGTAATTGAAACGTCCTGATCAATATATAGGTCATATTATTGTTATTGAGGGATTCAGCCCCGAGCTGCTGTGGAATTTTATGTATTTCAGAAATAATAGTGGGGGGCAGGGCGGATATGGGAGGGGGTACAGAGGCCTTGGCTCCTGGGTCAGTCATGGTGGACAGTTGTGCTCCTCATTTCCTAGAATAGACCCAGGTGTCCATGGACAATGTCAGTGTTCACTGCTGACCAGGTGTACCATGCATCCCCTGTATATAATAAAGTTACATAGATACACTATATTACCAAAAGTATTGGGACGTCTGCCTTTACACGCACATGAACTTTAATGGCATCCCTGCCTGCTCCTTTCACAGTGGGGCCGCGTAAGCGCTAAAGTGCTGCTCATTTTAGCGGAGCTTTAGTGATGTTTAAGCAGCACCTTTCGGCCGCCAGCGGGGCGCTTTTTTTAACCCCAAATTAGTAGTTTAAAAACGCCCGTGCTGCCGTGCTTCCCAAGCTTTTTTCAGGCGCTTTGGAAGCACTGCCCATTCATTTCAATGGGCTGGGCGTTTTGGGGGCGCTAAATACAGCGCTCTCAAACCGCCCCAAAGATGCTGCTTGCAGGACTTAGCCTAACGTCTCGCAAGCACACCGCTCCATGATGAAAAGACACACTGAAATGAATGGGAGGCAGTTTTCGGGCGCTATTTAGAGGCTATTTCTAGCATTAAAATGCCTGAAAGCCGCCTCAGTGTGAAAGGGGTCTTAGTCTATAGCAGTGGTTCTCAACCTCAAAGTCCTCAAGTACCCCCCACGTGTCATGTTTTGGGAACTTCCCTTAGATAAAACAGCACTTATCAATACCATGTCATTGATATTGATTTAAAGCAGCTGTGCAAAGTAAAGGAAAACCTGAAAGCACGGGGGGTACTTGAGGACTGAGGTTGAAAACAACTGGTCTATAGGATTCAATATTGAGTTGGCCTACCCTATGCAGCTGTAACATCTTCAACTCTTCTGGGAAGGCTGTCCACAAGGTTCCTTCTCGTCCAACATCAGCGCCTGACCTCACAGATGCGCTTCTGGAAAAATCATCAAACATTCCCATAGACACACTCTTAAACCTTGTGGACAGCCTTCCCAGAAGAGTTGAAGCTGTTATAGCTGAAAAGGGTGGGCCAACTCAATATTGAACCCTACGGACTAAGACTGGGAAGTTCATGTGCATGTATAGGCAGGTGTCCCAATACTTTTGACAATATAGTGTAGGTAGAAATCCATACAAATCTATCTAGTTTAACCAGTACAGAGCTCTATGGATTTCATATTGCCCACTTAGCAGCTGGGAGGTCAGGCTGTTGAGATCATCAGATGAACTGAACTTCATTCTGCCGACACCCCTCAAGTCCACACACCACCACTTTCTATCTCCTTACACTATGTTAGCTGCCCTGGCCATCTCTAATAAAGTGCAGGACATGTCTTCACTTTGTGCCTGGTGTTCCTCTAATTATCCTACCACTAATACATATTCCACCTAATTCACACAGCGGTGTACTTATGCGTACGTCTGTGCAAAGGGGCATGTTGGCCAGCATGGGATGCACAGGTGTTCCATAAATCCCTGTGTAGGCAATTGTGTTGCACAGAGCAGCCCAAACCTCCTCTTCTGGGGTCAGGTTCCCAACAGCATTCTCAGCTCCCCCTCTTCGCGGATCACTATGATAGGAAGCCCCTTCCTAAGGGGGGCGCACCTTTGGGCTGTGTGTGTTTATTGACACACAGAGCAGCTCAGCCCCACCCCTTGCTCCCTCTTCACAGAATTTAACTGACAGCAACAAGAGCCAAAATCCCACTGCTTTTGGCCAAGCTTGAGAAAGTAGGGAGAAGGGAGAGAACAGATGCAGCCGGGCACAGCAGCAGTGGCCCCAGGTCCTGCCTTATTTGAATCCCTTTTTGTTGAAGCACCCAAGGGGGCTGCCTCTTCTGCCTACCCCTTGGCCTGGCCTACCCGCATTTATGCCCTCTGCTGTTACCTACAACTTTACAAAAAATGATCTGAGAATGTGCAGGTGCTGATTCTGTGCCTCCTCTCTATGGCAATAGTTGTTATACAGTCTGGCTGGCTGGATCGGGTCTGTTACAGTCCTAGCAGCAATACAGGTGGCCAGAGCAGGGGAAAAAAAATCATCATATCCACAGCCACTGAAGAACCGATCACTGTGCAGCCCTGCAGGCTAGAGCTACCCTTTCAAGCAATGGAACCTGACTCAAGATGAAATCCTGAAATATATTTTTAGATCAAGCTAGGCTACTTTCAGAAAGCATACATGTGTGATTCTTCCCGTTCTTGCTTTTTACTATTTAGCTGCCAGTATCCAGCAACTCTGATAGACAAAGGCATACTACATTATTACATAGTCATATTATAAGTCTTTATTGGAGATTTACTGAAAGATTCATGTGTTTTAATTGCAAAAGATGTGAAGGTCTGCTAGAATTGAATTTCTAAGCCTGTGATCAGTTACACTTATTCTTTAAAGATGTTGTAAACCCATGTTTATTTTATTTTTTTTAAATAACAAACAGGTCATACTTACCTCCACTGTGCAGTTCGTTTTGCACAGAATGGCCCCGGTCCTCCTCTTCTGGGGTCCCTCAGCGGCGCTGGTGGCTCGCTGCTATCAATCTATCCAATCAGGACACAAGACACCAGCTAGAGCTAGAGGCGTGCTCGTTCCTGGTCAGAGGATGACAGCGTTTATTATTATTTCTGTGGAGCTTGTAGAGCATTGCACCCATGATCAGCATACCTCCCAACTTTTTGAGATGGCAAAGAGGGACACCTATTAGTAAAAGCAGTGCTGGTACAAGGTCATCTAGAGCCCAGGGCAAAACTGCGCCTCCCCCCAATATGTATGAACATCTCCCCACAAAAACACTAAGCACTAACCTGTATGCTTACCCCCTAAGCATAAATTCCCCCTCCTCCCAGTACAAATCCTCCCTCTCAGCACAAGTCTTTGCTCCCCCCCCATCCCCCCAGCTCCCCCCCACCCCAAAAAAAAATCACCCCCTCCCAGCATAAAACTTCTACCCTTAACGTGTCCCCTCCTAGGACACATCTTCTCCCTCACTTCAAATCCCCCCTCCTAGCACAAATCTTCTTTCTTCCATCACCCCTCCCAACACAAATTCCCGTAAATCACCACTCTTAGCACCCCCCCAAATTTCCTTTCCTACAACAATACTTACCCCCTGTCGCCCCTAAATTCTCCCTCCCAACACAACCCCCCCCCCAATCTCCTTGTGGTGCCCCCCCTCCTCTTATGGTCCTACAGTGCCCAGGGCAGCCTCCCCTCCTGCCCACCCCTTGTCCCGGCCCTGAGCAAAAGTATTGTATGTAGGCATAGGACACATCCCCTGCCATGGCCCCTTAAAGGGGAATAATACCAATACAAATTATTAGTTAAACCCACAAGTATTTTTTTTTCTTTTACCACTACTCTTCCTTTATACTGGGTTTTGAAATTTACAAATGCAACAATTTAGAAATTGAATGAAAGGTTTAGCACTGGGAAATTCCCTTTTTGAATCATAAAAAGTGCATTTTATATACTTTCATATACAACGATATAGATCAGACCAAAATGAGGGACAAATGAAGAGGAAAGAGGGACAGAGGGACTTTGTTCCAAATCAGGGACAGTCCATCGAAGTTAGGGACAGTTGGGAGCTATGTGTTCCCACAGTTACCGAAGTTCCGGAAGAGTATTCTGTCTGCCTCATTAGAAGATGGAACTTGTAGTTCTTTCCTTCACAGATCTGTGTGGGCAGAGCCCAATTTTTAAATTGTGACAGCCAGTGCGCAGAGAGGAACCCCCGCCGACTGTCACGAGGTGGGGGGTGTTGGAAGTGCAGGGAGAGGTGTACAGCAACAATGTTACCCCCTAAATACGGGTTGTAACATGTAACTAAAGATGAACTTATCATTTAAACACAGTTACAAATGTCTGAAAATCTCTCTGCAGTTTGTAGTATAAATCATGTTAGACTGACTGTAGACATAAAAAGTTGGCCCCAGAGCTCCCCTCTCCCTCTATCAGAGCCACACAAGGCCCCTTAGGGTCCATTCAAACTTGCCTGCACACTAAACTGGAGCGGTTTGTTCTGCGGGCAGAAGCTCATTTTGGGCTGCAGTGACATGCAGCAGACAGCAACGTGATGCACTTTTTATTGCATCACACAGCTCCCTTTTTTTTTTTACACCTGGTACCATCTAGTGAGGGGCAATAAAATGCAAATATGTTGCATAATATTGCACATCTCTTGAATGCAGAGAAAAAACACTCTTTAAATCACTTTTTAAATATTGTTTCACAGTGCTTCTGGGGAAGGGGGTGGGTGGTATGTGGACGGTGTCAGTATTTTTTTTTTTTTCTTTTTAATAATTGATTTTTTTTTACAATTTAATTTGTTTTTATTTATTTTTTTTCACAATGCTTTTTGGGGGGAGGGGGTTGGGGCAGTGGACAGTGTTGGTAGGGCAGGGGAGAGTGGTGTCAGTAGTTTTTTTATTTTACTTTTTTACACGTTTTCATTTTTTTAGAATTTTTTTACAATTTTTTTTTATATTTTTAGGGGGGCTTTGGTGAGATGGCAGGGGTCTAAACAGACTCCTGACATCTCCCCTTTGAGACAGACAAAGGGACTGAGGACACATATTCCCCAGTCCCTTTCTCAGCACTAAAGATGAATAAACAGGAGACAGAGGCTCCCATCCATTCATAAACTGAGCAGATTAAACACCGTTTGCTCATTTATCACAGGACACATGAGCGATCTCGCTCGCTGTGTCCATTAACTAGTCCCCCCCCCACAGCCGGCGGGAGAGGAGGGGAGCCAGCTGCGGGGGACGAGGGGAGCCGGAGGAGAACAAGGGGGGGTGCGGAGAAGGACATGGAGGGGGCTGGAGGAGAACAGGGGCATAGAAAGGACATGAAGGGGGCCGGAGGAGAACGGGGCGGAGAAGGACATGGAGGGGGCAGGAGGAGAACGGGGGCATAGAAGGACACGAAGGGGCCCGGGAGGGCCATCATCACAGTCACCTTAAGGCCTCATGCACACTGGACATTTTTGCAGCTGCTTTTAGGGGCGTCTGGCGTTTTTTATCTCCTGCCTCTAAACTGCCCTGCATGTTAGCCTATGTGTCCATGCACACATAGGCTTTTAGCAGTGTTTAGTGGCAGGGGCTTTTAGAGGCAGGAAAAAAAAAACACTGCCAGTGTGTCCAGGAGCAGCAGAGTTATGGCAGAAAAAATGCATAACGCTGCTAAACGCGCCTAAATAATAATAATAATCATATATTTTATTTATAGAAAAAACAACAAAACGATCAAGCCCCTTCCTACAAAATCAAGCGCTTGTGGGATAAGTGAAACAATTCAAATTCCCTTAATGGGTTAAAGGGGTTGTAAAGGTTTGGTTTAAAAAAAAAAAAAAATAACAAACATGTCATACTTCCCTCCGCTGTGCAGTTGGTTATGCACAGAGTGGCCCCGATCCTCCTCTTCTAGGGGCCCTCCGCGGCTCTCCTGGCTGTTCCTCTTCTCAAGTGTCCCGCCGGAGAAGCGCTCTCCGATGGGACACCCATGCGGGCGCGCTCCCGTGTCCTGCTGCTGTGTCCAGAGACACAGACAGCAGGACTCGCCGCCGCCCCCCGGCGCCCACGTCATAGGATTTGATTGACAGTAGCAGGAGCCAATGGCTGCACTGCTATCAATCTATCCAATCAGGACACGAGGCACCATCCGGAGCTGATGTGCTCGTTCCCGTCATGGGAATTACAGGGTTCAGGTAAGTACAAGGTGGGCTCGGGGGCGCTGCTGCAGCATAGGAGGTTTTTCACCTTAATGCATGGAATGCATTAAGGTGAAAAATAGCAAGGGTTTACAACCCCTTTAATATTATGACCAATTAGGTCTGAAGCAGCTACCACACATACCTACCAATGACAAGCTTAAACATAAAATAAAATAAAGGCAGCGCTACATAGAAAAACACAATCCAATTATTCCAGGTGTGCTGTCATAAAATAGTCCATACATATAAAAAATCAAAGATGAGCTGCAAACGTATGCTCTATCAGCTCCACAAAGCAAGCCCCCCTTTGGATCAGACTCTTACTAGGAATCACTAGATAAAAAGCATGAACACCAGATCTTAACTTGGACACTCTCTCTGGATGATTTTCTCCCCAGATCCTATTGCAACCGGAAGGGTGGATCACATGCTAATGAGCTCCCGCATTTCGTAATCCCATCATCTGAGGAACCCTTAGATAATGTCGGGATGACAAAACGCGTCAGCATAGGGCCATACAACGACCAATATTGACGTCAGCACGCCGGTCGGGGACACCGCTATTGCTAGAAAGTCGAGCTGAGTGTGGTAGGAGATACCGCCATGATCCCCATTGGTTTACTGATATCATAAATGATATGGCTGTTTGAATTTTATTCTCTGTAAGTGCAAGTCCTAAAAGGGGGCAAGTTTGAATACAATAAATTATTTTAAACAGGATTATGCTATAGAGTTTTTTCTTTTGTTTTGGAATGAGCTCATTAGCGTGTGATCCACTCTCCCGGCTGCAACAGGATCTGGGGAGAAAATCCTCCAGAGAGCGTGTCAAAGTTAAGATCTGGTGTTCATGCTTTTTATCCAGCGATTTCTGGTAAGAGTCTGATCCAAAAGGGGACTTGCTTATCCTCCATTTTTTCACTTGTGGAGGTGTTGGTGACAGCTTTTCATCTCAGTTTTTAATATATATATGGACTATTTTATGACAGCACACCTGGAATAATTGGATTGTGTTTTGCTATGTAGTTTATGTTTGTTTTATTTTATATTTTATTTATAGGTGCCTTTCAGAACACCCAAGGTCACCTTACAAAGATAACAACGAAAATAATGCTGCTAAGTTAGCGCTTGAGTGCCAATTCATTTCAAAGCCCAGAATAAATTATTATTCTGGCCAATGAAATGAATTATCACCCCAGCTCTTGACGCTTGTAAGGCCTCATGCACACGAGACGCTGATGCAAACTCTGCTGAACACATGTTTTTAAAAGCTGAAACCTACGTTTAGAAATTTTTTGCCGCATTTGCATGCGTTAGCCGCGTTTTACTGCGTTTGCGTCTAGAAGTGTCTGCAGAGCAGAGAATGACATTTTGTGACCCGACTTTGGGACCCCATATCTCGGGGCCACTTGGTACTAAGAACCCCAAATTTAGATATGTTATAGTGTTCGTCCAACTGTTTTAGCACCAAGTGGCCCCCGAGATATGGGGCCCCAAATCGGTCACAAAATGTCAAGCACTTCTGCAGCAGAGAATGACATTTTCCAACCTGACTTTGGGGCCCCATATCTCGGGGCCACTTGGTGCTCTGGGCCCCAAATCGGGTTGTAAAAGGTTCCTTTAAAAACACTTTTAAACGCAAACGTACCGGCATTTAGCCGCATTTGGCGTCTGAAACGTGGAAAACTTTTGCGTCTGAACCCATTTTTTTGCTTCTGGAAAAACGAGGTTAAACGCAACTGCCTAAAAACGCCAAAAAACGAGACTGTGTACATGGACACATAGGATAACATTGAATGGGTTCAGGGGCAGTTGAAAAAAGTGTCTAACTGCCTCTGAACGCGAGTTTAACAGCGTCTCGTGTGCATGAGGCCTAAAGGTGCCTAAAAGCTTGTAAAAGCTGTAGACACTTTTCCAAGCGTCAGGCTTTTTTTCTGCCAAAATTCTGCTGCCAGGAGGAAAGGCTTTTAGGAGAGTTTGCAAAACGTCCTGTGTGTTTGAGGCCTAATAACATGACGAAAACTCTCACGTTCGGGGGTCAGGTGTTCGCATGACGTCACCCGCGGCCATCTCGTTCACTATCAGTTTCGTTTGTTCGCCGGCACTCGGACCTGAGTGCTGTTATATGTAAGTGCAACTTATCTTTTTTACCTTAATAAAAGATTGAACATACAGAGAGCATTAGATCGCTTTGTTATCTCTATCCACATGCCATATTATGTTGACTGAGACGCATCCTAGAGCGGCTATGTCCGGAGTGTTTGCCTGGATTTCTGTGTCAGCTACACTGACTCTCGCTGTGTGACCTGTTTCAGGTCGAATTTGGGAGGTGAGAGGCCATCTGTGTGCGGTGGAGGGATCACTGACACCCGTCTTTGAGATTTGTTTGCTGCATGTCACTTGCACTTCAATTTGCTCATTTATCTACACCAACACCACTTGTGTTTTTATCAATTTATGGACTCTTATGAATTGCGCAGCACTTTATTTACTGTTGCTGCTGATACTGATGAAGTTTTTGCAAACGAATTTTCAAAGACTTTTTTTTTCTAGTGATATCAAGAATAATATTATTATGCTTGTTTCTTTTTTTTTTTTTTTTTTTTTTTTGGTGCAAGTTACCAAAACACCATTATCGCATAGTTTTTAAGATCAAAGATACAACTATGTTGGTGTCCCTTGTTAATTTTACATTGTATTTTTTAAAATGTAACTGCCTACTCCCAAACTGTCATTTGAAGTAAAACACATAGCTAAGTATTATTCTACACATTTTTTTTATTGTGCATTAAAAAAAGAAAACAAATAAAAATAGACATGCTATCCGCCAATAGAACTTAACCAAAAAGTGCATTCTATGCATCCAAAAATATAGAAAATATACCAATTCAAATCATTATTCAACCAAAAAATAAAATAAAAGCCTCATGCATGTGTCCTGCTTCTTCATATAGGGGGTCAACAATGCCAAGAGTTGATGAAAGCAGGGGTCCGTCATCAGGAGATAATTCCTAAAATCATCTGGTTTATTCTGCTGGAGCTCCCACAGCAAAAGCATATGACATAATTGGTCACGATTAATAAAGCAACCAATTTTTTGTCCAAGAAATCTACCTCCTCCTGTTCCTGGACTGGACTTGGGTCAAAGCAATAACTACAAGGCCAATAATAAACACGTTATCTCTGTTATCTCATATAGGGGGTCAACAATGCCAAGAGTTGATCAAAGCAGGGTTCCATCATCAGGAGATAATTCCTAAAATCATCCGGTTTATTCTGCTGGAGCTCCCGCAGCAAAGGCATATGACATAATTGGTCACGATTAATAAAGCAACCAATTTTTTGTCCAAGAAATCCACCTCCTCCTGTTCCTGGACTGGACTTGGGTCAAAGCAATAACTACAAGGCCAATAATAAACACGTTATCTCCTCCGATTCTGCAACATAGCTTGTTTGTTAAACGGCCGTTCAGAAACAAACTGAAAAGTGCGAACTGAAAAGTGCGAAAAGAAAAGCTTCTACTAACTTCTACTAATACGAAATTAGCAGAAGGAACACAAACGGTGGCACCAGAGAGGGGGTTAAATGTCACTGCCTTACTGCACTGACAACCAGTGGGTAGGTTAAATTTCTCTACGACTGCACTGACCACCAGTAGGGGGATTACGGGGTTACATTCCACTGCCACTGCAATAGGGGGTTTTATTGTGGTCACTGACACCAATGATCACTCTAAATTACACTTCAGTGTGAAAAGCGTAATGTACATTGCAAAAAAAAAAATGCAGCAGAAGCAAGATTTTCAGGCGTTAAAGTGCTTTATAGCCTATTTTGAATGGGCTGCCTTACTTGACATAATGCACAAAAGGGCACTGCTACTGTGCAGATCCTTGGATGATTGAGGGCTGCACTTGATACCCTCTATATTAAATTTAGGTTGACCATCCTGGATTTAGGTAAATAGTGTTATAGAAAAGGTGCTTCAAACAGGATCTTAGTACATCAAAATTTCATGTACTGTATTACATCTTCTGAATATGGTTGCCTTTGCATGTTATTAACTCAGCTTTAAACCATTAAAGAAAATGTCCTGCTTGAAGCGGTATAGCATATAAATTGGCAGCAAAACAAGCTTTTGTTGAAGCTTGTGAAATAATATTTACTAACAGCAGAGGGCAGTATCTTCCCAATTACTGAAGAAAGCAGAGAATGTAATTGACTGTAGCACAGGGTTGATATTGAATGCTTTGGTTTCTGAAGTGCTTTTAACAAGTTGGATGGAGTTTGATCTCATTTTAAAATCATCACATAAAGCTGAATTCCAGGTATGGCTTCTTTTTGCATGGTTGCATTAGTTTAGCTTTGGCCAATGTAAGTATGAATATCATATGCTATACCTGTTTGATCCTTTGGAAGGTGACAATCACTGTAGAAGTCACCAGTACACCAGCGATCTCTGCTATCTTTCAGGTCCCGTGGCACAAGTTGCATTCATAAAGCGCCTTGCGTTTTTCTCAATGAATGCAAAGCGTTTTCTGATTGAAGCGCGTGGAGATTGTGACATCACCACCCACCCACTCCACCCCCTTCAAACAGAGAATGCTTTACATTTATTTCAATAAATGCAAGGTGTTCTGTAAATATCAGTGACTACTACAGTTGTCACCTTTCACAGGCATCCCACAGATCAATGTTACTATGCAAAAAAATAAATAAATAAAAAACTTGCCGGGAATTCAGCTTAAAGTATATGTGCTGCAGCTTGTCATTAGCATTAAAGCTGAAGTATAGCTCTGATTTTTATTGCTTGGTTACATTGGTCCAGCTTGGCCCAATATAACTATGCAAATGTGATATCTGAGGGACCAGTGTGGATGGTGACAATCAGTGTAGTAGTCTCTGCTTCCAGGTCCTGTGCGCAGCAAGTTTCATTTCCGCATAGTAACCACAGGCGGTTTTTCGCCCATACAGAATGCTTTGTACTTTTTCAATAAGTACAAGGAGTTCTCTGATTGGGCAAGGTGGGGATCGTGATGTCACTGCTCTATCTCATTCAGTCAGAGTACACTTCGTATTCGTAAAAATACTAATAATAATGATGTTTTGTGAATTTTGGTGGTGCCGACCAAGTGACCCACTGTTGTCATTATGCAGAAGGGAAGGACCCGGAAGATTGCAGAGATCATTTTAATTACAGTGGCTACTACAGTGTAGGGATAAGTCGAACACCCCCAGTTCGGTTCACACCAGAACATGCGAACAGGCAAATAAATTGGACGAACAAGCGAACACTGTTAAAGTCCATGGCACACGAACATGAAAAATCAAAAGTGCTCATTTTAAAGGCTTATATGCAAGTTATTGTCCTAAAAAGTGTTTGGGGACCCGAGTACTGCCCCAGGGGACATGTACCAATGCAAAAAAAAGTTTTTAAAAAGGCCATTTTTTCAGGAGCATTGATTTTGATAATGCTTAAAGTGAAACAATAAAAATGAAATATTCCTTTAAATATCGTGCCTGGGGGTCTCCTTAGTATGCTTGTAAAGTAGCGCATTTTTCCCGTGTTTAGAACAAAACCACAGCAAAATTACATTTCTAAAGGAAAAAAAGTCATTTAAAACTGATCGCAGCTGTAATGCATTGTCAGATCCAGGCCTTATAGATAAAAATCATTGAAAAAATTGGCATTGGGACCTGGGTCCTGCCCCAGGGGACTTGTATCAATGCAAAAAAAGTTCTAAAAAGTCTACTGAAAAAAACGGCATGGGTTCCCCCCCCCCCCAGTCCATTACCAGGCCCTTTGGGTCTCGTATGAATAATAAGGGGAACCCCGCACCAAAATTTAAAAAAAAAATGGCAAAGGAGCCCCCCCAAAATCCATACCAGACTCACAGGAAAAGAGGGGGGACAAGAGAGCGCCCCCCTCCTGAACCATACCAGGCCACATGCCCTCAACATGGAGAGGATGTTTTGGGCCTCGTTCCAGCAACCCTTGCCCGGTGGTTGTGGGGGCCTGTGGGTGGGGGGGCTTATCGGAATCTTGAAGCGCCCTTTAACAAGGGGACCCCCAGATGCCTGCCCCCCCATGTGAATGGGTATTGGGTACATTGTACCCCTACCAATTCACCAAAAAAAGTGTCAAAAATAGTAAAAATGACAGGAAACACTTTGGAACAAGTTATTTATTAAAAAATAAAGAATAAAAATGTCCCGTAATGTAAATCCATCTTCGATGACAGCACCCGATGGAGCGAAAAAAAAAAAAACCCTGCAACAACTCTGCCTCCATGGGAGGCTCCCGCCGACTGATGCTTCTTAGCGATGACAGCTGTTATATAGCTGAGGGTGGGGCCACCCGGTGACATAAACGAGTGACCCCGCCCCCTTCTGATGCCACGTGACGTAAGAGGAAGACGGGGCCACCCGGTGACGTGAACTGGTGACCCCGCCCCCTCTGATGCCACGTGACGTCAGAGGAAGGCAGGGTCACACGTTTAGACTTTACAACCCCTTTAACTAGGAAGTGATAGAAGTCACATGACTGCTATTGTCAGGATGCACATGCCAGCAAACACAATAATCCCTCTGGAAGAACTCTTGGGCACAAGCTAAAACTGATTCCCTTTCATGCTTGTAAGAATTGGGCTTTGGCTAATAGATATGCGCATCCCTTTGCGCGCCGACGCTTGTGTGCACCTGTGACAGACGCTGGCGCTAAACAGACTATTTAAACCCAGCCAGTGCTCAGATTCAGTGCTTCCAGTTATCAACCCAGCTTGTCTTGACCATTCCCTGAACTTCACCTGCATCTACCTCGGCTTGTCCAGTGACCATTCTTCTGTCTGCTCCTTTGGGTCCAGTTCCACTGATCAGTTCCAGACCCAGCTTGCTTCCTGAGTACGTTCCTGTCTGTGACCTGTACCCAATTCTTCAAGTCTGCCTTACCCTGCTACCCTGCCTGCTGTCACCAGCACCAGCTGCCTGCCTACCTGTCTACCTGTTGAAGCCATCTTCACTTCACCTGCCCAGCAAGGACATTTGCACTGCTGCTAGCAAGACTTTCTGGCACTCGTGCGACTCTGCACTCCTGCGCCTCCTGTCTACACTATCAGGGGCCCTGAGTCAGAGGTGTAAGAGAGGCCTTCCTCATCCTATCAGGCTCTGCTACCATGTATGTGATAGCTATATACAGCTGAATAATAAAGGTATTAATCAGTTTATATTTACTAAAATATTTACATTTCCATGTTCTGTGTACTGTTGGAGACCAGATATAGTGAATGAAGGTTCTGGGTTCAGTAACACTTTAACTCAGAAGAACACATTTTAAACCGTTACAGGAACGTTTTTAAATTTTAGTACTAAAGATGTTACGCCATATGAATAAGAGCTTACTGTTTTAAGCACCCCAACAAATGTCTGTCCCAACTCTGTAACTGTCACATTTAGACATGTACATGCTGGAAAATGTTGTTTCGTTGTGTTGTGGATGCAATCGTTACGTTGATAATCCATACCAGACCCTTATCCGAGCATGCAGCTCGGCAGGCCAGGAAAGGGGGAGGCTGATGACAAGCATGGTTGTTAAGGAGCGGGCGGCTGATGTCTCATTAACAACCACAGCTATTGACAACGAATTCAGATGTTATCGAATGAATTTGAAAATGTGACATAATCCGAATGAACTAATGCAAATTTTTTGGGGTTTTTTTTGGGTTCGTTGCCATGTGTTTCTACAGTATCTCACAAAAGTGAGTACACCCCTCACATTTTTGTAAATATTTTATTATATGTTTTCATGTGACAACACTGAAGAAATGACACTTTGCTATAATGTAAAATAGTGAGTGTACAGCTTGTATAACAGTGTATGTTTGCTGTCCCCTCAAAATAACTCAACACACAGCCATTAATGTCTAAACCGCTGGCAACAAAAGTGAGTACACTCCTAAGTGAAAATGTACAAATTGGGCCTAATCAGCCTTTTACCCTCCCCAGTGTCATGTGACTCGATAGTGTTACAAGGTCCCAGGTGTGAATGGGGAGCAGGTGTGTTAAATTTGGTGTTATCGCTCTCACTCTCTCATACTGGTCACTGGAAGTTCAACATGGCACTTCATGGCAAAGAACTCACTGAGGATCTGAAAAAAAGAGTTGTTGCTCTACATAAAGATGGCCTAGGCCAGTGATGGCAAACCTTGGCACCCCAGATGTTTTGGAACTACATTTCCCATGATGCTCAACTACACCGCAGCGTTCATGAGCATCATGGGAAATGTAGTTCCAAAACATCTGGGGTGCCAAGGTTGGACATCACTGGCCTAGGCTATAAGAACATTGCAAAGACCCTGAAACTCAGCTGCAGCACGGTGGCCAAGACCATACAGCGGTTTAACAGGACAGGTTCCACTCAGAACAGGCCTCGCCATGGTTGACCAAAAAAGTTGAATGCACGTGCTCAGCGTCATATCCAGAGGTTTTCTTTGGGAAATAGACATATGAGTGCTGCCAGCATTGCTGCAGAGGTTGAAGGGGTGGGGGGTCAGCCTGTCAGTGCTCAGACCATACGCTGCACACTGCATCAAATTGGTCTGCATGGCTGTCATCCCAGAAGGAAGCTTTTTCTAAAGATGATGCACAAGAAAGCACGCAAACAGTTTGCTGAAGACAAGCAGACTAAGGACATGGATTACTGGAACCATGTCCTGTGGTCTGGTGAGACCAAGATAAACGTATTTGGTTCAGATTAGACATGTGCACGGCCGAAAAATGTGTTTGTTTTAGTTTCATTCATTTTTTTTTTTTTTCGTTTTTCGGGTCACTCATTATGATCTTAATTCGTAAATTCGAAAATTCGTAAATTTTAAAGAATAACTAACTAACTAATTATAACTAACTATTAAATTATAGGTATTGGAATTTCTTTTCAAATTTGGCTGTTAGTGAGCGTAACGAATACGAATTTATCCGAAGTTACGGATTATCCGAAATAACGAATGCTGCATCTAAACAAATGGAACGGAATGAATTAATAATAAATAATAACAATAAAAAGTTTTTATTATTATTATTATTATTGCTATTTAATATTATTAATTTGTTATGTTCCATTTGTTTAGATACGGCATTCGTTATTTCAGATAATTCGTAACTTCGGCTAAATTCGTATTCGTTATGTTCATTAACAGCCAAATTTAAAAGGAAATTCCAATACCTATAATCTAATAGTTAGTAATAGTTAAGTTGTTATTAGTTATTATTTCAGATTTTCAAATTTTCTGGTTTTCGGATTTTCGAATTTCGAATTTACGAATTTTCGAATATTCAAATTTACGAATATTCGGAAAAATTTGTTAAACGGGTTTTTGTTAATTAGAATATTTCCGAATTAACGAATTTGTCTAAATCCGTTCAAAAACGAATTTGGAACGAAACGAATTGCACATGTCTAGTTCAGATGGTGTCAAGCATGTGTGGCGGCAACCAGGTGAGGAGTACAAAGACAAGTGTTTCTTGCCTACAGTCAAGCATGGTGGTGGGAGTGTCATGGTCTGGGGCTGCATGAGCACTGCTGGCACTGGGGAGCTACAGTTTATTGAGGGAACCATGAATGCCAACATGTACTGTGACATACTGAAGCAGAGCGTGATCCCCTCCCTTCGGAGGCTGGGCCACAGGGCAGTATTCCAACATGAGAACGACCCCAAACACACCTCCTAGATGACCACTGCCTTGCTAAAGAGGCTGAGAGTAAAGGTGATGGACTGGCCAAGCATGTCTCCAGACCTAAACCCTATTGAGCATCTGTGGGGCATCCTCAAATGGAAGGTGGAGGAGCGCAAGGTCTCTAACATTCACCAGCTTCATGACGTCATCATGGAGGAGTGGAGGGGGACTCCAGTGGCAACCTGTGAAGCTCTGGTGCACTCGATGCCCAAGAGGGTTAGGGCAGTGCTGGAAAATAATGATGCCCACACAAAATATTGACAATGGGCCCAATTTGGACATTTTCACTTAGAGGTGTACTCACTTGTGTTGCCAGCAGTTTAGACATTAATCTCTGTGTGTTGAGTTATTTTGAGGGGACAGCAAATTTATACAAGCTGTACACTCACTACTTTACATTGTTGAAAAGTATAATTTCTTCAGTGTTGTCACATGAAAAGATATAATAAAATATTTACAAAAATGTGAGGGCTGTACTCACTTTTGTGAGATACTGTATCCATTTGGAAACTTGGATACATCAGATTCTCCGAAAAACAAATCAAAACAAAACAAATTGCTAGATGTCTAGTTAGTCCCATTTTCTGGACAGTTTTGCCTATTACAGGCAGTGGAAAATCTGGCACGATCCACATGTAATAAAACTGCTATAGGGGAAATGCAGAAAAACAAAAACTGCTATGTTAAATGCATTGTCCACCATTTTCAAAAAATGTAATAAATGCATTGTGGGTGCTGCAATGTTCTGGCTCCTACAGACTCTTACCCCTGCTCCAGGTTTGTACAAAGGTATGGACCTTTTGTTATGCGGCTACAAGAAGTAAACACTGGGCTACACTGCACTGAATTCACTGCACTTGTGCTGCATTCAGATCTACGATTCCCTCTGACACAGTGGCAAAAGGGACCTCCAGCCTTTTAATTCACAAATCCATGTGAATGGATGACATGGCAGTGTGGGTAGAACCATGCACAGCAACACTAAATTTAAAAAGAAAGCAGGATGTTCCAGGGAGAAGCACCATGCCATTTAGATAGGTGGGAAGTGCTTTGAGGGTGTGGGGCTTGGAAATATGACCATATTTTATGTCCCGCTCTAAGCCCCCGTTCACATCGGGCCAATTTGAAATGCGATTTGAAATTGTCAAATCGTATGCCAAATTGAAGACTATTGCTGGCAATGACACTGTCTGAATCAGTTCGATGCCGCACTGATTCCCAAAAGTAGTTCCTGCACTACGTTTGGCGACTTCGGGGGGCAATTTCAATAGACATCTGTGCATGAACCCGCACAGATGTCTTTCTAATCTCCCACAAAGTTGCACTGAAATGCTGGTTTAAAATCGTGCGAGTTCAGCTGATCTTGCACGATTTCAAACCCGCATTCAGTGTGTACCTAGCCTAAACTGGGTGTAACATGAAACATGGCCACAAAGTGGACATGCTTTTAATCCTATTGACAGACTTTTGTATGTAATTATTTATTTTGCCCATAATTACTTTAAAGTGAACTTGTAATGATAATATGTTACGGACATAAACCCATAACACCTAGAACCAATGGTGGCCTGCAGACAACTGGTATTTTAAAAAGTACTGTTGTGTATTTGGGAAACCTCTGGACCGAAAGGAAAATCTCTTATTTTGAGCTTAGACTTTGTCATGCTTTTAACATCCTACAATACATTTTTATGCTCTTCATTGGCCAGTAAAAAGATACAACTTCCCAGTCAGAGATCGAATGAAGCATACTGTATGACGCGTGTATGGGTTTGGGGAATTTTTGAGAGAATATAATCATAAAAAGCTTTTAAAAAAAAAGTACACGCCAGTACTCTTTTAGGCCTGATTCACACCTATGCATTTTTAGTGCTTTTTGCGCTTTGCAGATTTGCACAGAATGCGTTCCATAGGAAACCATGTTAAATAGACTGTAGTGCAAATCTGCAAAATGCAAAAAGCACTAAAAATGCATTAGGTGTGAATCAGGCCTAAGGGGATTAATGTCAGACTATGCTTAGAATCATTAGCTGGTAGATGGTGTATGTTGCCCTTCCCAGTGGTGTATTTAGTTTTTTAGTATTAGTATTTAGATTTTGTGCTGCCCTAGGCCTGACTAAACTTGTGCACCCCCTAATTTAAATATGACCAACCCCTTTATGTCAATGTCATACCCCTTCCTGTTTAAGGCCCACCCCGTCATCTGTAAACCACACGGCTTCCTCTTTAGGCTCCACTTTTTCCTCTTAGAGCCCCACCTCTTCCTCTCTGTACATTAAAAGTGAGTACCAAGTGCACCCTCATCAGTGCCCATCAAGGCAGCATCACCAGTGCCCATCAATGCAGCATCACCAGTGCCCATCAATGCAGCATCACCAGTGCCCATCAATGCAGCTTCACCAGTGCCCATCAATGCAGCCTCACCAGTGCCCATCAATGCTGCCTCACCAGTGCCCATCAATGCAGCAATCAGTGATTTTGATTTAAGTGCATTTTTAAAGCATCCTGCTGGTTTATTGGTGAATGGATCCAGAGCAGTCACATGATTGCAAGGAAGATTTAAAAAAAAAAAAAAAAAGGTATTTTTAAAACTCTGCTGCCCTGTTGCTTGGTTGTCAGTGTAATTCTCAGCATGCACTATAATTTGTTATATTGGCTACTACCACTGCAAATTGTACAAACATATTTCAGCAGGATTTTTTTTCTTTTCAACTGAGCTCATTAGTATTTGAAACGTGAATAAAGTAGCAGACACAGCAATCTAGATTTTTCACAAGTAGTTCAAAGGTTCACTGTATCCTGTTATTTGTATTGCTGGCCTGCTATTATCCTTCTCCACAGACCATGCCCAAAATTAGCCTACCAATAATTACCACTCCTGATCCCAATTTGCACGCTCCCACCTCCCCTTTGAGCTTTAAAACCTATAAAGAATAAGCAGATACTATTCTACAAAAGACAGCCAGATATCCGGGCCCAGTAAATGTACACACCTGCATTTGTGTGCTCAAAAAGATGTTAAATGAAGAATTTGGTTGTGTACAGTCTTATTATTGTAAGTGGAATGTAATTTATCTCTTCACAGTTATCCCACCAACATCTGGGAATCACTTTGATTGTCTGTGTCCACTAGTAGCTGTGGGGCTGATTTACTAAAACTGGAGAGTGCAAAATCTGGTGCATAGAAACATATAGTGCATATAGTGTGAACAATTGCGACTCAAGTCATATTGTATTTGAATGGTAATAAAAATGACCTTTCCTTTTCAGTCTGCAGAGCTGTAATTGTCTGTAAAATGCAATGCAATATGGCTACCTGGAGGCGTTCTGTACACAGAATGTGTACAGAATGCCCCCCAGAAACATAACTTCCTGCTTGTGTATTTGGCTCACTGATTTTCTCAGAAGTCTGCACTGAGATACAAATCAGATTTCAGGCATCCTCTGCAACAAAAATGTAATTTTTGGTGAGATACTCCCAATAGAAAATAATGTCTAAGGCTGGGTTCACAGGAGAGTGACAGGAGAGTGTGACCGGCTCTCAATGGAGCTGGTTCACACATCTCCGGGGTGGCCACTGAGTGGATTGCACAGTGGTCCTGTGCATCTTTGGCTCCGTTTCAGGTTTGAATTTAAGCAAAAATTCGGGCCTGATTCCTCCCTGAAACTGGACCCCTGCTGTGAGCCGCGTCTGAACACAGTGTGAACCCAGCATAAAGGGATGCAGACCCTGCAATTTTCCCTTTTAGAACCCTGCAGGTGCAGCAACTGATTAATAATTATGAAACCACTCCCACCACTCCCATTAGATTTACTTACCACATGGACACAAACACACAGGCATTTCTTCAGAATAACAAAAGGTAGGAATCTGCAACAAAGTTTGTTAAAATCCTTGCAATGTACTTAGATCACCCAGAGGGGAATATTTTCTTCTCAACAAAAGTGGAGTTACTCTTTAACAATCTGTTAAAAAGTTAGAAGCTGATTGGCTACCATGCACAGCTGCACCAGATTTTGCACTCATCGGTTTTAGTGAATTAACCCCTATGTATTTCTCTTTTTGTTCATCTGTCTATCCCTCAATCAGTGCCGGATTTAGACCGGGGGGGGCCTGGGACACTTCAAGTTCATGGGCTCCTCAACATAAAAATTAAAGGGGTTGTAAACCCTCATGTTTTTTCACCTTAATGCATCCTTAATGCCCCCAGTTTTACTCACCTGAGCCCGTTTGTTCCCCCTGCCGGAGACGCACTCTACCTCTCTGGCCAGGGGTTCATGGCTCTTGATTGGATAGATTGATAGCAGCACAGCCATTGGCTGTCAATCAAATCCAATGATGCGAGCATCGGGGGTCGGGGGCGGAGGCTGGCATTCTGTGTCTATGGATGCAAATGCTGGATTTTGGAGTGCGCCCGCACAGTAACCCCCAGGGGGTTTACCGATGCGGGGAGGAGCCGCCAGCGCCGTTGGGGAACCCCAGAGGAGGCGGATTGGGGCCACTCAAAAATTAACAAACCCTTTAATTTATATGACAAATAAAAAAAAGTGAACTGAAATGAATAATAAACTGCATTGGTTCTAAAAAAAATAAAATACATAAGGTTCCAAAGAGGACACTTGTCTGATTTTTCTCTCTCAGTTTTATTGACTGTAAGGATACATATTACACAGGTAATTGGAACTGGCAAGTCATACATCACAGTTATGGATCACACTACAATATTTACAAAACGTTTTTCTTCCTGCGTTTCTGAGTCTTTAACTCATCAAACTGTATCATCTTGAGAATGCTGCTCTCTACTGCCAGTAGGCACAGAGCACTTATGCAGCGTACACACGGTCGGAATTTCCGACAAAAAATGTTCAATGTGAGCTTGTTGTCGGAAATTTCGACTGTGTGTAGGCTCCATCGGACATTTTCTGTCTGAATTTCCGGAGCTGGATCTCAAATTTTCCGACAACAATATCCGTTGTCGTAAATTCTGAGCGTGTGTAGACAATTCCGACGCACAAAATTCCATGCATGCTCGGAATCAAGCTGAAAAGTCGCACTGGCCATTGAACTTTTTTCTCGGCTCGTCGTACATCTTGTACGTCACCGCGTTCTTGACGTTCGGAATTTCCGACAACTTTGTGTGACCGTGTATATGCAAGACAAGTTTAAGCCAACATCCGTCTGAAAAAATCCAGGATTTTGTTGTCGGAATGTCCGATCATGTGTATGCGGCATTAGTCTTTCATGGGTCATCATGGTCCTCAGATAATTCTTTTCAGTGCCAATTTGCTGAATGACCTTTCTCCCATACAACTAGTGACCATCATGCTCAAATATATTCTAATGCTGCGTACACACGATCGGACTTTATGGCATACTTGGTCCAGCGTACTGGATTTCGTCGAACAATTCGATCGTGTGTGGGCTCCAGCGGACTTTGTTTTCTCAAAAGTTTGACGGACTTATGCCGCGTACACATGATTGGACTTTACGGCATACTTGGTCCGGCATATTGGATTTCGTCGGACAATTCGATCGTGTGTGGGCTCCAGCGGACTTTGTTTTCTCAAAAGTTTGACGGACTTAGATTTGAAACATGTTTCAAATCTGTCCGATGGACTCGAGTCCGGTCGAAAAGTCCGCTCGTCTGTATGCTAGTCCGACGGACAAAAACCGACGCTAGGGCAGCTATTGGCTACTGGCTATGAACTTCCTTGTTTTAGTCAGGTCGTACGTCATCCCGTACGAATCCATCGGACTTTGGTTGATTGTGTGTAGGCAAGTCCGTTCATTCGGAAAGTCCGTCGTAAAGTCCGTAGAAAAGTACGCTGGACAAAGTCTGCCGTAAAGTCCGATCGTGTGTACGCGGCATATGATTTGAAACATGTTTCAAATCTGTCCGACGGACTCGAGTCCGGTCGAAAAGTCTGCTCGTCTGTGTACTTGTCCGACGGACAAAAACCGAGGCTAGGACAGCTATTGGCTACTGGGCTATGAACTTCCTTGTTTTAGTCCGGTCGTACGTCATCAGGTACGAATCCGTCAAACTGTGGTTGATTGTGCGTAGGCAAGTCGGAAGTCCGTAGAAAAGTACGCCGAACAAAGTCTGCCGTAAAGTCCGATCGTGTGTACGCGGCACAAGAGTTACATTAACACCTTGAAAGGTATCAGCAAACCCTTCATTATATAATAAAACTGCCTGTTGAGATGGAGTGAGACATGACCAGTGCTTGGCAAAGGCTGAATTACAATTTCCTCAATTAACACACTACTGAGATCTCAAGGGAAAATAAGTTTCATTTTTTTTCATAAAGAAAGTCTGGGGTCTCCTCTGGCAAGGGGGCCTGGAGCAGTTTCTCCTTTTCCCCCTTATTAAAACCAGCACTGCCCTCAATCTGGGTCCATAAGTCTATGTTATTTTTTACAATCTGTTCCTACCAACTTGTGTCTCTGTAGGTGGCCAAAGACATACAAAGGTGGTTGATCGTGAGTGCATGATCTGGCCCAGGGCAGACAAACCATCTGTGAGGACTATTAAAATTCACAAGGGCCCTTTGGGACATGGAGGTCCATCCTTAAACCCTTACCGGAGCCTGATCTCAGTCCAGCGCTGTTCCCATCTTCAACAGCTCTTCTCAAAAGGAGACTCAGCAGCAGCAGCCATGTTGCATCTTAAACAACTCAACGGAACAAACACTCAACTCCTTAAACAAGGCATTACTACAAACTGCGGACTCAGTGGCTCCAAAACGTAGAACACACACCCACAAAACAACCTCTGGATGGTGTAATGGCACTCTTACTTTATTAAAGCAGGAACGCAGATGAGCTGAAAGAGCCTGGAGAAGAAAACCCACAAAGGAAAACCACACAAACTACAAAGCACTCACGGAGAAATATCACAAAGCAATCTTTAAAGCAAAAAAGGAACATTTCTCAAACACCATCTCATCAGCCTTAAACCGCCCTCGGGAACTCTTCAGAATAGTCACCAAGACAATGAACCCTACCTGTCTAGACCCCCCAGGAAACGAAACCCAAGAATTCTGCAATGAATTATCGGATTTTTTTATCGATAAAATGGACAACATCTGGAAAACAATCCAACAGAAAAAAACAACCAATCTCATTCAACTAAAGCAAAAAGAAAAAATCAATACGATCATCACACAAGCACCGAAATTCTCTCTGATCCCAATCACCACTGACACCACCAAAAACATCATCAGAAGCCTCAGAGACAGCACATCACCAAACGACATCATTCCCACAAAACTCCTGAAAGAATGTTCCGACATCTTGGCTCCCACTATAACACACCTCATCAACCAGTCGTTCAAAGAAAGGACTGTTCCAACCGCCCTCAAACATGGCATCGTCAAACCCCTCCTAAAGAAACCCAACCTCGACCCTAAGGACCCTAACTATCGCAGACCGATAACAAGCCGCAACACCATCTCCAAGATTATGGAGAAAGCAGTAGTACAACAGCTTCAACACCACCTGGACACGCACAAACTTCTAGACACTCTGCAATCAATCTTCCGCCCAGGCCATGGCACAGAAACGGCACTTCTCAAAATATGGGACGACGCCCTCGAAGCAGCTGATAATGGAGAATCATGTCTCCTGGTACTGTTGGACCTCAGTGCAGCATTCGATACAGTGGACCACAATACTCTACTCATCCGCCTCACAGAAGTAGCAGGAGTCACTGATCCAGATCTACAATGGTTCGCATCCTTCTTAGGAAATCGCTCTCAGACAGTGAAACTAGGAGCTTTCACCTCTGAAACCCGGGCAATCTCTTGCGGAGTCCCTCAAAGTTCACCATTGTCACCAGTGCTCTTCAACATCTACATTCGCCCACTCCTCAAAATCATCAGAAAATCGGACCTCTGCTTCCACTCATACGCTGATGATACCCAACTCTACCTTCACATCCCTGGAGAAAAAGACCATCATCAGCAACTAGAAAAATGCCTCACTTTGATAGATGACTGGATGACCACTAGCTCTCTTAAACTCAACGGATCAAAAACAGAGCTTCTTCTCCTACACGCAAATCAAAATTCCAAAACTAAGACCCCATGGACACCACCCACCATCTTGGGACAGACCATCTCTCCAAGCACCAAAGCCAAGAGTCTCGGAGTCATTTTGGACTCAGAAATGTCAATGGATGCACAAATAGGATCAGTAGTCAGCCAATTTCACCATCTCCTCCGCCTGCTACATAGACTCATCCCCTTCGTCCCAGAAGAGGACAAAGCACCAGTAGTTGGAACAATCATCAATTCCAGACTTGACTACGCAAACTCCCTCTACATAGGACTACCCCAATATCAGCTTACGCGCTTGCAACTCATCCAAAACACGGCGGCAAGACTGTTAACAGGAAAAAAACCCTGGGAATCCATCTCCCCTTCCCTGAGGAACCTACATTGGCTATCCGTAAAGAACCGAATCAAATTCAAGACCCTCTGCCTCACCCACAAATCTATACAAGGAAACGCCCCTCAATACCTATGCGAGAAAATAAAGCACTATACACCCAATCGCATTCTTCGATCTTCAAACCAAAACCTCCTCCTTATTCCAAAAACCCGCTACAAAACAAAAGGAGAAAGAAGATTCGCAGTCCAAGGACCACGGCTATGGAACGCTCTACCTACTCACATCCGCATGGAAGAAAACCATCAGGCCTTTAGGAAGAAAATCAAGACATACCTCTTCTAAGGAGCTGGACAACACAGGAGAGATCAAGCGCCTCTAGGCGAATCAGTTTGCACGTGCAGCGCTATACAAATTATTCATTCATTCATTCATGTTAGTCAAATTCTGTGAGGAGGGAGCAGGGCCAAGCTGGGTTGTGTGTGTCTATGAGCGCACACAGCCCAGCTTGAGATTGAGCTGGCACGAGTGTCCCCATAGCAAGCGGCTTGCTATGGGAGCACTTAGAGAAGAGGAGAAACCAAGATTGCCAATGGGGGACCTCAGAGGAGAAGGTTTGAGGCTGCTTTAAATTAGTCAAAAAACAATGTCTTTTCACTAAAGAGACAAGTTAACCTCCCTGGCGATATGAATATGACCAGATATTTGATGCTGAAAGCGGTACATTGTTTTGCATGGAAATTTGGTGTTTTATATTGTGGGCCTGTAATCCTTAGGAATAACTCACTTAAATCTGTCCAAACAAGAGTCTATGATAAAGTTTGAAACATGAAATCATAAATTATAATATAATAAATAACTATAAATAATTATAACAAATAATAATATAATAATAATAAAATGTATTCAATAATGTAATCAAATCAGAAACACTGAAGTTGTTGCAGAAATGTCGCTGTCGTTACTTTCAGTGTCTGATGACGAATTTCCCCACAAATCACTATCGTTCAATTCTGCAAGTGATTCTAATTCACTATCGCTGTTTTCTAGTTGGTCTAAAACCACTTTTGATGTAAAGGGACACTTTTTGGTTGCTATGGACAAGTTTACAGGCAGAAAGAACAGTATATATAATATAAAACTGCAGGCAGGGCACTGGACAAAGCATTAGGGACAAAGGGGAAGTGAAATGATTTGATACAGCAATGTAATCTCTAAATTTACAGTGCACTGTATGTGTTATGTGTCTTTCACTTTTTGAATTTGGCGCCGGGCTCCATCCCCATGCGTTGCGATGCTCGCAGGGAACAGAGCCCGGCACTGTGATAGATCGAGCGGGGGACACAGCTCGCACACACATTGCAGGAGACATTGCAGGATCGTGGGGACAAGGTATGTAACTTTGCCTGGATCCTGCGATGCAATCCTGAGTGTGGCTCGGGGTACCACTTTTGGAAATTGAAATTCACCCTGAGCCGCACTCAGGATTACAGCTAGGGAGGTTAAAAGCAGAGTTTGTAGGCACATGACTAAAAACAACCAACATAAATAGTGCTGTTCATATTGCTTTGTTATTATAAATCTCTGCCATAATTCCCCATACATAATAGTTAACAGACCCCACTGACGTCAATTCATGATGAAACGTGTAGGGAGGAGCTTATGACCAGACGTGGAAAGAGTGTGTGCCGGGACGTGGCAGCCATCTTGTTGGTGGTACATGCTGTGGGATTAGTCAGCAAACAAATAATGTTTAACCGGGACATGTGAGTTTATGTCCACCCTTTTTTTTTTTTTTTTAACCAAAGAACATGTTTATTATTGTTAAAGATGTCATACAAGTAAATGACATATCATACAATGATCTGAGGAAGTAACTGACATTGTTTGTATACAGGTATACATGACTTACAATATGGCTATATACTGGATTACAGTTTTCCCTCTGAATTATCTGTTTGCATTAATGTGTGTGAGCAAACTAGATATTTCCACTGGTTTGGTACTTTGGACATATATGCCGTGAACTGGCTCCGTTTCTCTCCCCAGTTATGCAGCTATCATTAGCCAATCATTCAGAACAAGTATTAGTGTTGTCTAGCCATCTGCCCCATATCTTGTGGTACTTTGTTGGGCACCCCCTGTGTCTGTATAGCACCTTTTTATAAGGCAACAACGCATTTACTTCCCCCAGCCAAGCCTGGATAGTAGGAGAGGTGGTCCTCATCCAATGTTTGGCGACTAACTTTCTAGCGCTAAATAGAGTTTCACTGAGAAATGTAGCCATAGGCCTGTCTATGCTGGTGTCTGGGAGTAAGCCCAGTAGGCATGGTTTTGGGTCTAGTTGTATTGGCGATCCCATATGATTATGGAGGAACTTTATAACTTGTGCCCAGTAATCTTGTATCACTGGGCATGACCATATTAGTTGAAAGAAGGAGCATGGGCTGCCTGAGCATCTTGGACAGTTTGGGTTCTGGTTTGGAGAAAATTTGGCTATTCTGGCAGGCGTAAGATAAGATTTATGTATTATGTACAACTGGGAATATTTCTTCCCAGTCAGAGTCATCTATCGGGCCTACGTCTGCCTCCCATCTGACCCTCGCTGTGTCTACAATTCTAGCTACTGATCTATTGCGTAATGTGATGTAAAGGGTGGATATGAGTTTTTCTGGGTTTAATCCCGTAATTACGTCTACCAATGGGAGCATTTGTGGGTTAGGAAAGCCATTCACAAATTGGGTTTGGAGTGCGTGCCTCAGCTGCATATAGCTAAATTGCATATGGGAGGGGAGGTTGAATTCCTCGCAGAGTGTTTGGAAGTTTCTTACTCCAAAAAAAAAGGGATGATTTGAAACAGGAACACTATCCCTGTGGCAGCCCATCTAGTGGACCCGGGTAGGGATACCAATTACCCCAGCAGAGGGTTGTGCCACAGGGGTGTGTGTGAATGAAAGAATTCGGCTCCAGAGTTTGATCGCCCGCTCCCATATATATCTGTGTTGAAACAACAGTAAGTTTTGTCCTTCTCTTTTCTACCTTCTACTTCCACCCCTAAATAGGACTTGTAATGGGGAGTACATGTCATTATTTGAATATATAAGAACCAGTGCGCAAAAACCCAATGTACACAGAGAGTTACCAAACTGACGGTAAAATACCAGATAGAAAGCTGCCAACATAGATAGGTAAACTCAATTCCCCAAGATAGATAATGGATAAAGATATGTGGCGCTACTCCATCAATCAGTGATAAATAAATAATCCAAAATCACAACTAGAATAAACTATGCTGTCGGATGAAGTACACACAATGGGCTCCACCTTGTATATAGTTATAGGCCTAGAGATGAATATCGCCGTACATAAGTACATCAAAGAAAAAATATATGCAATAAACCCAATAAATGGTGAATACCAGTAATCAAAATGCTTAGAATCAAATGTGTGATTAAAGTGCTCACATGAGTTGAAAAAAAATAATAATATCAACCACCTCTCATCAGGTGGCAAAAATAAACCTGTGAATATAGTGAACTGGCTTCCCAGGCTGAAAAACACACTAGAACTCCATAAACAAACAGTGTCCAATGTATCGCAGGCACCAGCTGAAGATCAAATCATTTCTAGTACTGATGTCAAAAATACGTAAAACTTCAGCGTGAGCTAAAAAGTGGATGTATTAGACCAACATACAGTGCAAAGAGTCAACAAAAAATCCTATATGATCGACTATCTAAAAAATATTTTTCACAATAATGCAATCATATCATATTAATCTAGTGCATAATAAGTGATAAAAACTGTAATACAATAAATCATAATTATAAATATTAAAATTAATTTAAATTGATGAAAAATCAAAATATGATAGGACAGATAATCCCACAAGCGAGACACTGTCCCAAACAGTGACAATAGTGCAATTAGTCCATACAGAAAGTGCAGTAGTGATAAGTGACTTCCACACAAAACAGTCTTTGAATATGGTGCAATTTGTGCAGTGACTGGTGCTTTTCTTCTATGCACGTTCTAGTGCATCTCCCAATTGTTTCCCCTAGCCTCTCACCTCCAACAGCGGCCCCCAATGGGCCAAGTAAAGCGGGTAGATAATCTAGGAGAGGATGTGATTCCTTCAGTGTTTCTTTAATGTCAGATGAGTCCGTCTCTCTGCAACTCCTCCCGCAGTTCCCAGCACTCCCAGCAATCCCAGCAGTTTGTTTAAAAACAAAGGAGAGGTCTCATGGTGCAGTATTAAATACACGTTTATTGAAAAACATAGCAACTTACATTTAAAATAGCAGCAATCAGTGGATGTCAAAAAGCTTCCGGGTTCGGCCGTCCCCGAGAAGCGTCGGCACCTGACTCCTCCTACCCTGACGCGTTGCGTCACACCACGTGACTTTATCAAAGGGAACCCTTTGATAAAGTCACGTGGTGTGACGCAACGCGTCAGGGTAGGAGGAGTCAGGTGCCGACGCTTCTCGGGGACGGCCGAACCCGGAAGCTTTTTGACATCCACTGATTGCTGCTATTTTAAATGTAAGTTGCTATGTTTTTCAATAAACGTGTATTTAATACTGCACCATGAGACCTCTCCTTTGTTTTTAAACAAACTGCTGGGATTGCTGGGAGTGCTGGGAACTGCGGGAGGAGTTGCAGAGAGACGGACTCATCTGACATTAAAGAAACACTGAAGGAATCACATCCTCTCCTAGATTATCTACCCGCTTTACTTGGCCCATTGGGGGCCGCTGTTGGAGGTGAGAGGCTAGGGGAAACAATTGGGAGATGCACTAGAACGTGCATAGAAGAAAAGCACCAGTCACTGCACAAATTGCACCATATTCAAAGACTGTTTTGTGTGGAAGTCACTTATCACTACTGCACTTTCTGTATGGACTAATTGCACTATTGTCACTGTTTGGGACAGTGTCTCGCTTGTGGGATTATCTGTCCTATCATATTTTGATTTTTCATCAATTTAAATTAATTTTAATATTTATAATTATGATTTATTGTATTACAGTTTTTATCACTTATTATGCACTAGATTAATATGATATGATTGCATTATTGTGAAAAATATTTTTTAGATAGTCGATCATATAGGATTTTTTGTTGACTCTTTGCACTGTATGTTGGTCTAATACATCCACTTTTTAGCTCACGCTGAAGTTTTACGTATTTTTGACATCAGTACTAGAAATGATTTGATCTTCAGCTGGTGCCTGCGATACATTGGACACTGTTTGTTTATGGAGTTCTAGTGTGTTTTTCAGCCTGGGAAGCCAGTTCACTATATTCACAGGTTTATTTTTGCCACCTGATGAGAGGTGGTTGATATTATTATTTTTTTCAACTCATGTGAGCACTTTAATCACACATTTGATTCTAAGCATTTTGATTACTGGTATTCACCATTTATTGGGTTTATTGCATATATTTTTTCTTTGATGTACTTATGTACGGCGATATTCATCTCTAGGCCTATAACTATATACAAGGTGGAGCCCATTGTGTGTACTTCATCCGACAGCATAGTTTATTCTAGTTGTGATTTTGGATTATTTATTTATCACTGATTGATGGAGTAGCGCCACATATCTTTATCCATGTCATTATTTGGTTTCTCACATACTAAAGTTTGGTATCTAGCTTCATCTGTCTTATGGATATAGTAAAAGTGTGAGAGCTGTGTAGCTATGTAGTATGTGTACAAGTCTGGTATAGCCGCTCCTCCCGACGAGGTGGGGTTTTTGATCGTGTTCCAGGCTAGTTTATGTCTATTGGATCCCCATATAAAAGAGTTGATGATTTTGTCCAATGTTTTAAAGATTTTTAGGGGAATGAGTATAGGGGAGTTCCAAAACATATATAGAAACTTTGGCAGGAGTATCATTTTAAATAGGTTAATTCTCCCCATTACTCCCAAGGGAAGCCTTGCCCAAGACTGTATGCGAGATTTTAAGTAGGGGAAAAGTGGTTCAATGTTGTTGGTAATAAATTCAAGGGGGTCTCTTGTAATTTTCACACCTAGATATTTAATAGAGGCGACTCTTTGTAGAGGGAGTGAAGCCGCTCTGGAGGATGGGGACGACAAGTTGAGAGGAAGAATTTGTGATTTGGACCAATTCATGCTCAATACCGAGTGTTTCCCAAATTCCTCGATGGTCATAAGGACTGTATGGAGAGACGGACCGGTGTCCTCTAGATATAGGAGCATATCGTCTGCGTATAGGCTCAGCTTTTCTGTCAGGGGTCCCATGCTTAGCCCTCGTATGTTCGAGTTCAGCCTAAGGGAAATAGCAAGGGGCTCTACTGCTAGGGCAGATAAGAGGGGGGACAACGGACATCCCTGGTGGGTTCCCCGTCCCAGAGGAAAAGAGTCAGACGTCCAACCGTTCACTACCACTCTAGCTGATGGGGAGTAATAGAGTAATTTCACCCATTTTATGAAGTTGGGTCCGAACCCAAATCCCCACTGCACCGAATCGAACGCTTTTGCGGCGTCTAGCGCCGCCACCGCCCTGTCTCCCGTAGACTCATGGTCCGCCTGGGTGTTCATATATAAGCGCCGCAGGACCATGGCTGTGTTCTTGCCAGGCATGTACCCCGTCTGAACAGGGTGGATTAGGGAAAGAATGCTGTGATTAAGGCGCATAGCCAGTATTTTAGCGAGTATTTTTATGTCCGCCTGGAGGAGCCTGGAGGAGCGAAATTGGACGATAGGATTCCGGCTGGTGAGGGTCTTTGCCTGTTTTAGGAATAACTATAATTACTGCTTGGCGAAGGGATTCAGGAAGGGACCCGGATTCAAAAATGTGATTGTAGAGTGTCAATAATTCAGGGATCAGTATTTCCGAATAGGCTGCATAGAAGTCCAGTGGTATACCATCCCCGCCAGGTGCTTTGGCAGGCGCTAGGGATGCTATAGCCAGTGCTACCTCGTCTGTCGTGAGGGGGGCCTCTAAGTCGTTTAGCTGAGATTCTGAAAGTTGGGGAAAGGGGATGTCTTGGAGAAAGGCCTGGGTTTCCTGTTCAGTGACCCTCACCTTAGAGGAGTATAGATCAGCATAGTATTTTTGGAATGTTTTTGCGACCAATGGAGGGTCTGAGCGTGTGTCATTATTGGGGCCCGAGAGTGTAACCACTACTGGAGGGCTCGTGTCTTGTTGGGCCAGATATGCTAGTAATTTACCCGCGTGATCCCCCTGCTCAAACACCCGCTGTCGCACGAAGAAAAGTTTCTGTTTGGCTTTTTCAAACTGTAACTGGTCTACCAGACGGGTTTGAAGTTTGAGTGCAGATGCTTTGTCCTGTGTGGGATCATTCTGGAATTCCCTAGTTATCAAGTCCAGTTTGTCTGAGGCCTGCCGCAGGATTGCTTTGGAAGAAACTTTAATTCTATTTATTCGGGAGGATAAGATAGTCCGTACGTGGAGTTTAAATGCCTCCCATATCGTACCTGCCGGAGCTGTGCCCCTATTAGTGTTAAAGTAGAATTGCCACTCCCTACAGATGTCGTCTTGGTCTTTTAGTGTTGATAGCCAAAAGGGATGCAGATGCCAGGTGCGGGGTCCTATGCTTGGGGCCAGCTGTAATGTGGCCCAGCATGGGGAATGGTCAGAGAGAGATCTAGTGTGATATCTTGAGTCAGACAGTAGGGGAGTTAGTATGTCCGATATTAAGATGAGATCAATTCGGGACATAGTGGAGTGCGTCGCTGAAAAGCAGGAGTATGCCAGTGTATCTGGGTGTTTGCATCTCCAGGTATCAGTGAGTGAGAATTCTGATAATGTGCGTCCAAATCTGGTAGTGTCGGGGTGGTGAGTGTTCTGACCCAACTGTAGTCTGTCCATTTGAGGGTTTAGAACCATATTGAAGTCCCCCAACCAAATACCCGGGACATTTGGGTGTTGTGCCATGTTTAACAGTCCCTCAGTAATTAGGGTAGATTTGTATGGAGGGGGGATATAATATGCCATAATCAAATATTGCAATCCGTTTAATGTGCAATGCAGAAAAATGTATCTACCCTGAAGGTCGGTGCGTACAGAAATAATTGCAAATGGGGTAGTTTTAGTTATTAGAACCGAGATCCCCCGGGAATGTGGAGTGTGGGTGGCATGGAATGCCCAACCTATCCAGGGGCGCTTCAATGCAAGTTGAAGTTGACCTGTAACATGTGTCTCTACTAGGACTGTGACATCCGCTCTATATGATTTAAGACTATTGAAAATTGCTGTACGCTTAAGTTTATCTCGGATCCCCCGGATATTCCAGGTAAGGAATTTTATGTTAGTCATACTGATTTAGCGACTGGTAATGTAAGGGTAAGTATAGATTGTTTCACAGGGGTACATGCCACCACACTCCACATTGAAGCAGAGACAATTCCGACTCGTCTTCCCCCAAGACAGGAATCATGTATTTCCACATTAAACCTTAGTATGTCATTAGACATGTTCTTTAACTTAACTTGAACATTTCCCCTTACCCCTCTCCCTGCTCTCAGTCTCCCGAACCTGACTGGGGCATACATCCCAAAACTTATGCTACTACAACAAATTAACAACATTTACCGATCAAGGAGTAGTGCACAGAAAACATTATGCCGCTGGCGGTAGCCTATTTGGCAGTGCCGGTGGCGGTTCAACAAGCTCCCTTTGGGTGTGAACAAGTTCTGGAAATGATTCCAGCAATGGGGTACGTTTGACCTCTGTGATTTACTAACGTAAGCAAATCGCATAAACCTGAGCCTGCGCTCCGCTGTGGTAACAGGCCATAATACATGGGCACCAACAAAATCAGTGGTGTTAGTGTGACCGTAGGAGAATGTGGCTTCCTCTTCATACGTAAGTAAGGGGGAGGAAGAATGGCTCCCTATTCAAGATTATGTGTATCCTCCAAAAAAAAAAAAAGGAAAGAAGAAAAAAATAAATAAATAAAAAAAAAACATGACCGCCTTAGGAACTGCCCTCGGATATTTTATGCAATCCATATGTTAAAGTTTCATAACACGTTGTGAGTTGAGAGAGCAGGGTGGTGTTTTTCAAGTCACGGCATAGACAGGCTTAGGGGCCGTATATTATTTGGGGGCAGGAGCCTTAGTCATATACTACCATGGTTTCCAGTTATCCATGTACAGTTATTGTATGTACGGGCTGCATGCAGTGATAAGCAATCATCGTGGCGGTCACAAGTAGGGTAGTGTCTAGGAAATTAGAAATAGGCATTTACGTTGTTAGCAAGCTGGGGAACCTTTCAGGCCGGACGATTTCTTGCAGCATCACGTTGATCTATCCATTCCGATGCCAGGTTCGGGTCCTCAAAAAAATGCACCCGGTCCTCTCCAACTATACGGAGGCGAGCCGGGAACAGCATTGCATATTTGATGTGATGGGCTCTTAGGCGGCGTTTAACTTCTGTAAACCGAGCGCGCTGCCTCTGCACCTCTGCGGAGAAGTCCGGGAATGCTGAGATGAATCCGGATTGGAAGGGAATGTTGCCTTTGTCTCTGGCCATGCATAGTACCGCATCTCGGTCTTTAAAGTTTAGCAGCGTCGCTATAAAGGTGCAAGGTGGTGCTCCTTCAGGTGGACGGCGTGCCGGCATGCGGTGAGCCCTCTCCACCACAAATGTAGCAGAGAAGGCATCTCTTCCATATGTAGCTATCAGGAGCTGCTCGAGGAAGGTGGCGGGGTCTGTACCTTCTGAGCCCTCTGGTAACCCAATAAAGCGTAAATTGGACCTGCGGGACCGATTCTCGAGGTCATCATGTTTCTGTGCCAGTTGTTGCAGTTGGCGCTGTAGATCCTCATGAGAATGTTGCAAGGGGTATAGTGTGTCTTCCGCCCGCCCAATCCTGGTTTCTGCCTCGGTGACCCACTCCCTCAGCTTAGTCATATCGTGCCTTATTAGTGAAATGTCCACTTTCACCTCCTCTATTTTTGTCGTTAGAGTGGACTGGCATAAGGAGATAGCTTCAAGTACTTTCGCCGTTCCGTCTGCATCTGGCTCTGTGTGCGGGGCCGCGTGTGCTGCTGGCCCGGCACCATCTTGCTCCTCCGTGTCCCGCTCCGTCCTCCGATATCTATCCAAGGATGAGGAGACGGCAGTGCTTCTTTTCGGAGGGGACATGATGCGGCTTGTGTGCGGTGTTCGTTCCCACAGTTTAGAGGTAGTTTAGTCCGTGTTAAATGGTGCAGGATGGAGGTATAAGAATATGCCACGAGCAGAGCTCCGGTCACTCACGTCCTCTCACATTGCCGTCCAGGCCACGCCCCCATGTCCACCCTTTTTTACTATAATAAACCTTTTTTAAGGAATATTGCACCATGAGGTTTTATTCCTTTGTATTACATGGCTCATGCACATGTGTGGAGTTAACGCTATAAGTGTTGGGAACGGATTGTGGAGAGCTGCTTGTCCATGTTCACTTTGCCTGGTTTACTCATTGTGCTATGTGGTGATTGAGGCTGATTGCATCCAAAGCTCATCTGACCCCTGTAACAAGGGTCCACAGAGGAGGGTAAGAGGCAGTTTATTCGGATGTCAGTGGTGGCTCTCTTCCTTCTCTACACGTTTAATTATCTACCCCATCGTGTATGGTTCATCTTGAGTCTTCATTGAGGAATCATCACCTTGAGGACATTATCCTTGAGCACTGCACCTTTTTTGTTTTACCGCTAATATTTTACATATATTGTATCACAATTGTTTTCATTTGAAATGTTATGAGGACTTTATGCATTAAAGGCATTTCTCGGATCAGAGCCCGCTTTTTCAGGAAACATCAGGAGGTAAATATCTCATGAACAGCAAGGATACACATACATGTAAGTATGCATAGAAAAAAAAAATCAGAATGATGTTTCTGATGACCATCAGACCATACCCATGAAGGAACTTCACACACAGGAGTAGATCCAGCCAGAAGAAAGACAGGTTCCTAAGCTGTTGGTTGGCTGTTTTATCTTCTCTACTATGCTGATTGATACAAAGTAATCTATGGGCCCCTGAATGCCTTTATTCCTTCTCTTTCTTCTGGCTGGGTCCCCTCCTCTGTGGTGCCCCTTCATGGATATGGTCCGATGGTCATCAGAAACCATCAGAGAAATATAGCCAAGGTTAGTCTGTTAATTTGTCATCATAATTTATCAACCAAGTCAATCAACATAACCCACTGCACTCTGAATACTCCAGCTGGAACTGTCAGCACTGGACATTGGGCGCTGACTGCACTGCATGGGGGTGAGTGAAAGCTGAACCTGAAAAATAGAATTGATTATTGCGACCACTTTGTTCCAATATCTCACAAATTTGGGACACTTCCACAACATGTGCAGGAGATCTTCTGAATGAACCTGACACTTAGGGCAAATGGATGTGTCCCTACTTCCTCAATGGTGTAGTTCTACCAGAGTCCTATACACTCTATGCAATATAAACAACTGCGACAGTCTCTGTGCCGCTGACACTGACACCAGGGGTCCAGCATTCAATATTTGTTCCTATTGCTCCCTCCCCGTCAATGGGACTAATATCACTCTCCCATTTCTCCCTGCAGGGCAGAATATCAGGTGTCTGTATATGAGCCAGCATTTGCATATAAGTTTTAGAGATGACACCTTTTTTTTCAGTTTCATCAAATACAGACTCCAGGAAGGCTGAGTCTACCAAATGCAAGGGCGAGCAATTGCTCTAAAGATTGGATTGCATGGCTCAGCCTAATATACTGATACTGAGTGGAAATCACCTAATAGTGGGAACTACTCCCTCAGTTTCACGTAGGATTTCAGGCCGGTTTCATTAAAAGTTTGGGACAAACATTTAACCCCTGCCGCCTCCCACCATATGTGACCACTGAGTTTAGCCAGCTCAATATAGAACCTGTTCCGCCAGATTGGCGTGCTAGGGAGGAAGCCATTTATTCTTAATCTCCGTTTGATACTACTCCAAAGTTTTCTGAGGAGACAGACTGTAGGACATAATGAAGGGACTGTGGGGAAACCCATCTCCATATGAGATTGTGCAGAGTATGTCGTAGTAGGGCTTATGAGTAAGGATTTAGAGGGATCTGAATCATTAGGCTGATTCCATCCTGTGAAGTGTTGTATTTGCGCAGCATAGAAATATGTCTGAGCATGGGGAACAGCCATTCCTCCTTGATCTTTAGGGTACTGTAGGGTGGTAAGTTTGATCCTGGCTACCTTATTTTTCCAAATTAGAGATCTAAATTGAGAGTCAATACGTCGGAACCAGTATTTCGGTATCCACACCGGGGCATTGTGCAAGATGTATAGCAGTTGTGGGGCCCAGATCATCTTAGTCAAGTTAGCTCTTCCAGTGACTGACAGCGGCAATTTACATCAGGCAGCACACTTAGTTTTAAATTTCTGCAGTAGGGGCTTTTAGACACCCATTAATTAGACATGAATTAAAAGTAAATAAAAAAATTAAAAATAAAAAAGTATAAAAAGGAACCATAACAGTGGGTTGCTAAAAGCTGTGGCCTGTTCTTGTTTGGTCTGAGGTCTAAACTCCTAAAGTTTGGGGCAGGGTGTTACAAAATTCTTTATTATAATTTGAGTTCCACTTTAAAAACACGAAGTGTCAATACTGTACCCTTACAAGCTAATTATAAAACAGATTCATCCCCCATCGGAAATGTTTCCTACAAAACAATGGCAATAACATCAAATAAGGAGTAGTTGTATTTCTTTCACAGAGAGCTGTATGAAAAAAAAATGTGCCAGTACAAAACATGGAAGGAAAAAGAATCCTGTCTAAATTCACTTTGATCAATGAGACACTATCGTATTAGATTAAAAGAAAAGCAGCATGCTTGTGAATGATAAATTGGAAGACAATGCTAACTGAGACATGGGATTTATTCACCTCTATAAAAAAATTCTAAATGCCCAATTTAGTCAGAGCTCCCGTGGTGATATTAAACAGCGGTGTTTTTATACAGCAAGTTCTGCTTTCTTGCTGGATTTGGAATATAAAGCATTTCTTGATGATATATTACAAGCTGTTCAACTGGAAAAAGACAACCAAGAGACACTAGAATTTAGGACATTGTTCAAGATACTCTCAATGGAGTTCTCTAAGCACACATGTTGGAACCAGCATGCACTCTAGTGGGTCCAGGCAAATGTCAGTGCAGTGTATGCTGCATACACACCAGCGGACTTTACGGCAGACTTTGCGACGAACTTTCCGAATGAACGGACTTGCCTACACACGATCAACCAAAGTCCGACGGATTCGTACGTGATGACGTACGACCGGACTAAAACAAGGAAGTTCATAGCCAGTAGCCAATAGCTGCCCTAGCGTCGGTTTTTGTCCATCAGACTAGCATACAGACGAGCGGACTTTTCGACCGGACTCGAGTCCGTCGAAAAGATTTGAAACATGTTTCATTTCTAGGTCCATCAAACTTTTGGGGAAAAAAAGTCCGCTGGAGCCCACACACGATCGAATTGTCCGACGGACTCCGGTCCGCCGAACCAAGTATGCCGTAAAGTCCGGTCGTGTGTACGCGGCATAACGACAACTTGTTGTACATGCAACTTTTTAGGCAAGATTAGGAAAAGGCAATATTCTCCAGGGCAGACTTCTCCCATGCTTGATTTTTTTTTCCTTACTTTGATTTTGTACATCAAAGTGAATAATATTAGGATATAAACATTAAATGCAGAATACAAACCCAAAATGGGACGCCTACCTTTATACACACATAAACTTTAATGGCATCCCAGTCTTTGTGGTGAAGGCTTCTAACTTCAGCAAACTTCGAACTGTGTATGGCCAGCCTAAGTAAGGTTGAGGACTTGGTGATGAGTGTGGCCATGACAGCACAGAGCACTTGAGTGGAAAATCAGGAAGAAGAATTTTCAGGAAAATAAATTTTTAGGCAAAAATAAGCCACAAACTATAATATGCAAAGGTACAGAACCAAAAAGAGATAAATGAAGATAAAAACACCCTGCAATCCAATGAATTGTGGGGGTGCCTGCAGTATAAAACTTTATGGTTTATGTCATGTGGATGCTAACATGGTTCTAAAGGCAGAAGGTTTTTTAGCTTAATGCATTCTATGCATTAAGCTAAAAAACATTCTGTGTGCAACAGCCCCCCTTCAGCCCCCCAAATACTTACCCAGCCCCATCTCCATCCAGCGATGTTGCATGAGAACCTCGGCTGCCCGGCACTTTTCCTCGTGATTGGCCATTGGCTCCCGCTGCTATCAGTGAACCAATGAGGAGAGAGGAGAGAGAGAGAGGGGACAGGGCCAAGCCAATGGTCCATGTCTGAATGGATACACAGAGCAGCAGCTCAGCTTGGGTGTCCCCATAGCAAGCTGCTTGCTGATGGTTCACTCGGCAGGAGGGAGGGGCTAGGAATGCTGGCAGGGGACCCGAGAAGAGGAGGATCTGGGCTGCTCTGTGCAAAACCACTGGGTTGCAGGAAAGAAATTCAAACAATTCCCCATCAACACAGACAGTGTTCACAGAGGCATCCCTCCTGCCAAGCAATTGTCTTCTCCCAGCAGGGGATGGGAGCGGGCTGTCCTCGCCGGGAGAAGATAGTGAATATCGCTAGTGGCTATAGCAGCCGCTTGCGATAATTCCAAGCGAATCCAGCAGGCTGAATCAATTAATCAACCTGGTACATTCAGTCTGCCCATTAATGGTTCAAATCTCGTCCGGTTTCTGCTGAAGCGGCCGAGATTCGAACCGTGTATGGCCGGCCTTATTAAAACTGATGCACACAGTATCTGGTGCAGTTGTACATAGTAACCAATCAGCTTCTAACTTCAGCTTTTTCAATTAAGATTTGACAATAAAAACTAGAAGCTGATTGGTTACTATGCACAGCTGCACCGGATTCTGTGTGCTCCAGTTTTAGTAAATCTCCCCCATAGTATGTTATCTGCAGGATCACCAGGTGAAAAAAGGGCAGAAAATAAAATAATGCAGCCACAACATCTAAGGACTAATAAGCTGCAATATATTATATTTTTGCTTTGGGGCTTAGATACACTTCAAGTATGATCTGATGTCTCTCTTTGTGCTGACAGACATTGGTGTTGTTGTTGAAGTGGTAAGGTTGATGGGTTTTGTTGTTACATAGGGAAAGCTGACTTTCTTCACAATGCCACCAATCATAAGGCAAACCACTTTGTAATTTTGTATAATGCAACAAGTGCATCCTAGTCATGTTCATATAGAAAATGACAAATCTTTTTTAACCACTTGCCTACTGCCGTATTGTAAAATAACAGCGGTAGGAACCCTTCCTCCCTCCGGGTGGACGTCATATGACGCCTTTGTCTTCCCGAAATTGTGGAGAGCGCGTGCGTGCTCGCCGCATCACTGGGGACCCAGTGCGCGTGCCCGGCAGCCGCGATGTCCGCCGGGCACCCACGATTGCTCATCACAGAGCAAGGACGTGGATCTGTGTGTGTGTAAACCACATCCTGTCAGGGAACGAGAACTGATCGCATGTTCCTTGTATATAGGAACACCGATCGGTCTCCTCCCCTCATCAGTCCCCTCCCCCCACAGTTAGAATCACTCCCTAGAACACACATATAACCTAGTGTTAACATTTATACAGTAATCAATGCATTTTATAGCACTGATCGCTTTTTAAGTGTCAATGGTCCCAAAATAGTGTCAAAAGTGTCCGATCTGTCTGCCACAATGTCACAGTCACGATAAAGATCGCCGCCATTAGTAGTAAAAAAAAGTTAATGATAAAAATGACATAAATCTATCCCCTATTTTGTAGATGCTATAACTTTTGTGCAAAGCAATCAATATACGCTTATTGCGATTGCGCTTATTGCGATTTTTTTTTAATATATCGGGCCTAAACTGAGGAAGAAAATTTTTTTTTTTTAAATGGGATATTTATTGTAGCAAAAAGTAATAAATATTGTTTTTTTTCAAAATTGTCTGTCTTTTTTTGTTTATAGCGCAAAAAAATAAAAAACGCAGAGGTGATCAAATACCACCAAAAGAAAGCTCTATTTGTGGAGAAAAAAAATGATCAAAATTGAATTTAGGTACAACGTCGCATGACCGTGCAATTTTCATTCAAAGTGTGACAGCGCTGAAAGCTGAAAATTGGCCTGGGCAGGAAGGGGGTGAAAATGCCCTGTATTGAAGTGGTAAAAGGCATTGTCTATCTGTCTTATAAATTGTGCTTGTGAAAACCCCACAAACAAAGCATGTTTTAGAAAAAAGATGAAATAAAGTGTATAAAATCAATGAGGCATATACAGATTTTTTTTGTATGCAGACTCTTTAATAGTAGAAAATATTCTGACTCTGCATTTTAAACAGTTGGGGAGACTGTTGGGATTGTGTTATTTCCTAGAACATGCTGTGTGCAAAATAAAAAAAAAAAAAAAAAAAAAGCCCTATAAGGTCTCATTTTAGTATTTTAGGCTACGGTTAGCAGTTATGTGTACCAAAACTTTTATATAGCTCTGTTAAATATAGAAGCAGGGACATGTGGTTTAAGTTACGCCAAGTGAAAGAGGCAAGATCTACCACTCTTTCCCATGAAAAGCCTATTTACTGACACTTCACCAAACCTCAGAACGAAACAGATTTTCTGGAATTAAAGAGGATTCATAATAAGCACATTTGAATGAAACAATGGACAGCAAGTAATAGTTAAACCATAAAACACTAATCAGAGACTCTGGAAATACCCTGCCAACATTAGAAGTGGTCCACTTCATTCCCTGGAATAAGCTAGGACTGTATGTGTTTAGTAAATTCTGCTTTAGTATTATGTTACACTGAACAGCTTTAATTGCATTGCTCTGCAAACAAAATGTCAAGACAGTCTTTACGCAGTCTCCTGGCCAAGAATTTTCTTACCACACACTGCAGGGATATGCACATTAAAGACGGCATCTCTGTTTGCAGAATGTTATTCACTTATAGCAAGATTTAACATAATTAATATACATGCATCGCTGCGCTGTGGTGCCATTCATTCTGAATGGCACACCAGCACAACTGCAAAATGCACATACATTGCAGTGCAACACAACTGTGTCCTGTGGGTTGCATTTTGCTGCACTGTAAAAAAAAAAGAAAGAAAAAAAAGCACCTTGAGGTTGCAACCCATTCATTTTGAATTTTTATGGCAATTTTCCTGGTTGGTACAAGAAAAGGCTCGATTTGCCATAGTTAAAGCAGTTGTGAAGTCAGTGGTCACAAATCCTGGAATCCTCTCTGTTAGAGCAAGATTTACTGTGCAGTGTTTTTTTTAAAATAAGGCAGCTAAATACCTTATTTTACTGTGCTGCTGTGTGGTCACCTGACCCCCTGACGCTCTCCTTTCCTGGTCTGAGGACAACAGTGGGAGGGGCTGAGATTCCCCTCTGATGTCAGCCGAGAGGAGAGCGGCCAGAGGATATGTGACCCCACAGCGGCGCTCAGAAATAAGGTTTTGCTGCATATTTTTTTTTTAAAACACATACACTACACTGTATATCTTGCTGTAACAGTGGGGATTCCAGGATTTGTGATCAGTGACTTTACCTCCATAGCAGAATAGCAAAGGAAGGGGAGGGGAGGATATTGCTCACACACAGACTCCTAAGCTGACAGGCAGGGAGGGAGGGGGAGAGGAAGAGACTGCGGAATTACGGAGGCACGTAAACTGACCACGATACCATGGATCAGTAGCCATGATTACCATAGTCAGTTCACATAGGGGGACACAGGAACAGGCAGGATTAACCAGGTATTTTACAACATAGAGAGGAACAAATTACACAGAACAAGCACTATGTTGTAAATTGTGTTTTAAAGGTACAGGATCATTTTTTTTTTTTTAGGATTACAAACTACTTTAATTGTTATTTATCATAGCAATTGGTATTCTAAAGCAATCATTTTACTTATTCAGCTTATAAATAACTCATTGGTGCATTATCAATAAACAAAAAGTGTTCTACAGTCTGTCCTGAGAGATAAGAAGGCTGTGCCCAATAGGGAATAACTGAGCCTCTGAGGAAAAAGAATCTAAAGCCAGGCTATCGATCACACCCAACACAACACTGCCAGCTTTGCCCTAGGTAGCAAAATCAACTGAATGATCAGGCAGAGGGTAGCTTTAAAGTGGTTCTAAAGGCTTAAAGTGGAATTTTACCCTTAACAACTTGATAAAAAGAATGTTCTTTAGCAAGAAACATACATTCCACATTAGTAATTATGCTACCAAAATTAGTGTGTGCTGCAAATTGCATGCAAGCATTGTGCTTGTTTCTTGCTGGAGGCTGCCATTTTATGTAATGTATGTGTATGTAAGCCAAATTTTTTTTTCCTATGTTTTATATACAGTGGGGAATGGTTAAGGCCCCTTTAGGTTCTTTTTTTTTTTTGCTGTCAGTCCCATCAGGGAGATTTACCTTCACTGTCCCAAAAACAGAACAGGAAGTAGGAGGAAAGCTCTCCCCGAAATCGGGAAATCATAGTTGCAAAGTTAGTCAGGTTGAAAAAAAAGATACAAGTTAATCCAGATCAACCAATAATAATAAAATAAATAAATCCCATCCTAGAGAGCTGTCATCTGAACTTGTGTACCCATTGGAAGATTTCTTCTCGCCACCTGTTCTTGGAAAGATGGTGATCTGAAAATGCTCAGGCACTGATATCATCACTAATGGCAAATAAGTAAATTCCCCACCTTCGTTACAAGCAACATATCCTAGCCGGCGGAATTCCGTCTACATCCAGTGTGAAGATCCATCTGATGACTCCGCGAGTACCTGGGAAATTGGCATCTGTGAGCCCTGACGGTCTAGATATCGGTCTACATGCCCTGAGTGGCACTATGTCTGTATGACTCCAGGTCATAAGACAGGGGAGTCCACAGGATCTGGTAAGAGTTCATGCCTACCATTCTCTGATTGGATGCTGTTGTTGGTTGAAGCCGTTTCCATGTACTGACTAACCCAGTCTCTTGTCCACATTTGGAACATTCCCATTGCCAGTGACTTTTTTCATGTGCACATTCACTTGGAGATTTTCACTTTTTTCACTTTTTTACGATACATGGACTTTACACTATTTTCTGCGGTATTCACTACACCCAGTCGATAGATTTGGGGTGTTTGTGACTACATTTTATCACCATTTGTTGATTTTTTATGCGCTAAATTTTTTATAGAGTTTATATTGTTGTTTGTCACATTGTATGTAGCTGCTTTTCTCAAAAGTTAGCGCAATGTTTCTTTGCTATTTTCACATACACTCTACGAAAAATCAGCTGAACCCATTTTAAAAAAATGAACATTCGGCCATGAGCACAAACAATAGTGCCATCATGTAATGAATGATAAATCGTTCAGTGGACCTAAATTAATGCATTTTTTGTTTGTTTTTTTTTACATATAACTAGTGCAGATAGTTTGGACTGGAAACACATTAAGCTTTCAATTTATTGTTCGTTCAGCAGAAAATTTTCAAATTTGTCCTTCGTTTTTTTTGGCTCAAAAACGTCCCAACGATTATCAATTTTGTGCCCATTAACTGGCCAAAAAACGAACAAACTGTCTAAATGATTTTTCGTATAGTTTATGGGCAGCATAACTGGCTGGATCATCAGGTGAAAGAAGACTGAAAAAAAAAAAGAAACCTAAGAAATTAAAACTAATGCAGCTACCACATCTAAGGCCCCTTTCACACGATCGGACTGTTCAGGTCCGCCTGTCAGTTTTGACGGCGGACCTGAACGGGCGATCCATGTTAGCCTATGGAGCGTCGGATGTCAGCGGAGACATGTCCGCTGACATCCGACCCCGTCCGATCCGCTAAAAGCAGACGTATGGCTCTACGTCCAGATCCGTCGCTGGCGGATCGGATCGGGTGAGATCTGACGAAAACGGACACGCTGTCCGTTTTCGTCCGATCCCTCCATAGGCGGCAGCGACGCCTGACAAGCCCCTCCCCGCTCAGTGAGCAGAGAGGGACCTGTCATCCGCCGGCTCAGCGGAGATCAACGGACAGATCTCCCGCTGAGCCGGCGGACCGAGGCGGGCTCCGTTTCTTTCGTGTGAAAGGGGCCTTAGGATTGGTAACTATTTTTGGTTCTGGGTTTAATACTGCTTTAAAGTGTATTTAAGGTTGGAATGGGCTTTTAATGGCTCCTGAAGGTTACATCATTTATATTGTCAAGCAAATTTTAACTAAGCAGCTCAAAAACCAAAACTGATAGTTTCCAATTTAATTTAATTTCTCTCACTGCAACATTGGTAATTTTGCCAACATTACTCTACTCATCCCCGGTACCAGTGAAGAGCTACAAACTGGGCAACTTTTCTCATCTACATGATGATACATTTGAGGTTCTGATGCAGGCCGGCATCCAGAAGAAACACCAAACTGCAGCCAAAATCAATTCTTAGCACTGGGGTCTGTTGCAGACCCTATATTTTGCATATTTTTATGTGGAGCCAAGAAAATAAAGTAACAAACAGAATGAGCGGATATATTTTTCTATACTAGCATTTCCTGTGCCTTTCAGGGTTTGTTTGTGTGTTAATAACTAACTTAGTGATTTCCACTTTGTGCAGCTTCATTAAATCGATCAAAATTGTTTTAAGGAGAGGTAATTTCACAAAAAGCGATCTGAAAACACTTCCTACCACCAGCTTAGTAACCTTTAATAGCTTTATATCATTTGTGAAAACAATTCTTGCAGGGATTATTTGCCATTAAATTGCAGTCACAACAAAACATATTTGTATACTTCTGTCTCTCATTATACTTTTATTTTCTCCATGGGACCTGTGCAAGGAAAAGTGCTCACTTGTCAGATTCATTAAGGCAAGAAGTCGTTACATAAGATGTTCTGTTGTAAGATTTAGGCCCACACACAGGATCCCCATCATCAGCCAATTATGACAAGTGCACAACTGCAAAATGCTAATTATCCAGCCCCTTCTCTGTTGTGAAGCTTACTTAATGTAGGGGGTGGAATAAGTAGGAGGCCATTGGCAGGGACATGCAGTCAGGGGAGGCTGGTGAGGCAGGGCCTCACCTGCCATGAACATTAAAAAAAAAAATTGAAGGTCATAGCTTAGCGACCTGGGGTCTTACCCCACCACTGGTAAAAATTTGGGGCTCCTCCGACCTATGGTTCCAGAGATATGGGGCTCCTTGCACAGCCTGTCAGAAGCTAAATACAGAGTGGCCACTTTAACCACTTCCGTACCGGGCCATAGTAAAATGACGGCCCTAGGAACCCTTCCTCCCTCCGGGTGGGCGTCATATGTCGTCCTCGGCTTCCCGGCATTGTGGAGAGCGCATGCGCGGAGGCGCGCCCGCTCACTGCATCATTGGAGACCCGATGCGCGTGCCCGGCGGCCGCGATGTTCGCCAGGCACCCGCGATTGCTCATCACAGAGCAGGGACATGGATCTGTGTGTGTAAACACACAGATCCCCATCCTGTCAGGGGAGAGGTGAACTGATCGTATGTTCCTTGTACATAGAAACACTGATCGGTCTCCTCCCCTCATCAGTCCCCTCCCCCCAGTTAGAATCACTCCCTAGGACACACATTTAACCCCTTCAGCGTCCCCTAGTGTTAACTCCTTCCCTGCCAGTGACATTTATACAGTAAATCAGTGCATTTTTATAGCACTGATTGCTTTATAAATGTCACTGGTCCCAAAATAGTGTCAAAAGCGTCCGATCTGTCCGCCGCAATGTCATAGCCACGATAAAAATCGCAGATTGCCGCCATTAGTAGTAAAAAAATAAAAATAAAATAAAAAATGACATAAATATATCCACTATTTTGTAGGCGCTATAACTTTTGCACAAATCAATCAATATACAATATATCTAGAAGAATACATCTCGGCCTAAACTGAGGAAAAAAATTGTTTTTTTAAAAAAAAATTGGGGTATTTATTATAGCAAAATGTAATAAATACTGTGTTTTTTTCAAAACTGTTGGTCTTTTTTGTTTATAGCGCAAAAAAACGTGGAGGTGATCAAATACCACCAAAAGAAAGCTCTATTTGGGGGGAAAAAAATGATCAAAATTTAATTTGGATACAAGGTAGCATGACTGTGCAATTGTCATTCAAAGTGTGACAGCGCTGAAAGCTGAAAATTGGCCTGGGCAGGAAGGGGGTGAAAATGCCCTGTATTGAAGTGGTTAAATACAAGCTGACACACTCTGTTTGCAGCAGACTGAGAGGATGAGCTCACAGTGCCTCTCCTCACTTCTTGTCAGAGGCACTGAGCTCAATAAACAGCTTGGAGTCTTGGACCAATAGCAAAGTACCCTTGGTCCTAGCTGTCCAATAAAAATACTGCAGTGGAGGCACGCTTTTCACTGCAGTGTCATAGAAGGGGCATGTGTTTAAAAGACACATGCTCCCTTCCAGCCCAAGGAAAAAATGTGTTTGTTTTTTTTTTTTACCCACAATTCCATGTTTTTCGCACACAGTTAAAGTGGAGGGCCACCCTGAAAAAAAAAATTCACCAAAAATCCTAAAAAAAATAAAAAAAAAAACCATTTGAAAAAAAAAAATGTTAAACTTACCTAAACCCTTGTTGCTAGGCAGTCTTCCTAATCTGCCTCTTTCTTTTCTGCGGCATGTTCTGCTCCTCGGTGAGAGGCCCCGTTGTCTTCTGGGAACTGTGTGTGTTCCCAGAACACCACGGGGCCATTCACAGTGCGCCGAGCCGCTTGCATGTGCGCAGTAGGAAACTGGCAGTGAAGCCGCAAGGCTCCACTGCCTGTTTCCCTTACCTAGGATGGCGGTGCCGGGATCCGAGAGCCGAGGGACGGGTCGCCCTCGGGCGGCCGACATCGCGGGCACCCAGGACAGGTAAGTACTTATTTAAAGTCAGCAGCTACAGTGTTTGTAGCTGCTGACTTTTACATTTTTTTTTTTTACCGCCGGAATCCCACTTTAAGAGGAAGAATGAGAATCTTCTGCCTGCTGAAAAGGTACTGTTATATTACAGCTAAATCATATAATTATATGCTATATGTTATAACATAATAATTTATTATTTATCTATTTACTGTGAAATTACTGGTTGGAAGTTATAACTTCAAACTTCAGTAATTTGTCCAATACAAATTAAGTACAGATTTAGAAAATATAGTAAATTACATTAAAAACAATATATAATAATTATTTGTATATTACTTATGGTAATTAACCCCTTGCCACCCAGGCCAATTCTGACACTTCTCTCCTACATGTAAAAACTATCATTTGTACGCTAGAAAATTACTCAGAACCCCCAAACATCATATATATTGTTTTAGCAAACACTCTAGGGAATAAAAATGGTGGTTGTTGTAACTTCTGTCACATGGTATTTGCGCAGCAATTTTTTTAAACGCTTTTTTTTGACTTGCAACCTGGTTTCCATTCAGATTTTCTTTCCACTGTCATCTCGCTTCGAGCAACAAACCACACACATCCTTGTAGGTGCTGACTTTTTCTCAGTTGGTGGGATGTAGTCCATAAAGTGACGACCAGTCAGGCGTTCCGGGTTGACAATGCCAGCAGCATGACGTCCAGCTCTATTCACAGCCATTGGTGTTTGGTGGTTCACAAAGATCAGTTCGGCAACTTTCCAAATAAAGTCAGAATGAATCACAGGCTTGTCACTTTTTTTGAGCAGAATGTAGGCATTCAAAAAGCATTTCTCAAGAAGATGCCTGAAGACCTTTTTGTAATAGTTATTTCATCTATGCTGATGTCTCTTTCTAGCACAGCTCCACTGGAAATTTTTGAGAAACATTTGAGATACTTCCCAAATTTTCTTGAGTTTTGGTGCAGAATGAGCAGTTTCATCAAATATTTCATTATCAGTGAAAATCTGTACTCTGACATGACCGTGCCGAAGAATGGAGTGGCAAGTAATTTGTTAATTGTGCAATACCACTTTTGCACGGGTTTCCCCACCAATCCCTGAAGTATTATTAAACCCAGAAATTTCCAAATGTCACTTTTGGTCACTGGTTCCCACTTTCTACTTCTTGGAAACTTCCGATGCATAGTAGCTTATTGCTCTTGATACCAGTTTGTCTCCGTAACTATTTTTTCAATAACCTCATCGGTCAGAAAAAGTTGCAAGTATGCCAAGGGGTTGTCATCTTCAATGTTCACTTTCATACCAGGTGCTCCAGTAAATGGGAATCTTGGGGGCGCTGCGTGATCTGTACCACAGTCAATAGAGCACCAAGTTCGTACATCACTGAGCTCAGTTGCAGAATCGTCGCTGTCGTCACTTTTAGTGTCTGATGACAAATTTCCCCACGAATCACTATCGTTCAGTTCTGCAAGTGATTCTAATTCGCTATCGCTGTTTTCAATCTGGTCATAAAGCGCTTTTGATGTAGAGGCACGCTTTTTGGATGTCATGGATGTTCTCAAGTTTCCAGGCAGAAAGAATGTCAGAAAGAACAGTAAAACTGCAGGCAGGGCACTGGACAAAGCCCTAGGGACAAACTGAGGTCAAATGATTTGATATAGTAATGTAATCTACTAAGATTACAATGTATTGTGCATGGGTATATGTCTTATAATTTTTGAAATTGCCGCCGGTTCCACCCCCATGCGTCGCAACGCTCGCAGGGAATGAAAGCCGGAACACAGAGCATCAGGTGGAGGATCCAGCCGGGGGTACACAGCGGGAGTACATTGCGGGATCCTAGGTACAAGGTAAGTACCCTGTTCCTGGATACTGCGATGCAGTCCTGAGTGTGGCTCTGTGTTACCGCTAATGGTACTGGTATTTAACCCCAAGCCACACTCAGGAATACTGCCAAGGAGGTTAACTAAGCAAAGACATGCAAGGATGAGAATGGACACACTGGCGCACCTGCTACAGATTCTGGTGCTTGATGGCCTATTTAAACTTGAGGCCTCTCCATGGTATCATCTCTGGATGGTCTTCAGCTGGTACCCTTGTGACCCGGGTTCTTGAAAGCCTACCTAATCCGGTACTGACTCGGCTGCATCTGAAGATTCTCTGGATTCCCTTTGCCTATCAATGTCGGCTGATAACCTGTGTTACCGACCTTGGCCAGGACTTTAGACTAATGCTGGCCATTCACTATACAGAAAATCGTCCAAACCCATTTTCGAAAAACGAACGTTCGACCGTGACCGCAAACGATCGTGCCATCATATAATGACCGATAAATTGTTCAGTGGACATGAATAAATAATTTTTTGTTCGTTTTTTTACATATACCTAGTGCAGACAGTTCGGACGGGAAACACATTAACCTTGCAATTTATCGTACGTTCGGCAGAAATTTACCAAACTTCCCGTTTGTTTTTTTCCCACAAAAACGTCACAAACGATTATCGATTTGTGCCCATTAACTTGCCGAAAAACGAACGAAGTGTCTATACGAACGATTTTTCGGCCGATTTTTCGTATAGTGTATGGCCAGCATAAGATTCGAAGAAAGATGTTTTCACCATAGCAGAACAAAATAGTGTTACAGAGAAAGAATGAAATATCCCCTGAGTGTGACTCTAAATGGCAACAACACATGAAAAAAAAGAGTATAAAAAACTGGTATTAATTGAAAAATAAGAGATAAAAAATCATCAATCACATATATGATGATTAGTAAAACACACAAAGACAGTTGAAAAAAAAAACATACGTTTTTTGTCAACTGTCTTTTTGTGTTTTACTAATCATCATATACTATATGCGATTGATGATTTTTTATCTTATTTTTCAATAAATACCAATTTTATATACTCTTTTTTCCTTGTGTTGATGCCATTTAAAGTCCCACTCGGGGTATTTCATTCTTTCTTTGATTAAGATTCTGTCTTCTGATTTTGTACCTCACTGCAAGCACGTTGCTGACCCTTGTCTCTCTCTGACCTGGACACTGATCATGATTCTGTACTTGTCTGCCTGGCTGTTACCAAACTAGGCTTGTGAGCTGACGACTTTCTGCTCATCAGACCTCAGCAATTCCAAGCTCAAGTTTGCTGACCCAACTTTCTTGCACATGCACCCTTCCGCTGCCCTAGCAGTCACTGTCTTTACTACCAGGGAACAACCTCAGCCCCTCTGACACACCTGGTTGAGTGAAAGTTACTGCAAGCACCTTTAAGAACATGAGAATAGATATCTTTAACTTAGCTGTGAATTGACGCCAGGAAAAAGACACAAGACCGTTTAGTGTTAAATGAACTCAATGTATTGATACTGGTTAGAATAAAATGTGGTTTGAGCATAAATGAACACACAGGAGGTAGGTTCAGACACAGTCCGCTAGACAGTAATATCACTATGCCAAGTTAACTAAGAATAGGGTTCTGTACACCAGAATGGGATTAACTCATTTTGTTATAAAAAAAATCCAATAAACTCAATTTTAGTCATACATTTAGGCCAAAATGTATTCGGCCACATGTCTTTGGTAAAAAAAATGTCAATAAGCGTATATTTATTGGTTTGCGCAAAAGTTATAGCGTCCACAAACTAGGGTACATTTTCTGGAATTTACACAGCTTTTAGTTTATGACTGCCTATGTCATTTCTTGAGGTGCTAAAATGGCAGGGCAGTACACCCCCCCCCACCCCCCAAATGACCCCATTTTGGAAAGTAGACACCCCAAGGAAATTGCTAAGAGGCATGTTGAGCCCATTGAATATTAATTTTTTTTGTCCCAAGTGATTGAATAATGACAAAAAAAAAAAAAATTACAAAAAGTTGTCACTAAATGATATATTGCTCACACAGGCCATGGGCATATGTGGAATTGCACCCCAAAATACATTCAGCTGCTTCTTCTGATTTCTAAGGGCGTAAATTTTTTATTTCAGTCCTCACTACCTATCACAGTTTTGAAGGCCATAAAATGCCCAGATGGCACAACCCCCCCCCCAAATGACCCCATTTTGGAAAGTAGACACCCCAAGCTATTTGTTGAGAGGCATGTTGAGTCCATGGAATATTTTATATTTTGACACAAGTTGCAGGAAATTGACAAATTTTTTTTTTTTTTTTGCACAAAGTTGTCACTAAATGATATATTGCTCACACAGGCCATGGACATATGTGGAATTGCACCCCAAAATACATTTATCTGCTTCTCCTGAGTATGGGGATACCACATGTGTGGGACTTTTTGGGAGCCTAGCCGCGTACGGGGCCCTGAAAACCAATCACCGCCTTCAAGATTTCTAAGGTTGTAAATTTTTTATTTCAATCTTTACTGTCATTTGGGGGGGTTTTGTGCCACCTGGGCATTCCATGGCCTCCGAAACTGTGATAGGCAGTGAAGAGTGAAATCAAAAATTTACGCCCTTGTAAATTTTTGATTTCACTCTTCACTGCCTATCACAGTTTCGGAGGCCATGGAATGCCCAGGTGGCACAACCCCTCCCCCCCCAAATTACCCCATTTTGGAAAGTAGACACCCCAAGCTATTTGCTGAGAGGCATGGTGAGTATTTTGCAGCTCTCATTTGTTTTTGAAAATGAAGAAAGACAAGAAAAAAACTTTTTTTTTTCTTTTTTTTAATTTTCAAAACTTTGTGACAAAAAGTGAGATCTGCAAAATACTCACTATACCTCTCAGCAAATAGCTTGGGGTGTCTACTTTCCAAAATAGGGTCATTTGGGGGGGTTTTGTGCCACCTGGGCATTCCATGGCCTTCGAAACTGTGATAGGCAGTGAAGAGTGAAATAAAAAATTTACGCCCTTAGAAAGCCTGAAGGCGGTGCTTGGTTTCGGGGTCCCGTACGCGGCTAGGCTCCCAAAAAGTCCCACACATGTGCTATCCCCATACTCAGGAGAAGCAACAGAATGTATTTTGGGGTGTAATTTCACATATTCCCATGGCATGTTTGAGCAATATATCATTTAGTGACAACTTAATGCAAAAAAAAAAAAAAGTGTCTTTTTCCCGCAACTTGTGTCACAATATAAAATATTCCATGGACTCGACATGCCTCTCAGCAAATAGCTTGGGGTGTCTACTTTCCAAAATGGGGTCATTTTGGGGGGGGTTTGAACTGTCCTGGCATTTTATGCACAACATTTAGAAGCTTATGTCACACATCACCCACTCTTCTAACCACTTGAAGACAAAGCCCTTTCTGACACTTTTTGTTTACATGAAAAAATTATTTTTTTTGCAAGAAAATTACTTTGAACCCCCAAACATTATATATTTTTTAAAGCAAATTCCCTGCAGATTAAAATGGTGGGTGTTTCATTTTTTTTTTTTTCACACAGTATTTGTGCAGCGATTTTTCAAACGCATTTTTTGGGGAAAAAACACACTTTTTTAAATTTTAATGCACTAAAACACACTATATTGCCCAAATGTTTGATGAAATAAAAAAGATGATCTTAGGCCGAGTACATGGATACCAAACATGACATGCTTTAAAATTGCGCACAAACGTGCAGTGGCAACAAAATAAATACATTTTTAAAAGCCTTTAAAAGCCTTTACAGGTTACCACTTTAGATTTACAGAGGAGGTCTACTGCTAAAATTACTGCCCTCGATCTGACCTTCGCGGTGATACCTCACATGCATGGTGCAATTGCTGTTTACATTTGACGCCAGACCGACGCTTGCGTTCGCCTTAGCGCGATTGCAGGGGGGGACAGGGGTGATTTTTTTTTTTCCTTTATTATTTTTTTGCTTTTTTATCTTATTTTTAAACTGTTCCTTTCATTTTTTTAAATCATTTTCATTGTTATCTCAGGTAATGTAAATATCCCCTATGATAGCAATAGGTAGTGACAGGTACTCTTTTTTGAAAAAATTGGGGTCTATTAGACCCTAGATCTCTCCTCTGCCCTCAAAGCATCTGACCACACCAAGATCGGTGTGATAAAATGCTTTCCCAATTTCCCAATGGCGCTGTTTACATCCGGAGAAATCTAAGTCATGAAATGCTTGTAGCTTCCAGTTTCTTAGGCCATAGAGATGTTTGGAGCCACTCTGGTCTCTGATCAGCTCTATGGTCAGCTGGCTGAATCACCGGCTGCATTCTCAGGTTCCCTGTTGAGACAGGAGAGCCAGAGAAGAACACGGAAGATGGTGAAAGGGGGGGCATTCCCTCCCACTGCTTGTAAAAGCAGTCTAGAGGCTAATTAGCCGCTAGGATTGCTTTTACATGAAAAGAATGATACCAAGATGATACCTAAACCTGCAGGCATCATTCTGGTATAACCACTCAAAGTCGTGAATTGCGTACCTGAAGACAAAAAAATGGTTAACAATAAAACACAGTAAAGGGTAAAGTATAAAAAATTGCATACCTGAAAAGCAAACATGATAAAACATAATAACAATAAAACATTGCAGAATAGAATACAGTAAAAAAGAGCAGAACAATAGAGAGAGAATAGAGAGAGAGAACAATGAATCAACAACTATTTTTTTTTATTTTATATATTTTTTTTTTTTACACTTTTTTTTGTAACTGTAACTTTTATAACTGTAACCGGTTCCAGGTTCGGGTCTCTCAAAATGCGATGGCATCTTGGGAGACCCTGTGAAAGTGTGCCTAGTCTGTGCAATGCTGTACCCTACGCTAATACTCAACTCATAGTGTATGGTAGCATTCAAAACATTCACCAATGCAAAGACCAGGATTGTTAGGACAGGAGGGACAATAATAGCGGGTGTCACGCCTATATCTGCGCTTGCTGCAGACATGACATCTTTTTGGGGGGTTTGTTGGGTAGGGGTACTCGGGAGGACATAAAAATGCCTCTCATGCAGCCGACTGCATTTGGTTGGGGATGTGAATAGGGGAAGTACGGGCGCTGCAGAAGTGGTGGGTTCCTAATTAGGATTGGCGAATGCAGCAGGATGCGCATTATGGGCACGACGGGCCTGTGTTTGTCTTCTTCTTGGTGGCAGCGCGACACTACTTGTGCTTGCCACCTCACCAGCTTGAACTGCACTTATGGGACTCGCCACGTCCCCAAGTGTTACTGCAGCGCTGGTTAGCTATGACCGGGGTGTACTAGGCCGCTGGTGCTTGCCAGTTCACCAAAACGCTACCAAAAAAACTGTTAGCGATCGCAGGGATCAGGCCTGACTCTGCGAAAGCTGCAGTTATGTGTTTAGTGTTTTGTAAGTGACAGTGATCAATCGATACTGCACTTGGTTGGGCTGGGCCGGGCGGAGGGGCAAAACGCAGGTGCTAGCAGGTGTCTGAGCTGATCCCGCTAACACTGCGTTTTTGGGAACCCTAAACTGCTGGGGACGCTAGTATAGATCTGATCGGATAAGATATTGATCCGTTCACATACTATACCACTAAGGGAGGTGTACGGTGCGTGCATGGGTGTTAGCGCTACTGGCGCTAACCTGACGCTGCTTAGGGCTGGTGCTTGCCAGTTCACCAAAATGCTACCAAAAAAAACTGTTAGCGATCGCAGGGATCAGGCCTGACTCTGCGAACGTTGCAGTTATGCGTTTAGTGTTTTGTAAGTGACAGTGATCGATTGATACTGCACTTGGGTGGGCTGGGCTGGGCCAGGCGGAGGGGCAAAACGCAGGTGCTAGCAGGTATCTGGGCTGATCCCGCTAACACTGCGTTTTTGGGAGCCCTAAACTGCTGGGGACGCTAGTATAGATCTGATCGGATCAGATATCGATCCGTTCAGATACTATACCACTAAGGGATGTTTACGGTACGTGCGTGGGTGTTAGTGGTACTGGTGCTAACCTGACGCTGCCTGGGGCTGGTGCTTGCCAGTTCACCAAAATGCTACCAAAAAAACTGTTAGCGATCGCAGGGCTCAGGCCTGACTCTGCGAATGCTGCAGTTATGCGTTTAGTGTTTTGTAAGTGACAGTGATCGATCGATACTGCACTTGGGTGGGCTGGGCTGGGCCCGGGCGGAGGGGCAAAACGCAGGTGTTAGCAGGTATCTGGGCTGATCCCGCTAACACTGCATTTTTGGGAACCCTAAACTGCTGGGGACGCTAGTATAGATCTGATCGGATCAGATATTGATCCGTTCAGATACTATACCACTAAGGGAGGCGTATGCTGTGTGCGTGGGTGTTAGCGGTACTGGCGCTAACCTGACGCTGCCTGGGGCGACGCATAGCACCGCCGGGCGATCAGGGGGCTAAACCTTTATTCGGTAATAAACGGCGAGTGCCCTGACACTATAAAAAATATACGAACTAACCAGCATCACCCGTAACAGTTATATGGTGATCACTGGTCAAAGGGTTAACTAGGGGGCAATCAAGGGGTTAAAACCTTTATTAGGTAGTATATGGGGGTCCCTGACGCTATAAAACACTGACGGCGAACCTAAATATTTACCTCCCTAACTAGCGTCACCAGTGACACTAATACAGCGATCAGAAAAATGATCGCTTAGTGACACTGGCGACGGGGGGTAATCAAGGGGTTAAAACTTTATTAGGGGGGTTAAGGGGGTACCCTAGACCTAAAGGGGACTACCACTAACTGCCCTACCACACTAACTGTCACAAACTGACACCAATGCAGTAATCAGAAAAAACAAAAACAAAAAAAAAAAACTGCTTGGTGTCAGTGTGACAGGGGGGGGGGGAGGGGTGATTAGGGGGTAAAGGAGGGTGTAATGTGTGCCTGGCATGTTCTACTGTGTGTGTAGTGTTTGTGCACTCATATTGAAGTCTTCTCTCCTCGGCGCCGGAACGGAAAATACCGAGCCGAGGAGAGATGACATCATTTCCTCTGCTGCTGTTTAGCATACTTCTGATTGGCCGGGAGCGATCGCGAGGGAGGGGCCTCCCCCTTACCTCCGATCGCCGGGGGACAAACGCCGACCGCCTCAGGCACCGGGGGGGTGTCCGATCAAACCCCCCGCCCACGGGAGGCAGGTCACATACAGGTACGTGATTCTGCCTTCCAGTGCCATTCTGCCGACGTATATTGTCGTGAGGCGGTCGGCAAGTGGTTAATCTGAGAAATTAAATTCTTTCCCCTCCTCCTGGCAACCCTCACTGGGAAATGCTGTTGAAAAGCTCTAGATTACAGTAGAATCTCTATCCTCTGGACTACAGTTCAAACAGTGCATTGCTGCTTGACTCAGTCTATTGAACTCTTCTTGTTTAGCTGCTCCCTTCTCTTTCTGATATGGCTGTTAAAGTGTTAGTAAACCCAGGACCCTACATTCACGATATCTGCTCCTCCACAATACAGAGAACATAGAAGTTTTTAGTAAATTTAGTTTTAGTAAATATAAACAGCTAAATACTCACTTTACACTAGGGGGAGAACCTATACACATTTTTTTCACTATACACTAGGGGGAGAACCTCTGGGGGAATCTAGGATGGAAAAGGATCTGGGGGTCCTAGTAGATGATAGGCTCAGCAATGTCATGCAATGCCAAGCTGCTGCTAACAAAGCAAACAGAATATTGGCATGCATTAAAAAAGGGATTAACTCCATCAATAAAGCAATAATTCTCCCACTCTATAAAACTCTGGTCCGCCGCACCTGGAGTATGCTGTCCAGTTCTGGGCACCAGTCCTCAGGTTGGATGTAATAGAAATGGAGTGAGTACAAAAAAAGGGCAACAAAGCTAATAAAGGGTCTGGAGGACATTAGTTATGAAGAAAGGTTGCGAGCACTGAACTTATTCTCTCTGGAAAAGAGACGCTTGAGAGGGGATATGATTTCAATTTACAAATACCATACTGGTGACTCCATAAAGGGATAAAACTTTTTCGCGGAAGGGAGTTTAACAAGACACGTGGCCACTCATTAAAATTAGAAGAAAAGAAGTTTAACCTTAAACTACGTAGAGGGTTCTTTACTGTAAGAGCGGCAAGGATGTGGAATTCCCTTCCACAGACGGTGGTCTCAGGGGGGGGGGCATAGATAGTTTCAAAAAACTTTTAGCTAAGCACCTGAACAACTGCAACATACAGGGATATAGAATGTAATACTGACATATAATAACACACATAGGTTGGACTTGATGGACTTGTGTCTTTTTTTAAACTCACCTACTATGTAACAGTTAGCACGCTCTTGTGACTTCTATCAGTGTCCAGCAGAGCGCTGGTCAAAGCTTGTAGGAAGAGATTACATACCACTCTGATTGTCCTATGAGGCTGCAGGACACATGGCCCTTTGTCTGGACAGTGTTGTTTGGCCCTGTGCTGATCACATGCATTCTACTAAGAAAAAGAAAAACTCTCTAGCAATACCAAACTGAGCATGTTCAGCTTGTTCCCAAGGCTCTGTTCTATCAGGAGATGGTTTGGGGACTAGGGAAGAATGGGGGGGGGGGTCAGAGAAGACAGGATCAAATAGCCTTTTTACACAATGCAGAGAATGGAGGTGGAGGGGAACTCAAAGGGTCGACTGACTGCCAAGTTGGCGCACGAGGTGGAGGTATGGGTGGAGGACTGGCAGATAGCACATAGTGGTGAGCGCAGGCCAGCAAAGTGACGGCAAAACAATTCGGTGTCCATGAGGCTCCAATCCGTGCCTGTCTGGAATTGTGAAAGTCTGGCTGCTGCCTTGGCGCAGAAGGAACGATGGTAATCGTAAAACGAAAAGTCTCCGTACTTATAGCCCAGGTCCACCAGGGTGGGAGAGGCTGGGAGAGGCTGAGCATAGGAAATCCCTCAGCATCCCGAAGGCCAACGCAAATTCTGGAACGGACAACTTGCGGTTGAGCCCAGGATCTTTGGCCTTGAGGACCACTGACACGTCTCCCCAGGTGTAAGATTTGTTCTCTGCCAGGTCGTGGGCTGAAATGAGGAGGGAGGCAAGGTTGATGTCCTTGCCATCCAGAATGTCCTTCCTAATGATGACTGGGACCAAGTGTGCTGGGAAGACAGTGGGACTCTTCCCTGTGGTACCTGCAGGAAGGAGTGTCAGAATCTGAGCTGTGGCCGGGTCAGGGATGGCCGTGGCCGGGCAACCCTCCAAGAGTGCCACTTTAGCTTGGACATCCGTGGCTGTGGAAGACAAGGATGACACCATGGTGTGGAGTTGAGAGATGGCGGCAGATATCGACTGAAGGGACACCTGCTGGGTGCTGGGCCCAGGTGTGGCTGGCGGAGGGAAGAGGAACCTGAAGAGCTTGGCCTTCCTGGCTGTAGCGGGGAAGAGCACACGCCTGCGCCTCAGTTCCGCTGTCAACTTGGGAATGGTCCATCCCCTGAGGGACTGCACACTGCCGCTCTCTGAAACCGGAGAAGGTGATAGAGGGGCCGTGAGGTCTTCACTGCCGGCCTGAGACAAGGCTCTGGGTGACTCGTGCCCTAGATGCGATGTCCTGTCTTTGTGGTCGAAAGTTGGTCGACCGCAACCTATGTTGGGGGCAGGCATGTACTGGCCATCGGGACTACCGGGAGATTCCCGGTGGGCCGATGGCTCAGTGGGCCAGTCAGGAGCCGCTCCTGTCTGACAGTGAGTGATCGCAATTTCACTCCTGTCAGGAGGAGCAGCTTCCGTCTTATGCTGGAAAGAGCATTAGGCTTTATGCTCCCTCCGGTCTGCAGGGGGAGATAGACCAACGGCAGACTTTCCTTCCTCTCTCCCCTATTACTTGTTATCACATGACTGGAGAGAGGAACGAGAAGCTTCCTTCAAAACTGTGAGTACATGTGGGAGGGGGAGGAGAGGGAGGACACACTCATGTGAAGGGGGCTGCTGATGGGGGCTCTCTGATGTGAAGGGCTTCTGATGGGGACAAACTGATGTGAAGTGGGCTGCTGGTGGGGACTCTGATGTGAAGGGCTTCTGATGGGGACACACTGATGTGAAGGGAGCTGCTGGTGGGGACTCTCTGATGGGGACTCTGATGTGAAGTGGGCTGCTGGTGGGTACTCTGATGTGAAGTGGGCTGCTGATTGAGACTCTCTGTGAAGGGAGCTGCTGATTGGGACTCTCTGATGTAAGGGGGATTCTGTTGGGGACACTCTGATGTAAGGGGGACGCTGTTGGGGACACTCTTATGTAAGGGGGACGCTGTTGGGGACACTCTGATGTAAGGGGGGCCCTGTTGGGGACACTCTGATGTAAGGGGGCCCTGTTGGGGACACTCTGATGTAAAGGGGGCGCTGTTGGGGACACTTTGATGTAAGGGGGGCGCTGTTGGGGACACTCTGATGTAAGGGGGGGCGCTGTTGGGGACACTCAAAATTAAAGTGGGCCAGTCATGAGGAAGTCCAGGGCCAAATTTTTGTCCCAGTCCAGCCCTGATTGGGGGTGACATGAAAGTTGAGGTTGTCTCTCCTTTCTATATAGGCATACGTACACGGATCCTGCCCCTTAGTTTTTTGTTTTGTTTTTTTACCTGGGGGAATAACGTCCAACCTGGTGCAGAATGGACCTACTGAAATTGACTGACCTAGAAGAGAAATGACAGATGACAACTGGTGAGGGGTTTGGCTACCTAACTTGGAAAGTGACTAAGTGACCGATTTGTGTAACTTTGTAGTGCATTTGCACGACTGTAAGGGGAAGTAGCTGTGAGGCGGAGGTTTTAACGAATGAATCGAGACCAGCACGAAGGACTCGATGTGAAGTGACTGCCGACCTGAGGAGATATGACAGGCAATATGCAAACAACATCTGTAAGGCTGAAGTGATGGGTGCGAATCGGTGCTTTGTTGGTTCGAGTGGATTCGACTCGAAATGACAGGTGCGTGAAATGAAATGAACGAATCGGTGTGCCGCGACTGCGACAACCAATGAGTGTGGAGCACAGAATGAAATGATGCCAAGCCAACTGGGGCACACCGGGACGAATCGATGCATCTCAGATGCCACTGGATTCGAATCGGAGCACGGAACGTGACAGTGAAATGAATGAAATGATTTGCCATGACAGAGGCACGGATCGGTCGTGCAGCAGCTGCGACTGACAACGAACCGGACTCTGGAGCATGTACTGAAATGAGGCCAAAAACTACTGGTGCATCGGATGCGACTGGATTCGAATCGGAGCACGGTATGTGATAGTGAAATGAGTGAAATGATCTGCCATGACAGAGGCACGAATCTGTCATGCTGCGACTGTGACTGACAATGAACCGGACACGGGAGCATGTATTGAAATGAGGCTGAAAAATAACTGGGGCACACCGGAACTAATCGGTGCATCACGGATGCGACTAAATTCGAATCGGAACGTGATATGTGACAGTGAAATGAGTGAAATGATTTGCCATGACAGAGGCACGAATCGGTGTGCCGCCACTGAGACTGACAACGAACCGGACTCTGGAGCATGTACTGAAATGAGGCCAGAAAACAACTGGGGCACCCCAAGACGAATCGTTGCTTGAGGATGCGACTGGATTCGAATCGGAACATGATACGTGACAGTGAAATGAGTGAAATGATTTGCCATGAAGAGGCACGAATCAGTGTGCCGCGACTGTGACTGACAACGAACCGGACTATGGAGCATGTACTGAAATGAGGCCAAAAACTACTGGGGCATGCCGGAACGAATCGGTGCATCACGAATGCGACTGGAATCGAATCGGAGCGCGGAATGTGACAGTGAAATGAGTGAAATGATCTGCCATGACAGAGGCACGAATCTGTCATGCTGCGACTGCGACTGACAACGAACCGGACACGGGAGCATGTATTGAAATGAGGCCGAAAAATAACTGGGGCACACCGGAACTAATTGGTGCATCACGGATGTGACTAAATTCGAATCAGAACGTGATATGTGACAGTGAAATGAGTGAAATTATTTGCCATGACAGAGGCACGAATCGGTGTGCCGCCACTGAGACTGACAACGAATCGGACTCTAGAGCATGTACTGAAATGAGGCCGAAAAACAACTGGGGCACACCAGGATGAATCAGTGCATCACGGATGTGACTAGATTCGAATCGGTGCGCGGTACGTGACAGTGAAATGAGTGAAATGATTTAGCCATGACAGAGGCACAAATGTGCCGCAATTGCGATTGACAATGAACCTGTCTGTGGAGCATGGTAAAGAGATGAAAAACAAGTGAGACACCTGAACGAACCAGTGCGATACTGACGCGACTGGATTAGAATCAGAGTGAGGTACGTAAAATAATTAAATGTTTTGGTATGATAGAGGAACGAGGGAGTGGCTAATACTACGGCTGCGTGTAGGGTTACTTTAACGAACGACTCGTAAGTTCGATATCGATATCGAGGTTTGGTGACAAGATATCTAACAAATAGTGATGCATGAAATGATAAGGTCAAACGAAAACCCTACCTGCGACAGCCAAGCCAGACACGTTGTACGAAAACTGCGAACGGGAACGAGAGCCTCGGAAAAACTTCGAACATGGAACTTCACTGACGCTAATGAGTTGAATAGTCGGCCTAGGGACGTGGTATCGCACACAGGAAATCAACAAAGACCACAGACAAGCGGGCTGGTTAAATATCCCCCGGGCTCCTTCCATAAATTCAGGCCATCATACTGGCCTTCTTACATATATACAGTGGGAACGGAAAGTATTCAGACCCCCTTAAATTTTTCACTCTTTGTTATATTGCAGCCATTTGCTAAAATCATTTAAGTTCATTTTTTTCCTCAATAATGTACACACAGCACCCCATATTGACAGAAAAACACAGAATTGTTGACATTTTTGCAAATTTATTAAAAAAGAAAAACTGAAATATCACATGGTCCTAAGTATTCAGACCCTTTGCTCAGTATTTAGTAGAAGCACCCTTTTGATCTAATACAGCCATGAGTCTTTTTGGGAAAGATGAAACAAGTTTTTCACACCTGGATTTGGGGATCCTCTGCCATTCCTCCTTGCAGATCCTCTCCAGTTCTGTCAGGTTGGATGGTAAACGTTGGTGGCTGTATTAGATCAAAAGGTGCTTCTACTAAATACTGAGCAAAGGGTCTGAATACTTAGGAGCATGTGATATTTCAGTTTTTCTTTTTTAATAAATCTGCAAAAATGTCAACAATTCTGTGTTTTTCTGTCAATATGGGGTGCTGTGTGTACATTAATGAGGAAATGGCTGCAATATAACAAAGAGTGAAAAATGTAAGGGGGTCTGAATACTTTCCGTCCCTACTGTGTATATATATATATATATATATATATATATATATATATATATATATACACACATACATATACACAGTATATATATATATCTATCTATATATATATATACACAGTATGTGTAGAGAGAGAGAGAGAGAGAGAGAGAGAGAGAGATAGATATCTATATATAGATATATCTCTATATATAGAGATATATTATATATACACACATACATATTATATATACATACATACATACATACATACTCACACACAGTATCTCACAAAAGTGAGTACACCCGTCACATTTTTGTAAACATTTTATTTTATTATATCTTTTCATGTGACAACACTGAAGAAATTATACTTTGCTACAATGTAGAGTATTGAGTGTACAGCTTGTATAACAGTGTAAATTTGCTGTCCCCTCAAAATAACTCAACACACAGCCATTATTGTCTAAACCGCTGGCAACAAAAGTGAGTACACCCCTAAGTGAAAATGTCCAAATTGGGCCAAAAGTGTCAATATTTTGTGTTGTCACCATTATTTTCCAGCACTGCCTTAACCCTCTTGGGCATGGAGTTCACCAGAGCTTTATGGGTTGCCACTGGAGTCCTCTTCCACTCCTCTATGACGACATCACAGAGCTGGTGGATGTTAGAGACCTCGCGCTCCTCCACTTTTCATTTGCGGATGCCCCACAGATGCTCAATAGGGTTTAGGTCTGGAGATATGCTTGGCCAGTCCATCACCTTTACCCTAAGCTTCTTTAGCAAGGCAGTGGTCATCTTGGAGTTGGGTTTGGGGTCCTTATCATGTAGGAATACTGCCCTGCAGCCCAGTCTCTGAAGGGAGGGGATCATGCTCTGCTTCATTATTGTACAGTACATGTTGGCATTCATGGTTCCCTCAATGAACTGTAGCTCCCCAGTGCTGGCAGCACTGATGCAGCTCCAGACCATGACACTCCCACCACAATGCTTGACTGCAGCTTTGTACTCCTCACCTGGTTTCCGCCACACACGATTGACACCATCTGAACCAAAAAAGTTTATCTTGGTCTCATCAGACCACAGGACATGGTTCCAGTAATCCATGTCCTTGGTTTGCTTGTCTTCAGCAAACTGTTTGCATGCTTTCTTGTGCATCATCTTTAGAAGAGGCTTCCTTCTGGAAAGAAAGCCATGCAGATCAATTTAATGCAGTGTGAGGCATATGGTCTGAGCATTGACAGGCTGACCCCCCACCCCTTCAACCTCTGCAGCAATGCTGGCAGCACTCATACGTCTATTTCCCAAAGACAACCTCTGGATATGACGCTGAGCACATGCACTCAACTGCTTTGGTCGACCATGGCAAGGCCTGTTCTGAGTGGAACCTGTCCTTTTAAACTGTATGGTCTTGTCCACCATGCTGCAGCACAGTTTCAGGGTCTTAACAATCTTCTTATAGCCTAGGCTATCTTTATGTAGAGCAACAATTCTTTTTTTCAGATCCTCAGAGAGTTCTTTGCCATGAAGTGCCATGTTGAACTTCAAGTGACCAGTATGAGAGAGTGAGAGCGATAACACCAAATTTAACACACCTGAGACCTTGTAACACTAACGAGTCACATGACACCGGGGAGGGAAAATAGCTAATTGGACCCGGTTTTGGACATTTTAACTTAGGGGTGTACTCACTTTTGTTGCCAGCGGTTTAGACATTAATGGCTATATGTTGAGTTATTTTGAGGGAACAGCAAATTTACACTGTTATACAAGCTGTACACTCACTACTTGACATTGTAGCAAAGTGTCATTTCTTCAGTGTTAGGTACTGTATATACACACAAACACCTATATATATATATATATATATATATATATATATATATATATATAATGTTTCTTGATATTTATCACATTGCACTTTAGGCACTTTGACATGAATGGTCCGATAGGTTCCACCTGTTTGTCAAGTGGACCTGATTCTCCTCTATGGAGCAGTGGGTGTAAACCGTCTGCTTACACCCACCTACCTCCAATCCGCTCCGCCAAAAACAAACAAGGGGGGATCCGTTCCCCTCTGTCTGGATGGATTGGATGGCAGTCAGGTCCAAATGGATAGGTGGTCCGTTTACATCCGACCACCCACAGAGGAGATCAGACTGTGTCCGTGTCAGCTCTGCATAAGCGGAGCAGGCAGGGACCTCTCATCCGTCTGCTCCGCTCAGCAAGACAGATCCCCTGCTGAGCAAAGCAGAGTCCGTTCTGTGTGAAAGGGGCTCTATTGTTGATGTCTTGTTTTGCCCTTATCCTCTTTGCTCTGTCTGTCCCCATGTACTCTCTAACTGCCTCCATGTCCCCCATCTCTCTCTCTTTTTCCCCTTGCCTTGTCCTTATGTCCCCATCTATTCCTCGGCTATCACACGATGGTCTCCATGATGCACATGCAGCAGACTGTATAATAGACACAGAAGACAGTCAGATATGATAAAGCACCTTGTCCCTACCTTCCATTGAGGAACTATACCATTATCACTCCAGTAACTGCTGGCTTCTCCCCCTGGTCTCACTCACCTCTAGTTCACCAACAAGTGTGCAGGTGCTGGAGGGAGAAAAGTAGCAGGTATGCGGAAATAGAAAGGCTATTGTTTTCCTTTCATCTGGGAGACAGGAGGAGGAGGAGTAGGGGCCGGGAGAGCAGTGGCTAAAATTCACAGCACCCGGTGCTGTGCTGCCTGTCACAGGTCTGCTGTGCTGAGCTAGGTAATGGTGTGAGCATGGCTGATGCCAGCATAAGCCCTTGATGGACCCACAGGTTTAGCGCCCCTCTCTCCTGGCGCCAGCTCTAGACAGTGCTACTATAGCATACGATTACAGGGTAAAATCTTCATGAAGGAGCATGTACAATGTTTAGTATTTTTGGGCCCCTGCAAGATCTTTCCCATATGGAATCCTTGCTTACACGGTCTGTGATATATTGACGAAGGGGAGAGCAAAGGGAAACACCAGCCCCCACCCTTAAGTCTCTCAAAAATGTACTATCCATCTCAAGCTAAGCTTTGCCTTTACCCCGGGAGGAAAAGAACAGGAGGACCCATCCTATCCCAGTGGCCTCTATGAGGGTATCGCTACCACTGTTTCTAACAAACTCCTATAGCATGTTTTTTTTTTCTTCTACTGAAATGCAGCCATTCTCTAGCAAACCTCCATTTTGTATGAACTAGGAGTTATTTTTCTTGTTATTTCAAGAACAATTTAACCAGGATGCCAAGCTGGAGTGCATGTGGATCGTGATAGATACTGCATCCCAACACTTAACAGACTTTCCTTCTGTCATTATCTATTGTATATGTAATAGGCTCCCTTTGGTTGTGCTATTTCACCAAGCACTTATCAGTCTATAAAAACTTGTATCCATCTTCAATTGGAATAGCATTTATACACAAATTTCTGTTGTTTATTCTTTTGCAATTGCAATAATGATATCATAATTTGGGTCCAGCTACCAACATTATAAGTATCTTTTATGAACATACTGAAGAATTTGCTGATGAGAATAGCATCATTAGTAGTAACCAACATGGATTTATTAAAGCGGAGTTCCACCCAAATTTTGAACAATATCTGTATGTATTCTCTTCCTTGCCTAGATGCTGACATGCCGTTTAAAAAAATTTAAATCGCCGTAATTACCTTTTATTTTTCTATTCTTCTTTGTACTTCCTGGTTCTCCTCCCGTGGGAGTAGGCGTGTTTCTAGCCTCTCCCAGACTCCTGGGAGCTAGTCTCAGGATTCCCAGGATGCCACTGAGCATGTGCGGGAACGAGCGGTGAATGCTGGGAGCACAGCATTCACCACATCCAGGAAATAAATGCTTGTGGGCTTCAAATGCCCACAATGAAGATGGAAACCGCCTGCAGTGAATAATATAAGTTATTCTTTCCGACGAAATCTGACACAGGCAGACATATTACACACAATATGTGAGTATGTAATGCTGAGAAGAAAAGTTTGTGAATGAACTCAAAAAAAAAAAAAAAACGATAGATAGGTGGACCCCCGCTTTAAGGACCATTCTTGCCAGACCAACCTTTTAACATTTTATAAGAAGATGATCTGTAATTTGGAAAGAGGAAGCCATGTAGACATAGTGCATCTAGATTTTGCAAAGGCATTTGATAGAGTACTGCACAAGTGCATAATTTACAAATTAAGGGCTTCTGGCCTTGATGAGATCATATGTACTTGGATAGAAAACTGGCTGCAGGAGTGCATCCAGAGGGTGGCGATAAATGCATATTTTCTAAATGCTCTGGAGTGGAGTGGGGTACCCCAGCAGGGCTGTCTTAATGCATAGGCAGTGCCTAGGGGTCCAAGGTCCATAGAGGCCCCATGATAATCCTGCATTGCATCATACTTGCCCGGATGGTCATGCATTTTACTAAACTGTCAAGGGAAGCATCCCGAAACCTATTACTACTAATATTACTACTAGTACTATCTCCCGTGTACTGTGCCCTGTGTGTTGATTAGTCCAATTTATGGCATGTTTTCTTATTTAAAATCGTAAAAATTACTAATGAATAAATGTTTAAATCTACTATTTATACTTACATTTTTGAGAGTTGGTGCTTAAATTGGGGCAGGCTTGTATAGGGCTGGCTTGTATAGGGCTTGTATAGGGCTTGTATAGGGCTTGTATACGGCACAACATTTTGGGGGGGGAGGGTGCAACATTATTCCTCCACCGTCCCAAAGCTCTGTGCTGCAGCTTTTTGCTTTCCCGGGCCCTTACACCTCTGATGAGGCACTCAGGCATTTCTCTCCGCAGCTCCCTATTCCAACTCCCCCCTGCTCCAGGACTCCTTTGGTCCAGCCTGTCCCTCTAGATCCCGCTGGTACTGCCTGTGTGTGAGAACAGCAGAGGGACAGTACTTAGTGTAGATCATGGGAGAGGTGCAGTAGCGGGGGATACCAAGGAGCTGCTGGGTGGCGGGACTCCTAAACAATACTGCCCGCCCGATGTTGGGGAGAGCCCTGATCAGTTGGATGATGGAGGACATGGAGAGGTAAGTAGGATGATGGATGCACCGATCTACATCGCACTGTGTGTGTGGAGGATGGGGGGTGGGGAAGGGAGAGTGTGAGTAGTGCAGGAAGTAGGGGTCAGGTAGGTCAGTGTAGTGACCAACATGGGAACCAGGTAGATCAGTGTAGTGGCCAGCATGGGAACCAGGTAGGTCAGTGTAGTGGCTAGCGTGGGAACCAGGTAGGTCCACCTAGGAATAATCTAGGAGGTGGTCCTCATTATTCCCAAAGTAGACCTATTCCTACTTTTAATAGATTTGCTCCCTTGCAGAATAGTGAATCCAACTATGTGAGGCATTTTTTAGAGGAGAAGAGGTCTCCTTGGAGGGGACCACCCCAACAGACATCCTATCAAGGAGATGTCTAGAGGGGTCCCACACAACGGACTTCCAACGGAAAAGGTTACCAAAGAAAAAAGACAGTGGAAGGAGAGGGGGCAGGAGAATTCAAAAGACAAAGACCCCATTAGGTAGAGGCATTTATAATCTGAGTGGTATTCCTTTAACTGAGGAAGAAACACATGTGTTGATAGAGGCTTGAAGTTTGGTGCATAACTTGAACAAATTTCAAACATACAATATACAGATACATGCGTAGTTTGAATGTTAAGAAATATTTTTTATCCAACCCTGTTGTTAGGAGTAGAACACAGTTGGAAGGTGTCCATTCTAATTTACAGAATAAATCTACATTTAACCCCCCCCAATGTTGATAAAAAAAACCCTGAATGGTTTCAAGAATATGGTGCCCAACAATCTAGTTGCCCTAAGAGCCCTTGCACACTGGGGCGGTTTGCAGGCGCTATTGCGCTAATAATAGCGCCTGCAAACCGCCCCGAAAGTGCCGCTGCTTTCATTCCAGTGTGCAAGCCCCAAGGGCTTGCACACTGGAGCGATGCGCTGGCAGGACGGTAAAAAAAGTCCTGCCAGCAGCATCTTCGGAGCGGTGAAGGAGCGGTGTGTATACCGCTCCTTTACCGCTCCTGCCCATTGAAATCAATGGGACGGCGCGGCTATACCGTCGGCAAAGCGCCTCTGCTGAGGCGCTTTGCGGTGGTATTTAACCCTTTCTCGGCCGCTAGCGGGGGGTAAAACCGCCCCGCTAGCGGCCGCATACCGACGGTAAAACGCCGCTAATAATAGCGGCGTTTTACCGCCGACGCCGCCCCCCGGCCCAGTGTGCAAGGGCTCTAAAGGTTAAAAAGCTGTTAGATCCTCAGTACATTAAAAAAGGGCATAGAATATTTAACTGCTTGCCAACCAGCCGCCGTCATACTGCAGCAGTAGGTGTATGTCGGCCCCTTTAAGAACTATAGGGAACATCTTCCTGCGATGCACGTGACAGGCGGCCACGATGTCTGCTGGCAACCCACAATCGCTCCTCAGAGGGCCGCTCAGTCAGAGAAGCAGAGGGTAGAGAGAGATCTGCTGTTCCTAGTGATCAAGAACAGCAATCTCTCTACTCCCAGTCAGTCCACTCCCCCCCAGTTAGAAAGACCTCCCTAGGGAACACTTAACCCCTTCCCTGCCAGTGACATTTATACAGTAATCAGTGGCTATTTTTAGCTGTGATTGCTGTATAAATGTCAAAAGTGTCTGATCTGTCTGCGGAAATATCACAGTCTCACTAAAAATCGCTGATCACCACCATTAGTAGTATATAAAAAAAATAATTATAGAGATGCTATAAATCTATCCCATATTTTGTATAACTTTTGCGCAAACCAATCAATATACTCTTATTGCGATTTTTTCTTTTTTTTTTTTAACAAAAATATGTAGAAGAATAAATATTGGCCTAAACTGATGAAGAAATTTGTTTTTTTACATTTTGGATATTTATTATAGCAAAAAGTAAAAAAATATTGGGTTTTTTCAGAGGTGATCAAATGCCATTTGTGGGGAAAAAAAAAAGACGACATTAATTTTGTTTAGGTACAGTGTCATACGACCGTGCAATTGTCATGCAGTGCCGTATCGCAAAAAATTGCCTGGTCATTAAGGGGGAAATCTTTTGGTCCTAAAGTGGTTAAGGAAATCCCCCCCCCCCCGGTTTGCTATAAGATGTATATATTCGATCTTATAATGGTCTAGGAGATAGATATGGTGATCTTAGAATGATTTATGCAGAAATTAAATGGGAATACCAAGAATATCACGTTGACGTGGCATGTCAATAGAGATCATATTGCCTTTCTGGATTTGGAGATTAAGGAGGGTGATCACTTCCGGACATGCAATAACTTCAAACCAACAGATCGATAGTTGCCATCACAGGATGTGGTTGTGCAATATACCTAGAGAACAATTTATTAGGCTCAAACATATTTGCTCTCTGGAGGTGTCAGGGCTGGGCTCAGCCCTTCCTTCTCTGAGCTGGCCGCTCAGCTGTCTGCTAATTGCCAGCTCCTATCTCTCCACAGTGACTCACCTGTTGCTATCCTGCTCGTCAGTCCTGCCTACTTAAAGGGGTTGTAAAGGTAAAAATTTTTTCACCTTAATGCATTCTATGCATTAAGGTGAAAAAACTTTTGACAGTACCGCCGCCCCCAGGCCCCCCGTTTTACTTACCTGACGCCTCGAATCTTCGCTGCTCGTCCTCGTCACCTTCATTGCAGCTCAGCCTGGTCGCTGATTGGCTGCAGTGGATGGATTGAAAGCAGCGCAGCCATTGGCTCGCGCTGCTGTCAATCACATCCGATGACGCGGCGCGCCGGGGGGCGGGGCCGAGTGATACAGCGAGCGGCTATAGCCGCCGGCTGTATCACGGGAGCGCGCCCGCAAGCACTCACCACCGTGCGAGGGAGCTCGCATGAAGGTGGTAAATGCTTGCGGGGAGGAGCTGAAACAGCCGCCGAGGGACCCCAGAAGACCAGGTTCGGGGCCACTCTGTGCAGAACGAGCTGCACAGTGAAGGTAAGTATAACATGTTTGTTATTTTTAAAAAAAAAAAAAAATTACCTTTACAACCCCTTTAAGCCGTCCAGTCCAGAGGATTTCTGCCTTCGTTCTGGTCATATCTCTAGAGACGCTCCCCTGTGTTCCTGTTAAAGACTTGCTTGGCTGACATTCCTTCTGGTTTCAGATCCTGCTTGCTGTTCTATTATGCTGTTCTCTGTCTCCCTGACCTTTTGGTTTGCCTGACTATCTGTTCCGGTTCCTGAACTCTGGCTATGTTTACTCTGTTTACCTTTTTTTATTATTAAACAAGTGGAATTTAACTGTACTTCTGTCTCAGTCTGATTCATGGTTTCTGACAGGAGGGCAATTTCCTTTCCCAATCCCCAGTATTATCTTTGAAATTCCAACAGAAAGGTTATGACAAATCAACTTTGGACAAGGAAGTAGGTAGAGTGAAATCATTGAATAGAAGTGCCCTAGTAACCGATATCTCAAATAAAAAAAATAAAATAAAAAATAAAAAAAAGAGAGAGAGCACAATGAGAAATACAAACTACTGCTGGATTACAATGTTCATCATAAGGAATTTGAAAAAAAAATTAAATAAACTTTGGGTCCTGCATTGCCTTCATGTCCAATTTATCTATGTCCAATTTATCTATAGGAAAGCTCCCATCTTACGGGATTATATGGCCCCAGGTGCGCTTACCTGTAAAATCCTTTTCTTGGAGTAAATCACGGGACACAGAGCACCATAGTAGTCACTATGGGGATATATAGGCACCTTCAGGTGATGGACACTGGTATACCCAATACAGGAAGTTCACTCCCCTCCTCCTACTAGGAGTACCTCAGTTTTTGTAGCAAAGCAATCTACTTAAACCCAGAAAGAGGGGCGGGACCTCTGTGTCCCGTGATGTACTCCAAGAAAGGAATTTTTATAACAGCTTACCTGTAAAATCCTTATTTTCTTTATCGTACATCATGGGACACAGCGCACCATAGTTATCACTACGTGGGACGTCCCTCAGCAATACTATTTGAGGGGAGGGAGACACAACCCGTAGGGCACCCCCAGACTTGAGGACCTATACTGCTGCCTGCAGCACACTGCGCCCAAAAGAGATATCCTCATGCCTGATAAAACTTGCTGACTGTATGTACTGAAGACCAAGTTGCGGCCTTACAGATCTGGAGGCCTGGTGATGCACTGCCCAAGAAGCACTAACCGCCCTGGTAGAGTGCGCTTTGACTTGAAAAGGTGTAATCTTACCCCTTAAATCATAAGCCTGAATTATAACTTGCTGAATCCACTTAGCCACAGTGGATTTCAACGCTGCTTGTCCTTTCTTAGGACCCTCTGGCAGTACAAATAAGACATCAGTCTTCCGGATCGGAGCAGTCATCTTTAGATAATCTTTGACCGCTGTCACCACATCAAGACAATGTAGTGACTTCTCTTCCCTGGCACATGGTTTTGGAAAAAACGAAGGCAGGAAAATATCTTGGTTCAGGTGGAAACCTGAGACCACTTTTGGCAAAAAACCTGGATGAGGGCACAACATGACTCTGTCCTCATGAATAATCAAGTATGGCTCTTTACAAGAAAGAGCAGCCAATTCCGAAACCCTCCTTGCTGAGGATATAACAACCAAGAACACACACTTTCTTGTCAGGAGGACTAAGGGAATATGCTGTATCGGTTCAAATGGCTGTTTTTGTAACACTGACAAAACTAAATTCAAGTCCCAAGGGCTCAAAGGTGATTTAACTGGCGTATTAATCCGCATCACCCCTTGCATAAAACCCCGGACTAACGATTGTGTAGCAAGCGGTCTTTTAAATAAAACTGATAAAGCTGAGACTTGGCCCTTAATAGTACTCAAGGCCAACCTCATCTCTACCCCTAAATTGTAGAAAGGCAAGAATTCTGCCTATGATATACCTCCGAGGGTGCCAACCCTTGGATTCACACCAGGAAACATAAACCCTCCAGACTCTATAATATATAGTTCTGGAAGCTGGCTTCTTTGCATTAATCAAGGTAGAGATAACTGACCCCGAAAGCCCATGTTTTTTCAGAATGTGGGTTTCAATAGCCAGGGCGTTAAATTTAGCGTTCGTAAGGTAGGATGGAATATCAGCTCCTGTGAGAGTAGGTCTGACTGTAGTGGAAGGGACCATGGATCCTCCACCGCCATTTTTACGATTTCTGCATACTAGGACCTTCTGGGCCACACTGGGGCTACCAGAATTACCGGCTTTCTTTCCAGCTTGATCCTGCAAAGAAGTCGTGGCAGCAACTGAATAGGGGGAAATTCATAAATCAGTGAGGACTAATCCCATGGGGTCACCAACGCATCTGTTCCACATGCAAGTGGATCCCTTGCCCTGGAGACAAAGTTGATTAACTTCATGTAGAATCTGGACACCAGAAGATCTACGTCTGGAGTCCCCCATCTTTGGCAAAGAGCCCAAAAAATGTCAGGGTGAAGGGACCATTCCCCCCCAGGAATAACTGCTGGTGACTCAGGTAGTCCGCCTGCGATTCTCTACTCACGGAATGAAGACTGCCGACAGGCACGGAACATTCCTTTCTGCCCAAGTTAGAATATGGTTCACCTGTCTGCGCTGCAAGACTCTTGGTGCCCATTTGGTGATTGATATAGGCCACAGCTGTGGCATTGTCGGATTGGATTCTGACAGGACAATCCCATAACCTGAAAGTCCAGGCCTTCAGAGTCAGACGCACTGCCTGAATCTCTAGGATGTTGATGGGCAAGGCTCTCTTTCGGTTCTTGACCGCTGTCACTGGACAGTTGTCTTCTCTAGTACTGCTCGCCAGCCTGACAGGCTGGCATCTGTCATTACCATTTTCCAGATAACTGGTCTGAAGGATTTTCCTTTCAGCAGATTCTGGGTTAGTAACCACTAACCGCCAACTGAGGCTTTGGGACACCCTTGGGGACAGCCGCATTGGCAAGTCTAAAGCTTGAATCGTTTTGTTCCAAGCAGACAGGATACGGTTTTGCAACAGTCTTGAATGGAACTGGGCATAGGGAACCGCTTTGAATGAAGCCACCATCTTTCCTAACAACCTCATACAAAGGCGAATGGAGAGATCTCCTTTCGACCTGACCATCCACACCAGCTCTCTTATGGAGTTGATTTTTGCCTGAGGCAAGAACACCTTTTTCTGGGCTGTGTCTATGATCAGACCCAAATACTCCAGCCTTTTTAGCGGTTTTAAGGAAGACTTCTCTAGGTTGAGAATCCAACCCAGACTTTCCAGGTAACTGTTTGTAATGCATACACTTTGCTCCAAACGAGCCACCGAGTGGTCTATTAGCAATATATTGTCTAGGTACGCCAAGACTGTTATGCCCTGTGTCCTTAACCTGGCTAGAGGTGGGGCCAGCACTTTTGTGAACACCCGGGGGGGTTGTAGCTAGCCCAAAGGGCAAGGCTACAAACTGAAAATGCTGCGGTTCTACCTCGAACCACAGAAACCTTTGGTGAGCGGGAAATATAGGGACATGCATCCCTGATGTCGATAGACTCCAGAAGTTCTCCTTGTAGGACATAAACCACTGACTTGATCGACTCCATGCGAAAGGAGCGGATCTTCAGGAAGTGATTTAGATTCTTTAGATCTAGAATGGGTCTGACATCTCCATTCGGTTATGGTACCATAAAGATCTTTGAATAAAACCCCAAACCTTGCTCTTCTGTGGGGATTTGTATGCTCACACCCCGAGCCAGTAATCGGTCTAGTGCCCGAAAACAGAGATTGCCTTTTCCCTGGATCTTTGGAAACATTTGACCTCAGAAAACGAGACAGTAGAAACTTCCAAAATTCTGGTTTGTATCCTAGAGACACTAAGGAGATGACCCATCTGTCCTGAATTTCCTCCTGCCAGACTTCTAAGTATTGCAGAATTCTTCCCCCCACGCCGGCAAGGTGGGGGCGCCCCTTCATAATGAGGCTTTAGAATTCTGCTTTGCAGGTTTCCGGCCCCAGGTCTTCTTTTGTGCCTGGGCCTGACCCTGAGGTTTTCCTCTAGGAGTCTGACGGCAGGGAAACAGCCCCTGGTGCAGGGAAAGAGTCCACTTAAATGAAGGGCATTTATACTTTCTTTTGACTGGCAAAAAGAGTACTTTTCCCACTAGAAATCATCTGGATGTATTTGTCCAAATCATCCCCAAATAGTCAATTCCCATGATAGGGAAAACCAGTCAGGAGCCTTTTGCAAGGCGCTTCGGCTGACCAATTTTTTAACCATAGGATCCTACGCATGTGTACTAGCACAAGCACAAGGCGGGACGCCTGGTGAATAGAGTCTTTCATGGTGTCTATGGCAAAACATAATGCTTTTGGTAGTTCGACCAATTCCCAGGCTTGTTGTGCAGGGACCTCTTTAAGGGCCTGTCTAAACTTTTTTTTTTAGGGACTGACAGATACCTATTTCAGCAACTGCAGGCTGAGTAATGGCCCCTGCCAAGGAAAAAGAGGATTTTAACAGGAATTCCAACCTTTTATCGGTTGGATCCTTAAGCATTTTTGTGAATTTCTCCTCCATAGGATAGAGTGCTGTGAATCTCTTTGGAGGGAGAAAATGCTTATATGGGTGATCCCATTCAGCATAAATACGTTTTTCTAGTAAAGCATGGACAGGAAGCGCATGAAAAGGCTGTGAAGGTTTTAAAAGGAACCTAAAGAAGAAACAGAAATTTCAGCTGACTTCGTTAGGGGTAGCTTGAAAGAGGAACGAACCATCTCCATAAGAGATTGTACCAGCAATTTCTCAGATTGTGAAGCTGAAAAAGGTTCAGCCACGGTTGTCTCCTCCAAAGAGGAGTCATCGGTTTGCCTTTCCTCCTGATCGCCTGAGGGTAACACATCATCCTGTACCCACTGTTCTCTTGGTAGGGGGTCTGAGGTGGGGGAGGGGGATCTAGCACGCTTCCTATCCTTTTGGATGGAGGATGCGATTAAAGCCACTAATCTTCCTTCTAGGCCCTGCAGGGCGGAGGAAAATGCATCTTCGGTCACATATACAGGGGCTGAGGTGTGAGAAGCAGCTGCACCACCAATTGGTTCCAATGACTCACCCTGGCTTGCCATATCTGGTATTTCCAGAGAGGATGACAGTGTGGAGGCACGGCTGGCGTTCAACCAGGTCCCTTTATAGGGACCTGTATTAGCACCCCACCAGGAAAAAAAAAAACTTTAGATAATGTAGCATGACCAAAGCCCTGGGTCCCAGGGTCCAGCCCTGCAAAGAGGCGTTACAGGCAAAACCTTGTGCTTCTTATACGAGGCCAGGGTACCATCCACCTTGGCCTCAGGGGCACTTTGGATGGATCCGGTCTGTGGAGGCTGTTTAAATCCAGCAAGGTTCCCTCCTGGAGCTCCTCAGAGCACATCTTCACTTGTGACCAACACCTTAGACACTGGTGTGAAAAAAAAAAAAAACACTGGAGGTACTCCTAGTAGAAGAAGGGATTATATAGGGAGTGAACTTCCTGTATTGGGTATACCAGTGTCCATCACCTGAAGGTGCCTATATACCCACATAGTGATTGCCATGGTGCTCTGTATGCCGTGATATGATAAAGGCTTTTTTTCTCCCCTTTCCTAACAGGGTTTCATGCATATGGAAGTCGCACTGCTTATAAGCGTTCAAGGCAAGGTCAATACAAAAAAAAAAACCCCTTAAAGAATTCTGTTCTTCAGTAACTAAGAAAAACAAAAAAACCCACAGGATCTTAATACATGTACGTCCCAAGGGGTAGTTTACATGTTGTAATGTGAGTGCAGCCTCCAATATATTGGTAGAACCTCAAGGCTCTTACATGTTAGATTGGGGAAACACGTGAACAAAGAGGGGTAAAGACCCACAGTATATAACAAGCACTTTAGGATGTTCCATAATAGGGACCCCAGAGGCCTCAAATTTTAGGGCATAGAAAAAGGTAAAGAGATATTTAAGGGGAGCAAATTTTATCAAACAGTTTAGCCACGAGTCATTTTGGGTCTTTGAGACTACAGTCTCTACACCAGCTGGCTTAAATGTCAAATTTGATTCAAATTTTTTTTTATATCCGACAGATGATTTTAAGGTTGTGTGTAAAATATATACTGTGTTTCCCCAAAAATAAGCCCAGGTCTTATTTTAATTGTGGCAACCAAAAAAACACTAGGGCTTATTTTTGTGGTAGGTCTTATGCCATGTGCTGTCTTTGCCTCCCGCCTGTCAGAAAGCCCCTGTGGAACTGTGTAAAAGTGCTTGTAAATTCCTAAAATCCACAGCACCACATATTGCAAAATGTGTACGTCTGCAATCCAGTTGTGCCACATACCTTCCTCTAGTGCTGTAACCCACAAAAGCCCTCTTCCCTTCTTTGAGTACTTCAGACAGGGCCCACCCCCCACATCAGCTGAGCGCTTACATGGCTCGCCTGAGACCTATCAGCTCGAAGGAATCCCCCGCTGACAGCTTGCAGAAGAGCAGAGCAGCGTGAGATCAGCGCTATACCAAAAAGGTATTTGGCACAACTGGATCACAAACACACAGTCTACACTATAAGTGGACTCTAGCATTTCACCAGCACTTTAAACTAGGGCTTATTTTCAGGGTAGGGCTTATATTGCAGCCCTTCCTGAAAATCAGGGAAACACGAGATATATAATACACACACGCATTTTTGTGAAAGATGGCCAGAGTGTCTGAATTTTCACCCCCCCAATTTGTCAAGCTGTGGTCAGGACTACCCCTTTAATGAAGGGCACGACGGTCTAGGCGCCATCTGTTGTATTTGGTTTAATCTATGATCCATTTAGTGAAATTTTTTTTTATTGTATTCTAGAGTCCCCTTTTAATGAAAGCCCTGGCTGCTCATGTATGCATTTCAGCTGATCAAATATTTCACTGAGGCTAATTGCTAGAAAGGGTGTTGTGCAGCCATGGCAAGTCTATTTAAGTACTGGCTCCATACCCACTGATGAAGTCCTGTCCAGGGTCTTACTGGATTGTGTGTGTATATACAGCATGCTCTTTTGTGCACTTGTGACAAGTGCCAGAATTGTAGGTGGATTTTATATTTATTGAATTAATGATTATAACAGCACTAGATGCTATTTGCTTTTGTATCGCTATCCTACAGAGGAATTTACTGTCTCAAATCCACTCAGAATATTGGGAGATTAACAGATCCCTTTAATGCTTGTTTGACCGTCCTGTTAGGACCCTGACCCCCCCCCCCCCCCCCGAACTAAGGTGGGCAGCCATGTGTATAGTGCTGCAAATTATATGACAACTGCATGTTCAAGCTAAAAACACTTTATACCATACAGGATTTTTTTTTTTTTTTATAACCTTATTGAAATTTGTTATATGTTTAATATATGAATATTTTTTGTCCTGCACCATTTTTTGGGGAACCAGGTCAGGGGGAGTGTATCGGCCAGTGTGGGAACCAGGTCAGGGGGAGTAGGTCAGGGGAGTACTAGTGGAAGGGAGTGATCAAAGACTATGAGTTAGGGGGCACAAATTACTTGCCCCGAGTGCTGGCAACCCACACTACGCCCCTGGGTCCCAATGCACTTTGCCCATGATGTTATTAGGATGGCCCTGTACCCCAGAGCTTTGTCCTGGAACAAATTTGGTTAAACTTGTTGATAAACAATATAGAGGTTGGAATAAATAGTTCAATCTCAGTGTTTGCTGATGCTAAGCAGGGCAATAACTTTACAACAGTTGATAACTTTACATAGAAGACCTTGAGACAATAGAGGGAGCAGCTATATGGCAGATAAGGTTCAATGAAGGAGAATGTAAATAATGCCCTTGGGAGTTAAAAATTATGAATGCAAGTTACATGCTAGTGTGGGATTCATCTGGGGGGAAATGAGGATTGAAAAAGGACCTGAGGGTCCTAGCAGATCACACACAGCAGCTTAAGCAGCACCCTTAGGGCACCAGTAAAATCAGAATCCCCAGCTTCTTGCTATAGCAGTCGGGAACGTGTGTTCTTTAGTAATGCCAACTGTTGGCTTTGATGTGGAAGGGATACAAGCGGCTGTGAAGCCGCTTTTCACTTTCACCCCTCTGCCATGTTCACCGGGCTCCACCTGACCTGATGCAGTCATGGCCGGTTGTCGCTGGGAAGGGCAGCAAGAGCTTAGTGGACCTCTGTCCGCTCAACCTACCTCCTGTACACAGACAAGGAAGTGACATGTATAAAGTCACTCATGGACCGGAGCAGTCATTCCTTGGGATCAGTGCTGGGAGAAGCAGCTGATGGCACATGTGTTCTATCAGCTGCAATGGATCAGAAAGGAGATATACAAAAAAGTTTTAAGTATATAAAAAAAAAAAAAAAAAAAAAAAAAAAAAAGGAGGAGACCATAAATTAAAAAAAACACAAACACAAACAAACACAAAAAAAACACAAACAAACACAAACAAACAAACCACCCCAAACTTGTTCTCGTCTGCAAAGAACTTTTAGCGCCCACTAGAAAACACAAGCCGATAAAAACTAAATTGTGATTTTCCACTGTTGGATAGACAGCTCACTTGGCTACAGGTTTATTTTAAAAGGTTCTGTCCACCCAAACGTGATATTTTAGTTGCAATATCATATGTTCCTCAAATATGCCCACAATGATTTCCTCTGGCCACAAATACCAGTTTTGTTCCTATTTGGGAATTTGGAGTTTCCCTGCCCACCTTTTGTTACATTCTCCATAACAAAATTAAAAATGGTGCAGGGAAGGTGGGAAGTTTGAAACCTCTCATAAATGGGACAGCAGGTGTGTAGAGCTGGGGCATACCTCACCAGCATTTACCAAATATAGAAAGGTCACTTGTGTGGACTGAACCTCTAAGAACAATACAGTTGATATACTTTCTCATTCTAATCTTGATACCCATGTGGAAAATGACAACACTGATGCCAAACTTTAGTAAAGAAAAATAAATCAAATTTATTTGAAGTGAATACAGAATTACAAAGATATAAAATGATTGCGATATACATTTGGTTCAGTGCCTTTGGACCATGTGCCATGTTTGGTGCCACCTCTGGTGTTGGGTACAAACATCATGGGGTAAGGCTTAAAGTGCAGAAAGCCCTGGGACAAAAGTGAACAGCCTTGTCTCAATGTCTGGTCAGTCAGTAACCATTGGGTCCGTATCCAGAGTACACCTCCCCTTGAGATAAATTCTGCCCATATCATTTTGAGGTGGCATGTAGCCCCCGTGTGGGGGATATGTGGGAATGTCAAAGACCATGTTATTTGGAGGAAAATCTGATGAGTACCTGACTACAGAGGGTCTTGGCAAGGGAGGTATTTGAGGTGTCAGACTGGTAGAATGGGCATCCCTCTGCTCTGCATAGGTGGAGCTTGATTGGGAAGGCATACAATTATACCGAGAGAGTGAGGAGAAGTTGGAGAAAAGCAGGAGAGGGAGGATGCTGGGAGGGGCCACCACATTAGCAGCCACACATTTTGATATATGTTGATGTGGAAGATTCCATAAGATCATTGGGAAGGACGCAGCAGGATCTATACCTGGGAGCTGGAATGGTACTAGGGACAGGTCCTCAGCTTCTGCTGTGAACTCAGTATTTTCTGTTGAATGAGGGTGACCAAAATCTAAAGGGCTGTAGGGCTTCCCATGTAGGATATAAGGAGTCAAGTCAAGAGGGTAGGCATCCTGTAGGGCGATTGCTGTATTCTTCAGCTTCAAGGCTTCTTCTGGAATCTGGCTTACATCCACTGTCCAGTAGTTGCCTTTAGCCTGCGGCTTCAGTGGATCTTTCAGAACCTGCAAAAAAAAAAAAAAAAAAAAAAAATACATTACAGATGAAGGCCGACACAGCAAATTCGCATAAATCTATTACAAGTCAGGGTGACAAATCCTTGTGACCCATTTACAATGTTCAGAGAAATAATTTCCCTGAATCTGCCTTTATTTTGATTGGTTACAATATGTGGAAAATGAGCAAGTGTTAAAAGTCTGCCAGCAATGAAAAATGGTTTAAAAATAGAGCTTTAGCCACAACTTGCTTTTTATAGAGTGGACAATGGTTGTACCCCCTATTGTGTGTGCTCGCTAACATTTTAGTTGGATTTTAAGATTTTTATAAATCTATAAAAAAAAAAAGTTTACAACACACACACACTTTGTTGGAGCGTCTCCTCTCCCCCTCCTGTGATTCAGATTCTGGGGGAATAGTGGGTGGTAGGCAATTGTGGAAGGCCAAAGCCATGTACTACAGAGGAGACAATATCCTGTGCTGAAAGGAAGGGGCCCGAACCTGTAATAGAGGGGTGGCAATGCCCCATGATGGAGGGGGCAATACCCTGGCACGGCCATCTGGAAGAATATAAGGAAGCAATGACGTTCGAAATGGACAGCTACACAGAATGAGACCGTGGATACAATTGTTCTCTGGCTCGGTTTTGAGTTTTTGGCATGAAGAGGTTTCTTTGAAGACATTGGCTGTCATACTGGGTGTGTCAGCCTGGGACAAATGTTTAACACCTGGTACTCCAATAACTCCCACACATCACCCAGTGACACCAGACCCCCATTGTGCCACTCCGCAGTGCTGGAGACACTGCCCCTACTTTAGGGCGGACTTCTAAAAATCAGTAAAATAATTATGTTCCGGTAAAATCGATTCTAATGCCATGTACACACGATCGGAAATTCGCCCAGCAAAAGACAGATGAGAGCTTGGTCGGAAAATGCAACTGTATGCACAATAGTACTTTTGCTGGCGGAATTCCAGCCAGCAAAATAGCAGGTTCTCAATTTTTCGGTCGGAAAAAGTTCCTATCCGAAAATGTGTTCGTTTGTATGCAATTCGGACATGCAAAAAAATCACACATGCTTGGAATTCGACACATGCTCGGAAGCATTGAACTTCCTTTTCTTGGCTTGTCGTAGTGTTGTACATCATCGCGTTCTTGACGGTCGAAAGTTCAGAGAACGTGTGACCATGTGTATGCAAGGCACGCTGGAGCGGAATTCCGTCAGAAAAACCATCCAAGTTTTTTTGGACTTGAATTCCGAACGTGTGTACGCGGCATAACGCGTATTACACATGCATTGTGTTTACCTTTAAATAATTGTCCCTACCTCTGTAGCTAGGGCATGCTCATGTAGTTAGTCCCACCCTTCTTCAGTCTAAAGCTGGCTACATATACAATTTTCCTTTAGATTAGCCAAAACAATGAGGTCAAACCTAAACATTTTCAAATTGTACTACATCGTTGAAGGTGAATCCAAAAAAAAAGGGGAAAAAAAAAAAAAAAAAAAAAAAATTGTATAATGTGTAGCCATACTTTGTCTCCATTCTTCACATGTACTGTATTCTTCTGGAGCTAGACACTGATTTTTTGACCCGTTCATCTGTTATGATCTGCACAAGTTTTGTATTAAGGCTTTCTAGGATCTGCAGGATGCAATTTGGATAGATTCACTGGGGTAGATTTACAAAAACTGGGAGTGCAAAATCTGGTGCAGCAGTGCATGGTAGCCAATATCTATCTTCAGCTTGTTCAAATAAAAGAGGGAAACGAAACATGTGGAAGTAGAAGCTGCAGAACCTGCATCAAAGAAAAGCAGAAGCTGCATGCAAGAGAGGAGAGATCAAAGCTTTAGAGAACACTGAGCAGTACAATACCTCTACCACCTCTCAAAATACTCTACTCATACTTCAGCACACCAGGCTTTTGCACTGCAGAAAACTAAACACCAGAATTCAGACAGACAATACATCCCACCCTTTTTTTTTTGAAGATGTATAGATATAGCGCCCTCATTGGAATACATTTGTCGGGCACCCTGACTGGTTCACCCTGGTCCTGAGTGCTGGTTACTACCCTAAAGCAAGGAACCAAGACTTCATAGCACCCATCCATAAGAGTGGAGACCAGTATGATCCAGCCAACTACAGAGGGATGTCAATAGCACACTGGGAAAACAAGTCAACAGTAGCCTGAAAAAAAAAAAAAAAAAAAAAAAAAAAAAAACCCTTTGACTTACCGTGACAGTCTTTCACGACAGCACCTTGGAGAGAGTGTAGCTCCACCTCTTCAAAGGAAACACTGCATGACAACGTCCCTTTACATTCATCTGCTTCCACAGTGCCATCAGTTGTTACCGAGAATTCCTCCATCATGCTGGAAGATATAAGCAGACAATTACTGAGCCCAGTAAATCATACATAACCTAGGGAGGGAAGAAGGCTGCTGTCCTGAAAGGCTCATAGCAATACCGTCACGTCTAACTAAGGTTGTCTCCCTTCACCTTTCAGGACAGCACCATGGAGATAACTGAGAACTTACTTCAGGGTGGGACCACTGCTTGTAAAACCTTCCTGGCAAAGGACTGGTTTAAGGCTGACAGTAGATCCAACCTGTAGTACTTTATGAAGGTTGAAAAACTGGACCATGTGGCAGCCTTGCATATCTGCTTCTGCCCACGAAGCCGCCACTACCAATGTAAAGTGAGGCAATATTCCCTCCCGGAGGTTCTAAGCACCAAGGACAGGCATGCTTCTTTTAGCCACCTTCCTAGGGTACTTTTGGAAGCTTTATTCCCTTTGTGACTTCCTTCCATTAGGATAAAAAGTGAAGGATGATTTAAGATTCGTTACTTCCAAATACTTTAGGAGGCACCTGCTAACATCTAGAGTAGGGAAGGCTTCTCCTGGCCCCCGAAGGCATGGGACAGAAAGTAGGGAGTATGATCTCCTGCGTGCGGTGAAAAACCAAAGACACCTTAGGTAGGAAGGCTGCATCTATCCTCAGCACTATCCTGTCCAGCAGACACCTCATAAAAGGGCTCCTTGATTGATAATGCCTGCAATTCGCCAATTCTATGTGCAGATGTCATTGCCACCAGGAGCATTGTCTTTAGGGTCATGAATCTTAGAGGTCTCTTCTAGCGGCGAACGGTGACTTAGTGAGTCCACGAAGAACCAAAGATAAATCCCGCTTGGGGGGGGGGGGGGAAATTATATATGACTATCAAGGGTTCCATCAACAGGGTTTTTTCCAGAAAAACTGAAATCTCTCCATTCCTTCCTGGAGAAATTCTAAAACTGAAATAGTGCAAACGAAATTAAGGTCCTTGCTGGAACACCAGTAATTGTTACACTTCCAGACTTTGAAGTAAATAGCCCTGGTGACCTTCCTACTTGCAAGAAGGGTGTTGACAAGTTTTTCCGATAGTCCCTTTTCTTAGAATTTCTTCCTCAGAAACCAGGTGGTTAGATTTAGGTATGCTGGATCTGGATGAAGAATCTGACCTTGACCCAGAAGGTCCTCCCTGATTGGTAAGCTCCAGGGAGGTTTTGCTGAGATTCATTAGGGTTGAGAAACAGGGTCTCTTTGGCCAATAGGGAGCAATTAGGATCAGATCTGTAGACTCTGCTCTGAACTTTGCTAACACTTAGTATTAACTGAAATTGGGGGGCACAAGACAGGTGGAAGTCCCATTTGTGAGCTAACGTGTCCACTCCGAGTGCTTGATCCCGTCTCCGGAGAAAGAAGGCCGATATCTTTGCATTTATGTGGTTTGCAAAGAGGTCCACCTGAGGAAGGCCCCAAATGGTCGGTGATGTCTTGAATAACTGTTGGAAACCATGAATCATGCTGAGACAGAAGTACAGTTAAATCACAAAAAAAAAAAAAAACCCCACAGTAAACGTAGTCAAAACAGCCAGAGTTCAGGAACCAGAATGGAGAGTCAGACAAGCCAAAAGGTCAGGGAGCCAGAGATGAGCGTAGAACAGCAAGCAGGATCTTGGGCCAGAAGGAATGTCAGCCAAGCAAGTCTTTAACAGGAACATGGGAGAGTGTCTCTAGAGATGTGACCAAGGCAAAGGGAGAGATCATCTGGGCTGGATGGCTTAAGTAAGCAGGACTGACATGTTACTCTTGTCTCTCCATCAAAGTGATCTTTTTTGCCTTTATTCCCATTTTGAACTTCTTTTCCAGAGGCTGCTGCTGTCGACAGGCCTAATACTGACATGGGTTCCCTTACTGAAACCTCTGTGCTGGTTTGAAGTGTCTTGGAGCCATCTGCATTTTCCTGCCGCGCCCCCCCCCCCCCCCCCCCCCATCCAGAACTTTGTACTTTAGATTGGTTCAGAATCTTCAGGTTGAGAATCAGACGCAATTTCCCTGATGGTTTCTTGACCCAAAAAAAAAAAAAAAGTGGGAGTAAAAACCCCTCCCTTCCTGGTCCTTTGGGACTTGGGAAATAACACCCTGTTGCATCAGTTCTCTCAGGAGAGACGTCATAGCCAGGGCTTTCTCCTGATACCTCAGGTTAGTAATATAGAAACTGCTTAAGGGTGTCTGAAAATTCTAGCAGATAGCCTTGACTTATTCGATTCAGAACAAACCGGCTTTGTTGCCTACTGGGAGATGGTGGTCATTGCTTTGAGGTTTGCTCGGGGGATCTGAAGAGCACCCTTTCCCTGCCTCCACCCTTTGAGGGTTTCAGGGTCTTTTCTGGGTCTGATTTTTCTTTACGAGCTTGATGAAAAGGATGAAAGTTATCCCTTTGCTGCACCACTTTTCTGTGGAAAAGCTCTTTTCCACTGTTCTATCAAAGACTGTCTCCAATTCTGGCCCAAACATCAGATCTCCTGTAAAGGGAATTCCGCACAACTTTACTTTTGAAGCCGAGTCCCCTGACCAGGTTTTAATCCAAAGAGACCTCCTTTCTAAATTAACTAGGGCTGAAGATCTGGCCAGCATACTGATGGATTCTGCCAAAGCGTCTGCCATGTATTTGACCGCTCTTAAGGGTAGGGAAGTACTCTAGCAAATTTTTCCTAGAGGTGCCTGCTACCACATGGCCTTGAAGGGGTTTCAGCCAGCATTCCATGTTTCAAGCACGTCTGCCCTCATGTCCATGGCATCCTTAAGTATGCCCATGTCCTTAAATGTCTGATCAGTCCATCTAGACCAGGGGTCTCAAACTGGCAGCCCTCCAGCTGTTGCCTAACTACAAGTCCCATCATGCCTCTGCCTGTAGGAGTCATGCTTGTAACTGTCAGCCTTGCAATGCCTCATGGGACTTGTAGTTTTGCAACAGCTGGAAGGCCACCAGACAGGCGGCATCAATTTTTGGTCATTTATTCAAAACAAACTTAACCGTCCTCAAAAAGGAAACCTCCCAAGGGCTCTGAGAAAAAAGCGCCTCTGCATCTCTACCTGGGCCTGGCCAGGAACGAGTGTCTGCATCCGCCATCGCTGCCAACAACTGTCTCCTCCATCACAAGCACCGCAGCAGCCACCTGTGTGCTCCTTAAATGAAGCTCCTCCGGTGTTTTACTCAGGAGTGGAAGGGAGTCCCAGCCAGATGACCCGCCCTTTCCTCCTGGGTTCCAGCAGCCGGAACCACATGCTGCTATGCTCCACCAGAAGTCTCCACCCCCAGAAATGACATCACCCACCATCCAGGACCCGACATGCCGAGACCTGGCATGGACGCTCTGAGCACACCTGCGGCCCCTACGAGCACCCAGGGCAGAGGACCACCAGCAGACCCTTACTCCTGTGAGCCGGCAAAGGAACGGTCACCAGAGCTTACCCCCCCCCCCCGAAGAATAGGTGCAGGAACTCCCCCCATCTGAGTCACCCCTCGTCTCTGCCCCCTACCCACCTGACCACTGTCCCTTGATTCCACCCCCTACCCATCGACCAGTACTGCCCCTTTTAGAGAATACAGAACCAAGTATCAATTTTGTGGTGCTAAATCATTTGTATGGAACACGTTGATAAGAAAAAGCAGTAAAATAGATCCTACAGCCAGCAACAAATCCCCACACAATAATAGACTCCCCCAGCAACAATGGACTCCACACCAACAATAGATTCCCTGCAGCAACAGTGAACCACCCACAACAAAATATCACACCCAAGCAACATTAGACGTCCCCCCAGCAGCAACAACAGATCTCCCAGCAGCCAGCATCAATGGATCCTCCAGCAGCCAGCATAAATAGACCTCTCCCTCAACAGTAGATCCCTTCCAACATAAGACCCCCCCCAGCAACAATATACTCACAAAATCAGATCCCCACCAGTGACAATAGACCCTCCAGCACATCCCGCGCTATTACATGCATTTAGCGCCGAAGGTGTCGGAACTGTTTCCCTGCTGAAAAAAAGCTCTGGCTAAAAACCACAGGTAAGAGTCTGGCTTAAAATCTTTGATAGCATCATCACCCCAATCCTTTATGGCAGTGAATACAAAACGGGACTCCAGCCCAACAAAATTATGCCATCTGGAATTCTACTAGCATCCCCACCAAGTCCATAAGAGCACCTCCCAACAGTACTTGCCACTCTAAACTGTGCAGATTTCCCTTACTGCACAGAAGAGAGCCCTCATACTGGAGAACCTACAAATTAGCAGTGCCAACTTCTATGACAAAAAAGCCTTACTGACCAACAAGGACCCATTCAAGCTGTGCAGCCTGCAAAAGCCAATCAGTGCCTTGTCCATCCCAAGCTCCCAACAATGCAAACAAAAAAAAAAAAAGGAACAAACAGTTTCAAAGAAAAATATTGGCGAATGGAGAAATGAACTGCAAGAAACTATGTACCAGTCACTGCTAGGGATGAGCCGAACACCCCACGGTCTGGTTTGCACCAGAACCTGCGAACGGACCGAAAGTTTGCGCAAGTTGTCCTAAAAAGGGTTTGGGGACCCGGGTCCTGCCCCAGGGGACATAAGGTAAGGTCTGCAACCTTACCCTTGTAACGTGGATCAAGGAGGGTTGCCAGCCAGTTATCATCCCTCCCCTTGATACCACGAATACGAGGATCCTTCCACAGGCTTTGCAGGATCAGGGAGGCCATGCAGCATAGGTTTGCTGAGGCATTCGGTCCAGAGTCCTCTGGGTCACTAAGGACGACATGATCCGCAGCCACCTCCTCCCAGCCACGTACAAGTCCATGGGTTTCTTTGGACTGTAAATGATCCCTTGAAGACTGATGCAGAGTGCCAGGCTCCACCTCCATTCTGACACAATCCTCCTCTTCCTGTGTGATTGGCAGGTACGCAGGAACAGTCTGGATAAAGGGGGCCTTGATAGGTAAGGAAGTTGCCCTCTTCCTCCCTCTGTTCTGCCTCAAGTGCCCTGTCCATTATTCTACGCAGCGTGAGCTCCAACAGGTGGACAAGAGGGACAGTGTCACTGATGCATGCACTGTCACCATCCTTGTGGCTTCCTCAAATGGCGACATGCCAGTGCATGCATCCCTGATCATAGCCCACTGGCATGGGGGGGGAAAAAAAAAAAAAAAAAAAAACACCCCACAAGGTCCCCTGACCCTGTCCTGGTGCCATAGTCGCATAGGTACTCATTGATGGCCCTCTGCTGCATGTGCAGCATGGCCAACGTTGAGTATGTCACAGATTAGGCGGTTCTTGGGCAGATTAAATTCCTTTTGCAGGTCAGCCAGCCGAGCACTGGCATTATATGACCTGCGGAAATGCAGACTTTCCTGGCTTGCCTCAGGACATCCTGTAAGCCCGGGTACCTGCCCAAGAATCGCTGCACCACCAACTTAAGGATGTGAGCCAAACAGGGCACATGGGTCAGTTGTCCTGGGCAGAGAGGAGGTTGGTGCCATTGTTGCAAACCACCATACCCGCCTTAAGCTGGCATGGCAACAACCACCTCTGAACCTGCTCCTGCAGAGCTGACAGAATCTCTGCCCCAGTGTGGCTCCTGTCCCCCAAGCACACCAGCTCAAGCACCGCATGGCATCTTTTTGCCTGCATGCTTGTGAAGCCCCTTGAACACCTACAGAGCACCGCTGGTTCCGAGGACAAATCAGCACAGGAAGAGGCCATGGAGGAAGAAGAGGAGAGGTGTGGCAGAATCACCACTAGTAGAATTTTGGAGGCGTGGTGGCGGAACAACCCAACACTGAACCCTGTCCTGCATCCTTCCCAGCTGCCAGAAGAGTCACCCAGTGTCACCCCTGTCCATGCCTGCTGGACGATGAGTCAGCGGTAATATGCAGCTTACCGCTGACTGCCCTGTCCAGCTAGGCCAAGACATTGCCTTCCACATGCTGGAATCACATTCCGTGAGAAAAAGCGGCATTTGGGAACCTGCTACTGAGGAACCGCACATTCCACAAACTCAGTCTACCAACTGAAAAGGCAGTAGTTGAAGTGGTAGCATTTTAGCCAAGCTAGCATTCAACCGCTGGGCATGTGGATGGCTGGGAGCGAACTTCTTTCAGCTATGCTGCAGCTGGGGCAGGGAAATTTGCCTGGTACACAGACGTCAGATTGCCCGCAAATACTTGGCTGTGACACACCTAATTCTACACCTTCATTCCTCAGTGCAGGTTTCAGAGAGGACTGAAGGTATAGTGGGGTTGGAGATCCCAGCTGATGAGGAGCAAGGAGAGGTCCGCTTTGTTCTTTGGTGTGCGTCTTTTAGGTACGCTTGCCAACAAACTGCATGGCAGGTCGACATATGTCTGGTCAAGCATGTGGTGCCCTAGCAGGTGATGTTTTGGCCACGCGAGATACGCTTGAGACATATGTTGCAAATAGCAGTGGGATCTGATGCACTTGTCTCAAAAAAAAAAAAAAGCCCACAAGAACTTTTGGAATAACGCAGAGACAGCAGCCCCCTGCACATGCGGAGCTCTGCGGTGTGCTGCCCTTAAGCTGGCCCCTGGAGGGCATCCTGCCTCGTTGGGCACCCCCTCTCTGGGCTCACGTTACTGCCTTCCTCTAGCTGGGTACCATCATCGGAGCCTTCAAAACGCTGGGCATCCTCCTGGAGCATGTACCCAACACTGTGGTCAAACAGTGACTCCGGGGCTAGAGAAGGAGTGACTGATGCCATTGAGCCAAGGGAAGAGGCCGTGTTGGCAGCTGCTTTGACAGACAAAGTACCCTGAGCCTGGAGGAGGATGAGGAGGGCTTGGTCATCCACTCTACCAAGTCTTCTGCATGTTGCGGCTCAACACAGCCACACACACACACGCTAATGAGGAAGCACCGTCTCCATGACCAGCACTGTTGCCTCTAGACAGAGCCTGCTTGCCCTCTTATTGGCTTGTGACTGTCTGCCTCTCCTTGTTGGCCTTCCAGACATACTAATGGCCTGCAGTGAGATGCGTATATATACTGATACTGCAGCCAGCAGAAACAACTGCCTGCGGTACTAATATGATCAGACCACCACCAATTTTCTTCAGGTAGCTTTAGGTGCACTGTGCAGAGGACACTACACCAACTGTAAATACTGTAGCTAATAGGATCAGAAGAACACCAGCAATTTTCTTGAGGTAGCTGTAAATACACCTGCCTGCCGGTAGGAAGAGAACAGGAATGGATCTAGCTTAACTGAAACATACATATACAATACACTGCAAGTGCAGCTGACACGCCTGCCTACTCCAACTTAAATCAAATGACACTGTCTCTCTCTCTCTCTCAACGCCGGAACACAATACACAGGGCCGACATGCAGACAGCCTTCTATATATTGTGGGGCATGTACTAAACCCCCGAGCCATAATTGGCCAAAGCCACTCTGGCTTTGGTCAATTACGGCTCTGTACAGACAGCGCTGTGATTGGCCAAGCATGCAGGTCATAGTGCATGCTTGGCCAATCAGCCAGCGATGCTGCAGTGAATTATGGGCCGTGACGCACTACTCGAATTTGGCACGAACGGCCCATATCTTTCGCAATTCGACGAACGGTTGAAAATACAATGTTCGAGTCGAACATAGGTTCGACTCTAAGCTCATCCCTAGTCACTACAGAGACTACAAAATGGCCCTATATCTAGAAGTGCTAACAAGAGCCAAAGACAGACTGAGAGCCTGTACAGGCTGAGTGCCCACAGCCTGGAAAATGAATCAGGACAGCACAGACAGACCTACAAGCCCAAGGAAAGTAGACTTCCAGCAATGTGAACGGAGGGTCCTGGAGGAGGAGTCCTACTTTCTGCTACAGTGCCCCAAATAATCAGTAAGGAACACTCCAAGACTGTTCTCATCCTGGACTTAAATTCTATAGGAAAGAAGAAAACTCTAAATTCCACTGGGAGAACAAATTGTAAAATAACTGCATGACATGTAACAGCATGTCACAGACAGAGGGACATGAAAAACTGATTTAAAAATAAAAAAAAATTGTTTACCGTATATACTACGAGTATAAGCCGAGTTTTTCAGCACATTTGTGCTGAAAATGCCCTTCGTCTTATGCTCAAGTGTCTCCATCTGCAGCCTCATGCGCCTTATCTCCTGGCACTGTGACATGCAAGTCAGGCTAGTCAGTGGCCAGTGTAACAAAGCCCCGCCTCCTTGTCAGTGACGGAACACTGATTCAGTTCTTCCAAGCAGTGAGTCAGAGTCCCACCTATCACAGGCGAGGACAAGGCAGAGGCGGGGCTTTGTTACACTGCACAGCCATCGACTAGATTGCAACAAAGCCCTGCCTCCTCCTCGCCTGTGATAGGGGGGGACACTGACTCACTGCTTGGAAGAACTGAATCAGTCTTCCGTCACGAACGAGGGACGAGGAGGAGGCAGGGCTTTGTTACACTGGCCGCCGACTAGACTGACTGCATGTCACAGTGCTGGAGATCAAGGTACATGAGGCAGCATGCAGATGGGCACAGTGAACCCTCTGTTCCACAGTACAGTAGCTGCTGCATTTCTCATTCTCGGCTTATACTCCAGGCAATAACTTTTCCCAGTTTTTTTGGCAAAATTAGGTGCCTTGGCTTATATTCAGGTTGACTTATACGGTATATGGACTTATCCCCAAAGGGCTTGGGGAAGGTCTTAATGAGGTTATCTTAATAAACACTTCTAGACACAAACGCGGTAAAAGCAGCATGCAAACGTGCATGCAAATTAGAAATGTAGCACTACCCCTGGAGGAGCTGCTTGAATATTTGTGCCTGGGTCTCTGATTAATCCACAGCCAGTTACACCATTTTCAAACAGCTAGGTGCACACACTCTTCTGCTCGTTGTCTCCAATGACCAGTCTAGGGGATGCGTTTAGGTTTTATTTGGAAAACTTGGATAGGAGAAGAGAATTAGTAGGATACTCCAAATTAACCAATCACAAGCTCTGACAACTTTCTCAAGTAGAACTGTAGCAGATAATCTGCAGAACCATACAGTGCACCTGTATGGAATGAACAAATCCCTTTGTAGCAAAAGGAACTCTGAACTTTGTCTCAAGACAAAGCCAGTGTCCTTTAGCTCACGCACCCAGTATGCCAACTTCTATGGAGGAAGAGAAGAAACTTCTGCTGGTCACAGCAGTGTCCAGAGCTGAGCTCTGGTCCATAAACAAGCAGTTGACTGGGGTAGTGTCCATCAATGCCGAGCAGTGGATCCAGGTGCATCTGGTCTCTGCACCCAGAAGAAGCGCTGATGTCACCTTCACGTCCCGGCGCATGCTCAGTCACGTCCAGCATCCCAGTCTCAGTCCTGGACCCACTGCTTGGCATTGATGGACACTACCCCAGTCAGCCGCTCGTTTGTGGACCACAGAGCTCAGCTCTGGACACTGCTGTGACCGGCAGAAGTTTCTTCTGCTCCTCCATCTCTACACTCACCGGTTCTGGGATCACAGGCGGAGCTCCCTGTCATCCCCATCTCACTGGAGCCTGAGTGTTCTTGCCTGGTAAACTGACATACATACACACAACAGTTTATACTTCTACTTGTAGCAATAACTCTCGGTGGAGCTGCTGGTTTAAGCGGGCTTGTTACCTGCACTCTTGATACCCCTGTTTCACTGGGTCTAGGGTTCCGTTGACTTTACCTCTGGACGATATAAGCACCAAACACTTGAGTAGGTTTTCCAATGCTTTAATAAACGAATCAAGGAAGTAGCAGGAAAGGGGTAGAAGGAAAGCTGCAGGGAAGCTCAAATACCTTTCCTTAGTATTCTTTAGAACATTCTCTGGAATTTATCACTTGTAGTTGAAAGCGCTCCCCTTGTGGGATTCAATCCTTGACCTCTCATTTGTCTAGCAGCCAGCACGTAGCACGAATTAAAGACTCTGCCACAGACTTGTTTGAAATAAAACCCGTACGATCCTCTGCCACAGGATGTATTGGTTTGTGATGAATGTCAGACAGTACTTGAACCTTTAAGCCAACCTGGCAGTACTATACTGTAAGATTACTTCAGGATGCGTCCTCCAACCGAGTCACCAGGCCCCTCTCCAGACCAGCACTCTGTGATCCTTCCATGATGGGTCCTCCCCTGGGATCTCCTGTTGTCCAGCTTCTTCTCTCAGGACAGACAGCTCAGGACCATTCCTCTGCTGCTGTGGTAGGCCCCAGACAGGCTTCTGGGCCCACCCACATGCCACAGCGACGTGGGCCTCCAGAATAGGAGGTGGTACTCTTAACACATACCTGTCAGCCAGGAGGGCCAGCAGGTGGCTGAAAACGAACCCTAAAAACATGGTGTGTCCATAAATACCCTCTCCCAGAATGCAACTCAGAGGACCACCTCCACCGAGTTCTCCAGACAGATGATCACTCATCCGCTTCAACACTTTGCTCTTCCAACACCAGCCCATGGTGACAACGACACCCACCGGCACAGTGTGGAACTACATGCAACATCAGCCAAGCTGGAACAGAGGCAAATCTAATTTCCTCTAATAAGCGACCCACTAGATTTACCTATCAGCGGTAGATTAAAATCTACCAGTGCTACATACTTATAGCCCCATGGACATTGTTGGGCTCAAAAATATGTGCAATAAAGTTAGAAAAGGTAATCTAAGGTGTACATAGATTTATATGTGGATATACATATAGACAGATATTTTGACTTTGTCCCATAGAGCGCTGCTTTTGTTTAAGCTTACCTTGTTTCTCTCTTCTCCCTCCCCCCCATTTTCCAATGGTTGGCAGCTGCACCGGGGGTCAATTTCATTCCCATACACCACCCCCCCCCCCCCAGCTACGTTCAGTTTGAGCTCTCCAGGAGCTTGCTGTTTTGTGTATCAAACAATCGCAGCACCTAAGCAGACATCACCTGAAGTTGCCTAGCTGTCTCCTTGTTAAGCAGGGAAACCCAAAAACTATAAACACTCACTAGCTAGGGTGCCCACGTGTCCCGGATTGCCCCTTAATACATATTTGTGTCCCGGGCACCTTCATTCCGGGATAGTGTCCCGGAATAAAAAATAAAAAAAACCCCACACCATATCGCCACCCTGATAAACATTGCCTCTCTCAGCCGAACTGGTTGCTAGGGCCGCCCCGCGTGTAGCAACCAGTGACATTGACCGAGCAAGACTTACCCAGTGCTGAGCAGCACGCCTCCAAGTCCACCACGCTTTTGCCGATTCTCGGTCCACCTCAGCTCCGCCCCCTAATTCCAGCTCCCTCAGTCCCTCTCTCTGCATGCAGAGCAAAGCAGCAGCCGCCCTGACCCTCGCCCCTGTCAATGAAGCGCTCTTGCAGGAGCCCAGCAGAAGGAGCAGCCAGTGTACAGGGAGCAAATGCAACCCACAGCTTACAGAACGGGACAGCAGGAGAGAGGCATGTACAGTCCATTACTGTCTCCTGTCCATCCCACTGGCACTGCTGGTAAGCCAGGATCCACCATGGCAGCCTGTGCCCAGTGCCAGTCCCGGGGCCAACTACTCCCGCTGCCTGCAGCTCATTGCCAGGCCAGCAACCCAACTTCTCACCTCCTGAGCCTCCTCCCGCCCACAAGGGCTGCGACCCGAGCTGCCAGCCAGACTTCCAGGTTTGTACACTACTCACTAATACTATTCTATGAGAACATGCATGCTTGCAATGAATCATGTATTGCTTTTAACAATGTTCCTTCTAGAATCTGATACTGTATGTTCGTAACAATAAAATTTCCTCTTTTTTTCATATATGTATTTCTGTGTGGCGGAAAATCTGGCTATCCATTCCAAACAGGGTGACCACCTTGGTATGAGACCCCTTTCACACTGCCGCGTCAGCGGTAAAGCATAGCGCCGTGGGGGGCGTGTCCAAGATGGCGACCGGAGCGGACGTGCAGTGAGATAGCTCCGCTTTCCTCCCGGCCTAAAATCCTGTTTCCCTGCAGACTGTTGCCTCCGAACGCTCCCAAAAAGCTGCAACTCACAGCGGAGGAAGGTAGGACACAGGGGGTGAGGCTAATTTGCACCCCACAGCGAACACCTGGGCCCCGCTGCAGCCGCGCCTGTTGGTAGGCCTGAAATCCTACTCCCGGCCTAAAGCCCTGTTTCCCTGCAGACCGCTGGCTCAGAGAGTTCCTAAAAAGCAGCAATCCGCGGCGGAGGAAGGTAGGACATAGAGGGAGAGACTAATCTACACCCCACAGTGGTCACCTGGGTCCCGCTGCAGCTTCACCTCTCTGTAGGCCTAAAACCCTGCTACACTAAATCCCTATACGTGGCCCCCACAAGCTGAAAGCAGGAGAGAAGGGAGGTATGACCAGAGGGAAGGCAGCTATATCAGCCCGCAACTCACAAAAAAGTGCCCCGAAAACCCCCGCGCGGACCCCACGCCCCGCCAAAGGCTCCAAGATGGCGACGCAGTCTGAGGACATGGAGCAGGCCCCTCTGGAAAGGGAACGGGAGCAATCTAACTTTGAGGCCCTTATGCAGGCTATTACCAACTGCCAGTCAACCCTCACAGGGAAAATTGAGCAAATGCAGCTAGATATTAGCCTCATACGGCGAGACATGGACACATTCAGAACCCGCCTTACTGAGGCTGAACGCCGTGTGGGAGACACGGAAGATGTGTTGCAAGACCATACAGTCTCGCTCTGCACGCTGCAGACAAAAATTAAATCCCTTGAAACCCATGCAGAAGATGCCGAAAATAGAAATAGGAGGAACAACCTCCGTATAGTGGGTCTCCCGGAGGGGGCTGAGGGTACTGATCCCACGTCATTTACGGAAAACCTCCTGCGTGGATTGCTGCCCCAAGCGGCATTTTCGGGTGTCTTTGTGGTGGAGAGGGCACATAGAATGCCTGCTGCCCGGGGGCCCCCGGGAGCTCCTCCACGCACATTCATCCTGAAATTATTGTACTTTAGAGATCGGGACCTTGTTCTCCGTGAATCAAGGAAGGTTGAGCAACTGAGATATGAAGGGGCTAAGTTAATGATCTTCCCGGATTTTTCAGCTGATACTCAAAAGCAACGACGTTCATTTGATCAAGTCAAACTGAACCTACGCAACAAGAAAATAAAGTACAGCATGCTGTTCCCGGCGAGGCTCAGGGTCCAGGATGGAGAGAGGGTGCGTTTCTTTACTTCCCCTGAAGAAGCGTCGCAATGGCTGGAAACCATTCAGAGACACTGATGAGTTGCTTCAGGCACAAGATTAAAAAAGTGCGGATACAGACGATATGAGATAGAACATCTCTAATGCTCGTTCAACAAGCAACCCCTCTGATTGCACCAATCTAGAGGTTTAAAGAAGAAAACAGGTTCAAGTTATGTGCCCCCGGAGGAATGTGTTTATTTCTCCGGGTGAAGTTAATTCTTTTATTCTGCAGGGAACGGTTATCCTTCATCAGCAAGGGGAGGCTTACTGTGTGTACTGTAAAGCTCGGACCCCTTCTTGTTCATTTCCCCAATTGGCAATTGCCATGAAGGTTTCTGGGAATGAGGCACGCCGAAGTTTGGGGGGTGGTGCGGGGTGGGGGAGGGGGGGGATGGATGGGGAGCACAAGTTTTTGCTCCGAGTTGGGACTTTTGATATTTTTTTTCCCCTTTTTTGCTGCTACATATGCTCAACATGCTGTGTTACTGTATATAGTATTGTAGGACAGGGCTGTTTGAATCTCTGTCCACCAGGTGGCGTGAGAGGTCAAATATCTAATTTTCAGGGTAACAAATGTATGCCATTTTTGCTCTTATTTTTCCTCCTTAGATTTAAAGTGACCCCAATGGGGGTTGGCTACCAACCTGGCTCCCTATTTTTAACATTGAATCAATGCCACCACTGACAGTGCTGTCGTGGAATGTTAGAGGGCTGAATACCAAAATCAAGAGATCTCTGGTTTTTAATTTCTTGAAAAAATACAACACGCATATATGTGTGTTACAGGAGACTCACCGGGTGGGGGGCAGGACGCTGGCACTACGGAAACCATGGGTCAGTGCATATTACTCGACTTACTCCTCGTACTCCCGGGGTGTCAGTGTCCTGGTCCACAAGTCGGTGGGGTTTACACTACTAGATCTCCATCTGGATCCAGATGGAAGATATGTGGCTATACATGCAATGTGTGATAGAATAGAATTACTCATAATAGGTATATATATCCCCCCCCCAGCCACGGTGGAGATCCTTAAGAAAATTACCCCAATAATAGCTCAGTACCCTTCAGCTGGGGTACTTATGGCTGGAGATTTTAACATGACCCCAAGCCCAGACCTGGATAGGATGGGTGCGGGACCATCAGGGGTGACCCCCTTGACACAGTGGGCTGACAATTACGGATTTACAGATATCTGGAGGATGAGGCATCCGGGTGAGAGGCAGTACACACATGCCACTCTGTGGCGCATGCATCATTCTCTAGAATTGATCTGATGTACTCCTGACTCTCTCCTCCCCAGAATACTTGAGGTGGATATCCTGCCGCGGGGTATTTCAGACCACGCTCCCCTCCTATTAAAATTACAGACAGACTCCCCTATGGGCAACGCCCTTTGGCGACTCTCGGGGCTCTGGATTACGGATGAGAGGGTGGCCCCCCTGGTGGAGGGCGAGTTGGGGGTTTATTGGACGATCAATGAGGGCACGGTCCCTCCCCCTACGCTTTGGGATGCCTTTAAGGCCTATACTAGGGGCCAATATAAAACGGCAATTGGGAAGGTCAGGAAGGATACCCAGTTGGCATTAGAGGAAGCTGAGAGAAAAGGTACTCCTTTTAGAAAATGAATATGTGCACACTAAAGACGTATTAATCTATGATGCTATGCAGTCTTTACATAGAGAAATATCTCTTTTGCGAATTGAGACCACTAAGAAACAGTTGCTGGCTCAGTCGCAAAGGATCTTCGAGCAGGGAGAGAAGACAGGTAGAATGCTAGCTTGGTTGGCCAAGGAACGTTCCTCTTCCCTACACATAGCCCATGTCAAGGATGACAGGGGCGTGATCCACTCAGACCCCAGGGATATAAATGGGCAATTTACACAATACTATCAACAGCTGTACACCTCTAGGGCCACCTCTACTGAGGAAGATGTGTGAATTCTTAGATCAGATTGATTTCCCTCAACTACAGAGGCCAGAAACACATTAGAGGAACCAATTACTCTTAAAGAGGTCCAAATAGCAGTGGCATCTCTGCAGTCAGCAAAAACTCCAGGCCCTGACAGCCTGCCTGCTGAATTCTATAAGGCAAACAAGGAACTCCTCATCCCTATATTCCACAGACTGCTCCTCACAATGCTAAAAGAAGGCTCCCTCCCTACCTCAATGTCAGAGGCTGTGATTGTAGTTATACCTAAACCCAACAAAGACCCCACACTGTGCTCATCGTATCGTCCCATCTCACTTTTAAATGTGGATGCCAAAATAACTACCAAAATCCTAGCAAATAGAATAACCGAGTTGAGTCTATTATAAATGGCGACCAGACAGGCTTTATGCCAGGTAAAGGCACGGACATAAACTTACGTAGATTGTACACTAATATTTCACACGCAGAGAGGTCCCAGTCCTCGGGAGTGGTGGCATCTCTAGATGCCGAGAAGGCCTTCGACTCGGTAGAATGGAGGTTCTTGTGGAAGGTGTTACAGCGATTCAGTTTTGGCCCCCGGTTCATCTCATGGATAAAACTGCTTTATACGAACCCCATAGCAAGAGTCCGAACGAATGGATTACTCTCTCCCCCGTTCTCTTTGGAGAGAGGGACCAGACAGGGGTGCCTATTGTCCCCGGGTCTGTTTGCTCTAGCCATTGAACCTTTGGCTATTCTGCTTAGAATGTCCCCGGAGGTAGGGGGAATAAAAGTTGGCCCGCTGAATGAGAAGCTTTCATTATATGCTGATGATGCGTTGCTGTACCTTCCAGATGCATCGGCATCGCTGTCAGCAGCCCTTGAAATCATTAACCATTATGGAGCCTTCTCAGGTATTCGGATTAACTGGACTAAATCCATCATATTCTCATTGTCTCCGACATTGCCGGATGTTGACCCTGCAAACCCTCTGGTTTTGGTCTCTAGGTTTAAATACTTGGGGATTGAGATTCAGAGAGAGCCACACATGTACTTAATAGACAATGTATACCCAATCTTACTGCTCGCTGTCAGGCCTGGAGGTCCCTCCCCTTGTCACCAGTAGGTAGGGTTAATCTTTTAAAAATGACGTTCCTCCCCAAATTTTTATATGTATTCCGCAACACCCCAGTCCCTATCCCCAAATCCTTCTTTGATAAGCTGGACCAGGTTGTTAGCTCATTTGTATGGGGGGGATCTGCCCCTAGAGTAGCACGAACCACCCTTCAACTCCCGTTAGCGCTGGGAGGCCTGGCGCTCCCTTGTTTTAGAAAATACTATTGGGCTGCAGTAGTAGTTACTGTCTGTTGGTGGTTCTCCCAACCGAAATCTAACCCCTCACTTAACCTTGAGGCAGCAATAATGGGGTCATACTCAGCTCTAAGCAATCTGGTCTTTAGAGGGGTCAAAACACATAAGGATATGACAACCCCAATGCGAACGACAGTCGCAGTATGGGAACAGATGTCAAAAAAGATTGCAGGACCTAATACTATCTCTCCATACACACCGCTGTGGGGCAACCCTAAATTAAAACATCTCCAGACAGTCCCAGATCCAGCCCTATGGGCGGGATATGGAATTAAAACAATGCAGCAAGTATGGTCTGGGGATGGAGTTATCCCGTATGACACTCTTAAAAATAACTTCCAGCTCCCCTCCAAAATGTTCTTTCGCTATCTACAACTGCGACATGCAGTGCGGGCCCAATATCCAGGCGGCGTTGCTTTGCGGTCGCATGGGGTGGAGAAGCTTCTCATTTCTAAACACTTAAATCAAACTTTATCCTCCTTATACAATCAAATTCTCACTGAGGAGCAGACTGGAGAAATGGGACTGTATGAAAAATGGAAGAGGGACGTTCCAGACCTGGCGCCAGATGATTGGGAGGAAGGTCTGCAGCAATATATCCCCCTTATGATATCGGCAAGGGATAGATTCATCCAGCTCAAATTTATTCATAGAGTATATTATACGCCACAGAGAATGGCTAGAATATACCCGACACAAACGGACGGATGCCCGAAATGTACGAGGGAGATGGGTACGTTTATCCATGTAGTCTGGGAATGCCCGCTTATGCAAAAATTCTGGACAGAGGTGGTTGAAGTGATTAACACAGTAGGTAATCTAAATATACAAAGAAGTCCGATTATTCTACTCCTCGGGGTTTGTGACAATGTTATACCTAGTGTGCACAAAAGACTGTTTGTATTCTATGCCAGGAAAGCTATTCTCCTCAGGTGGAAACAACCCGACCCCCCCACGGTAACCCAATGGAAGGATATGATAAATTCCATTTTACCGCTTTATAAAATCACGTACATCAACCGTAAATGCCCCAAAAAGTTCTACAAGATCTGGGGAGCCTGGACCAAACAGTAGCAAGGCTCAGTAGTGATCTGCCAAACATAGGCTGGTCGCCCTTTTGGTGCCCTCCCCCCCCCCCCCTCCTTTGGCCTCCCCCCCCCCCCCCCACCCGTTCCCCTACCCTTTTTCTCCTCTCCCTGCCCTCCCTCCTCCCCCCCCCCCTTATCGGAAGACCTATTAGTATTCAATGAGGGAATATTATGACAAGTAGCCAACATAAAGATTGCCTGCAGATGTTTAAACTATTGTAGAGGTAAATATGGATAAATCTGTATATTTAACGATACACAAATCCTGCCCTCCAGTTAGGAGGACGCACAAAGCAATAATAGCAACGTAAGCTGTATAGTATAATTTCAGATTGTATGAGTAGGAAATATGCAATTATTTATATATGTATATTTGGAAATATGTAGCAACATTATGTTCTGTGTAAATATGTTTGTATGATGAATCTCTGGCTGGAGACAAATAAAAACTTTTGTTAAAAAAAAAAAAAAAAAAAAAAAAAAAAAAAAGCATAGCGCCGCTTTACCGGCACTATTCGGTCGCTAGTGGCGCTGTTTTAACCCCCCCGCTAGCGGCCGAAAATGCGGTTAAATCCGCCCGCATAAATGCCGCCACAGGGGCATATTGCCGGCGGTATAGCAGCACTGCCCCATTGATTTTTTGGGGGGTGTGGGTGCAGGGGGGGGTCCCTGAATGGCAGTTTGGAAATGTGGTCACCCTATCACTAGCCACTACCTAGGAGCACACTACAGAAAAAAATAAAAGAAAACAAGAGAAAATGTCAGTGGTGATTGAGCTGCTTCAAGAGTTGAGGCAGACAGAGGACCTAACAAACCAAGCAGTTCCTGCAAGAGTAGCGCTACAACTTGATTCAAAGGGCATTGAGGACTGGTGCATGTTGCAGCCTTCCCTTCTAAACACTCAAACTGTCTTCTGTGCTTTCTTACAGCCAGAAGTAGTGATTTTCAAGTGTTACAGTATGTGAATGTTTGCATCAAGAGTGTCTCTCGATGTGTGTGTAAATCCAGGAACAGGCAGCAAGTTAACCTCTTGCTTATTGGGCACTTAAACCTCCCCTACTGCCCAGACCAATTTTCAGCTTTCAGTGCTGTCACACTTTGAATGACAATTGTGCAGTCATTCTACACTGTACTCAAATTTATCTTTTTTCATTTCTCTTTTTCACACAAATGGAGCTTTCTTTTGGTGGTATTTAATCACCACTGGGGTTTTAATTTTTTGCTAAACAAAAAGAAAAAAAAAAAATTATATGTTTCATAGTTTGTTATAAAATTTTGCAAACAGGTAATTTTTCACCTTCATTGATATTTGCTGATGAGGCTGCACTAATGGGCACTGATAAGATGGCACTGGTGGGCAATATTGATAGGCAGCACTGGTGATGTACTGTGGGCATTGGTAGGTGAGGCTAGTGGGCACAGAAGCCTCTCCATGATCGGGACCGATGTCACTCACAGCTGCTGATCAGCTTTTTTTCCCTCACGTTACCAGCGTGAGGAGAGGAAAAAAAAAAAAAATTACCGACTCTGTTTAGGTCACATGATCGGGATCGACCTCTTACTTAGATCTGTGATCAGGCGAGTCTCAGACGGTCTTACAGCTATAGCGAGTGGTTAAATGGTCGCAGCCAGGCTCAGTGGAGGGAGCTTTCTGCAGCATATTTGGCAAGTACAGAAACACAGTATATTTAAAATATGCAAAGTGGTTGGAGGGAAGCTTCAGAATGGCAAAGATGTTTTTATTACAAATTGTGAGCAGACTGCATTTTCTCTTTAACCGCTTTGACTGCCTCAGAAGTACTGAGACTATACTGCGGCAGAAGGGCATGTACAGGCAGATTAACGTACCTGTACGTTGCCCTTTAACCACTTGCCGACCGGGCCCTTGCCGAAAGACGGCAACAGCACAGTCGGCTAGTTCTGGGTGGACATTCTAGAATGTTGCTCCCTGGGGCCCACACTCTGCCCACACTCTGCCCACACTCTGCCCACACTCTGCCCACACTCTGCCCACACTCTGCCCACACTCTGCGTGAAAAAAAGGAAAAAAATTTCATATGGGTACAGTGTTGCATGACTGAGTAATTGTCATTCAAAGTGAGCACCGAAAGCTGAAAATTGGTCTGGTTAGGAAGGGGGTTTAAGTGCCCAGTTGTCAAGTGGTTAAGAGGCGGCTTGCGGGCAGCGCATGCCTGCCACAAGCTCCCCCAGTGTGATTGCGGGTCCCGCAGACTTGATGTCCGCAGGGATACCTGCGATAGTCTCACGGAGGGGAAGAACGGGGAAATGCTAATGTAAACAAGCATTTCCCCGTTCTGCCTAATGACACTGACAACAGCTCCTTGTAAACGGGAGCGGTGATCAGTGTTGTGTTACACATAGCCACAGTTAGAATCACTCCCTAGGACACACTTAACCCCCTGCACGTCACAGTTACACAGTAATCAATGCATTTTTAATTGCACTGATCGTTGTATAAATGAGAATGGTCTAAAAATAAAAAAATAAAAAAGTCATAAAACTATCCATTTTGTAGACGCTATAACTTGCGCAAACCTAACGCATGTATGTATGCATGCAAGTAAAAGTAAAAAAGGGGATCATGGAACAATTTAAAGGAAGTTCCCCCTGCTTGGGAGGTTGGGTGGCACTGTGGAAGGTCCAGGAATTTGCAGCTGGCTTACAGAGTGAGGCCATGACCCTATAGCAGGATAGACCAGTGGTTAAGAACCACTGCCATAGAATAAACTCATAAAACTACTATATTTATATACAATTCACTTAGAATTTGTCAAGGCATATGCGGAGGTCATCAGTGGCTAGGTCTGTGCTCTTCTAACCCTAGCCAAGATGATAATCTTTCCAATAGACCCCCCCCCCCCATCCCCAAAAGTAATCTGGAACTTTACAGCCTGCTGGAACATTTCTATCACCAAGGCTCCAAATAGCTCAATAGCCCCATCTCACATTAACAGTCATATTAAGATTCTAATCATGCAGCCCCACCACAATCGCATCCCAGGAGCACCAAGTCCTTACCTTTTTAAAGCAGTCATTACAGGTAAGGTTTTGTCGAATAGCATCCTTCAAGCCCCAATGATCCCCCTTGAAGAAAGGGAAGAGGGTGCTGATCTCATAGAAGATCTTCCAGGAAGGAAAAAAAAAAAAAAAAAAAGTCATAAGTAAATTAGCATGGCCACAAACCCAGATACATAATACCCATTATATAAGCAATAATTTATCTCAATTATTAGAATTAATCCTCACCAGGAGACCTGCACTGAGCAAAAGACATTACTGCAGACCTCTTAAATATACCAGGAGCCCATCTGTCATACTTTGGGGTTGATTTACACAAACTGGAGTGCGCAAAATCTGGTGTAGCTGTGCATGGTAGCCAGCTTCTAACTTCAGCTTGTTCAATTAAGCCTTCACAAAAAACCCTGGAAGCCAATTGGTTTCTATGCACTAGATTTTGCACTCCGTTTTAGTAAATTAATCCCAAGGTTACCCCAAGTTAACAATGCAGCAAGTGAAGACACTGCAAAAAGACAGAACTTTGTGCATGCTTGTAATGAATTGGGCCGGTAGCTAGCACTTTCTGAAGAAGTTTGGCATTGGAAGCCAAAATGTATGGTGGGTGTAATGCAAGATTAAATGATTGGAGCCAATTACTTTTTGAATGCGAACAAGAGATTTGTCTCCCAACATGAACTGTGGGAAAGCAGGTTAGGACCAGGACACCATTGCAATGTTAATTGTCAGACTCAAGACACTATAGGTAGACAGCTATACAGGGAAAGGCCTCCAGCCGGATGCCACATCTGTATAGGTAGGACCGCAGTCTATGGCAACTGAACTTGTAACAGTCGCTAAAAGTTAGCCGTACACAACTCTTGGTAACAGAATAGTTCTTCTCTTATCTCAGTATCCCACTGTAGGTCTTCACTCAGACTTCCAGATTTCAGATGTCACCAGATCTCTTGAGCTCTTCCACAGCTAACCCTCTGCATAGTCAAGTGTAACCCCCGCTAACCTGCTGGGTTAGCACTCACTGGAGCTTTCCCAATTCTTCACCGTGCCCGGCTGGTGAGAAGACTGCTCTGGTACTTGCTCAAGCTTACTCACATTAGTCTCCAGTAAGAAGGTGGATGCTCCCTTAGTGGCGACTGCTTCCTTTACCTCTGACCACAACTGGTTCCCCGTCTGGCTGAACCTTCACAACTCGGTTGGACTCCAATTCTGCAGTCCTAACCTTACGCTACTTCTCCTGCTCCTGGATAGGCCTCAGGCAGCCGAGCAGCCAGATGTCCTTGGGTTAGGCTTCTAGCTTCCGGCCTAGCAACCTGGGGGTGACATAACATCCACCTAGACAGCATCCAGGTGGCACAGAACTCCAATCACCTGACTCCACCCAAATAGGCTCTACCAGCAGGCCAAAGGACTAAAGAAACCCCTGCCAATTGGCTGAGACACCCCATCCATTTGTGATCTGACCTTGCCATGCCCTTGTCGATCTAATGTCACCAGCCACAGTGCCACCTAGTGACAGAAGAGAAAAGGTGCAGCAATTCCAGAATTAGAGGGAAATCCGTGACCTAACCATTAGCCAGGACAATTGCTACCTGGCAAACTAAATTTGTTAGCAACCCTGCCTAAACACCAGGGTGCTATATATGCATGGGTCAAAAGGGACATCACTATCCTGAATTATCATTGTGATCCCAGCACAAAACTTGTAAGGAAAGATGACCCAATTTCAAAACTTTTTGCATTTTGGATGAGTGAGGAATTGTTTTTATGTTGTTTATGTCTCAGAGGAAAACCCCTGTTAGACTTACCAGTAACAGTATTTCCATGAATCTTCCAGGACAGCTACGAGAGATGATTGGCTCCGCCCTCTACAGGAAACAAATCAGACAATTTAAAAGGCCCCTCCCTCTCCTCTGACCCTCAGTTTGAAGATCAAGTAAACCTCCACCAAAAGTGTACTTGGCAGAGGAATAAAACAAACTAAAACACCACCAAGTAAACATAAGCAGACCAGTGAATACAGAATAGGCTGGGAATATAGACGCTGTCCTGGAAGATTCATGGAAATACCGTTACGTCTAACGGGGGTTTTCCCCCCTCATCTTCCAGGACAGCTACTTGAGAGGATAAGATTCTATACCTTAGGGAGGGACGACAGCCTGAAGTACTTTCCTACCAAAGGAGAGGTCCTGGCTGGAGAGCATCTGGACCCTATAATGCTTGATAAAATGCACGAGAGGACCAGACAGCAGCTTTAGAAGTTTCTTCCATTGACACACCCACTCTTTCTGCCCATGATGCGGCCAAAGATCTTGTTGAATAAGCTCTAATTCTGGAAGGAGGTGTGTGACCTGACTCCAAGCTTCACAAAATAGCTTCCCTAATCCATCAGGAAATTGACTGATGCTTTGGTCCCCTTTTTGAGGTCACTAAACACTAAGAGTTGGCAGGATCTCCTAAACTCACTAAGCCTAAAAAAACTAAAACCTTTCCTCTTCCACATTCTGGGGGAGGAACAAAAACTAGGAAGAACTACCTCCTGGGACCTGTGAAAGCAACTTTGGGTAAGTACAAAGGATCGGGCCCAATTACTACCCTGTCCTCTAAAATCCTCAGGAAAGGGATTCTAGAATTCTAGATCAGAAATCCTTCTCCCTGATGTTATAGCCAAAAGGTAATCTTTAAGGAAATCAATTTCAGAGGGGACTCATGCAATGGCTCAAAAGCAGTCCTAGTTTGAGCATTTAATAAACGACAGATCCCAGGGAGGAATCTGTCTAACAGCCCTGGGTTTACGCCTTGTTCTGGCTGAAAGGAACCTCTTGACCAAAGACCAACCTGAACCCCAAGTGTTCAAAACTTCATAGATCTTTCTTGTGACTAACTTACAGATGTCCAGGATAGTCTCAATAACCTTCTCTGAACACCCTTAGCTGTAGGATGCGCCGCTCAGCCTCCAGGCCCTCAACTGGAAGATCTGAGGGTTTGGATGTAGTACTGGCGCTTGATGGAGAAGATCCCTCTGCTCCAGTAGGGGCCAGGGGGTTCTTTTGAGTGCTCTCAGCAAGGAGAACCAACTCCTCCTGGGCCACCAAGGGGCAACCAGGATAAATTCTGCTTGATCCTGAACAACCTTCCGAACTACCAGTGGTAAAAGGAAACAGAGGGAAGGTGTAGGCTAGAGTGAAGTTCCATGGGACAGAGCACATCGGTCCCTTAGACTCCATCTCTTTCCAGAGAAGAAAGTTGGTAGATTCTTGTTGAGATTGGATGCAAAAAGATGCAATCTCCTGGAACAGGTCTTGATTCAGTTCCCAACTGCTGCCACTGATGTTTACTCTACTCAGGTAGTCTGCCAGAACACTTTGCAGTCCCACTGATGTGCACCGCCCTGACTGAAGAGACATTGTTCTCTGCCCTGGTCAGAATCTGCTGGCTTAGAAGAGAATCCGAGCAAGTGCCCCCTTGCTTATTTGGGTACCATGGTCATGGCATTGTCTGAGGAAAAAAAAAAAACCTGGAGTTAGACTTACCAGTAACTCCTTTTCCAGTGGTCTTCCAGGACAGCCCTTGAGAGATGGAGTTCCTCCCATCGACCCAGGAAACACATTGTCAACAGTTTAAAAGGCAGTCCCTCAGGTCCCTGGTCAGTCATTTACCAAGAACTGAAGGATGGAACTGTAAAAACATAATCAAAAAAGGGTGGGATCGTGCTGTCCTGGAAGACCACTGGAAAAGGAGTTACCGGCAAGTCCGACTCCAGTTTTCCCCAGTTGTCTTCCAAGACAGCCCTTTAGAGGATCTCCAAGTACTCCCCAGATTAGGGGGGGGGGGGGGGGACCACGGCTTGGAGAACTTTTCTCCCAAAAGCCTGATTGGACATTAAGTCTAGTCGAGAATGCCTTCAAAAAAAAAAAAAAAAAAAAAAGGTGGAAAAGCTTGACCACGTGGCTGCTTTACATATTTGCTCCAGGGGTGGCACCAGCTCTTTCTGCCCAGGATGCAGACAAAGCCCTTGTGGAGTGAGCTTTAATACCCCCCAGGAGGATCTACCATTTCATACCTCTCTGCTATAGCTAGCCTAATCCACCTAGCTATGGTGACTTTAGAAGCTTTTTGCCCCTTACGCTGTCCGGAAAAACAACAAAAAGTGAATCTGAGATTCTAAATGGATTGGTTACCTTTAGATACACCTCATATCTAATAAATGAAACCATTTTTCTCTCATTTGAAGCTCTGACAGAAAGGAGGGAGGACAATATCTTGTGACCTATGAAAACTAGATGCCACCTTTGGTAAGAACCCAGGGTCTGTCTTTAGGATGACTGTCTTCTAGAATTTGGAGGAATGGCTCTGACAGCTTGGATTTCACTGACTATGGGCTGAAGTGATTGCCACAAGAAGTACTGTCTTGAATGTAATTAGTCTTAGAGAGGCCTCAGATAGGTTCAAAAGGTGACCCCAAAAACGCTTTTAGAACGATTGATAGATCCCAGGCTGGAGCCATGTTAACTGACTGATTTGCTTTTGGAGATTGCTAGATTCTGTAAAGCAACGAAAGGATCTTCTTGTACCCTTTTCTCTAAGTACACACTTAAGGCCGCTATCTGGACCTTAATAGTACTAGTTAGCCCCTTGTCTATACCTTCCTGGAGAAACTGTAGGATATTTGCTGTATCCATGTTTACCTCACCTCAGCTGTTCAGCCAGCTGTTAAATTTCCTCCAGACCTTCCTGTAAATGGCTTGAGTGACAGGTTTTTTACTCTGTAGCAAGGTCTGAATCACTATCAGTCAGGCCCTTGCTCCTCAATATTTCCTCCTCCATAACCATGTGGATACTTGTGGATGAAAGGGGTCCTGAGACAGAAGGTCTCGTCTGCAGGGAAGTCTCAGAGGAGGTTGGTCTGTCAACTGTAGCAATGTTGTGAACCATGGTCTCTTGGGCCAAAATGGTGCCACTAAGATTAAACACGTTTCCTCCGCTAGAAACTTCGCTAGAACCCTCGGGATGAGGTGAAGCAGAGGAAATGCATACACCAAGCTGAAGGTCCATAGAGTCTGTAAGGAGTCTACTGCCCAGGGCTGATCTCCTGGGTATAGCAAGCAAAAATTAGGGAACTTTTGCATTCTGTTTGCAAACAGGTCCACTACTGGTTTTCCCCAGTAAGTGGCTATGTAGTTGAACACTTTCGGGTGTAGAGACCATTCTTCATTTGACACTTGTTGTCAACAAAAAATTTGCAGTGTTCAGCTCCCCTTTCAGGTGTATTGCAGAGATGGACGCTAGATTGGATTCTGCCCATTGAAATATGCGACTGGCCACCAACATTAGTCGATGACTTCTGGTGCCTCCTTGCTTGTTTATATAAGCTACAGCCGTCATTGTCTGACCAGACCTGTAGATGGTATTGTATTCTGAAAGGATAGTAGAGCCCTGAGGACAGCTTTTAGCTCCTTCCAATTGGACGAGAGAAGTTTCTCCTGACGTCCCACCTGCCCTGGGCCCAGTCTGAGTTGAGGTGGGCTCCCCAACCCCAGCTGCTCGCATCCGTAGTTAATATGGATGTGACAGGAGAGATCCAGAGAACCCCTTTGTTTAAATTCTGTGTCCTTCCACCACCAGAGGGAGCGTTTTACTCTGGTGGGGATTGAAATCTCTTCTTCCAGATCCCTGTCTTAACTGTTCCAACAAAAACCTCTGAAGGTCTCTTTGGTGGAACCTGGCCCATTGTACAGCTGGAATGGCTGCTGTCATAAGTCCCAAGACCGACATCACCTCCCTCACTGTACATTTGGTGCTGCTTTGAAGAAAAGACATTCTCTGCCACAGATTCAATATCTTTTCTTCTGGCAGGACTATTCTCTGCTCTACTGACAGGATCTGGTACCCAAAGTACGGAATTTCCTGTGTTAGGGTAGTTTTGGATTTTTCCAGACTGATTATCCACCCCAACTGACTCAGTGTGAGCTGTGTTAACTCTAGGTCCTGATGAAGTTGTTTCTCTGAGTGGGCTGTGAGGAGCAAGTCCTCTAGATACAGAATGATTGAGACTGACTGTAGTCTTAACGGAACCAATGCCTCCGAGAACTTTGGTAAAGATTCTCGGGGAGGACGACAGTCCGAAGGGAACTGCTCTTCACTGAAAATGATAAATTTTGGTGTCCGAATCACCATCGGAAGAAATTTCTGGCATGCCTTCCTTATTGGGATATGTAGATAAGCATCCCTTAAATCCAGGGTAGCCATAAACACCTCTTTTTGGAGAAGATTCCTTATCGAGTAACTGGACTCCATCCAAAAATTTTTGTATCGGATGGAGAGGTTCATGATTAGTCTGAACTTTCCAGACGGCTTTTTCACCACAAAAAAAAAAAAAAAAAAAAAAAAGTGCGAGTAAAAACCGTCCCCCTGTTCCTGAATAGGGACTGGTGTCAATACCTCTTGATCCACCATCTCCCCTATTATCAAAGGTAAGGCCTTGGCCTTTTGAGTGTCTTGGAAGCTTTGTCACAAGAAACTTTGAGGGTGGATCGCTGTGAAATTCCAGTGCATACCCTCTTTATAATATTTAAGACAAACTCGTTTGAGGTTCTCTTTTCCCACTGTGGGAGAAGATACACCAACCTTCCTCCCACAGGAACCCTGATGTCACTGGGGTTTAGGGTTTGGATTGGGGCAGTTAAAAAGTATGCCCCCTTTTCCTTTTTGTCCTGTCCAGTGTTTTTAGGGTTTGAACTCCTGACTTGGAGGGTTCCTTTGAGGGACAAAAACATCTTTTGAAAATTTTTTTTTTTTTTTTTTTTAATGGGAAAGGTTTTCTTTTTATCCACCGTTCTCTAAGGCAATATCTAATTCAGGCCCGAAGACTAATCCTGTAAAGGGGACACTGCACAGGCGTGTTGGATGCCGTGTCTCCCCCCCCCAAGTTTTCATCCATACGGACCTCCTGGCTGCGACAGAAAGTGCTGTAGTTTTACATAATCAGTGGAAGCGTCAGATGAAACTTGTCACCTTGAAAAGCATAGGGAACGTTTTCAAGAGCTCCCCTAGGCATGCCTGCTTTTAGGTGTTCTAGTTGAGATAACCAGAACGCCAGATTCCTAGCCACACAAGTGGCTAGAGCTGGTTTTAAGTCTGCCATAGAAGCATCCCAGGCCCTCTTGTTTTCTTGTCCTTTAAATGACCCATATCCTCAAAAGCAAGGTCAGACTGTTTTGAGACTGGACAGAGGGGCGTCTAGTTTAGGATTCTTATTCCAGACCACCTATGGGCCCTCAAAAGGGGATTCTTTTAAGGGAATTAGGAAAGACTTTATCTGGCTCAGCCCACTCCTTACGGACAAGGTCAGAAAGCACTTTATGTATAGGGATACCTTAGCTTTCTTCTTCCCCAGAGCCTCATACATTTTATCATGTCTGGTCAATTGAGTTTCTTCATCAATTTGCAGCGTATCATAAATAGCGCTCAACAGCTCGTCTACCTCAAGAGACAGCTTGTATTTTGCTGCTTTGTTAGCTACAACCTGATCCTCATCCTGGTCTGCGTCAGAGGATTCAGGGCCAACACAGGGCTATGCTCCCTGACTGTATGGGGCTCCCCAGAACTGGGTGTTGTAAGGCATGGTGAGGGGGGAATCACAGCTGCTTTACTGGTGGAAGCAGATGTGTTTACATCTGCGATTAACTCCCAGAGAGATTTAAAGGTTGATGCCATCTCATCTTTAAAGGAGCCAAGGGAGAGTCTGCTTCTGTTTTAAGTAAGCTTGCAATACACTGTCTGCATAAGGCTTTGTTAGAGCCTGAGGACAACTTATTTCCACAATTAGGGCATTTTTTGCAGCCTGACTTGTCTTCCCTTGGGGCTTCCTTAGCCTGACATAAAGAATAAAACAATCTTAGCATCAGAAATCCTTTTAACCCTCAAAAAACCCATGCTGCAACCACCACTGCATAAACCCAGAACTGAGGTAACCACCACCATGGGGTACTACAAATCCCAGAACACACAGAAAGGGCTTGCCCAGCAGCCTACCTGGGTTTGGCTGGTGCCTGCATTCACCAGAGTGTCCGGGGAATTAGCCTCCATGGTCTGGATTGGTAAGGGGGGGGGGGGGGGGTAACAGGTCTGCTCCTGTCAGCAGAACGGTACCCGAGCCCAAAGCATTAAGGTAGGACTAACTTGGAGACTGCTGGATAGGACCCGGTCCCCCTGTGTGGCTCTGCTCCCCTCAGGCAGCCCCTGAGAGAGAGTCCTTCTCCTGGTTCCTGGCAACATGTTCCTCTGACAGAGGAAACAATTGACTGACCAGGGACCTGAGGAACCCCCTTTTGAACTGTTGGCAATGTGTTTCCTGGGTCGATGGGAGGGACTCCCATCTCTCAAGGGCTGTCCTGGAAGACCATTGGGGAAACAGGTCTTTTGAATTGACCCGTCTCCTCCAGAGCAACTAAAGCCTTCCCCACTCTTAACAGTTCTCTGTAATTTGATGACTGGCATGCCTCCTCTGGCAGCCAAGCTCCCTGGGCCTGCCAGTCCCCCGAGTGAGCTCCCCAGCCCCACAGACTGACATCTGTAGTAATTCATTAGGGAATACTATGCCCAGTCCTTACCTCCCTGCAGATGTTGCTGTTCCCACCAGGACAGCTTGAGAAAATTCTCTTGGAAACTGTATGAGCCAATGCAAAGCGCTTTTTCTGCAATCCCAACAATGCAGAACAAACACCTGAAGGGGCCTGGAATGCAATTGAGCCCATGGCACCCCTAGAATGGCTGCAGTCATTAAGCCTAATAACTGCATGATCTGATGAAGGTAGACCTGTGGGACCAACCTGAAGTTCTGCACGGAGAGAAGAATCTTTAAAGTCTTCTTCCAGAAGAGAAATCTTTTGGGCAACTGTCTGATAGGTAACCCAAAATAGGGGATGCTCTGGGAGGGAACTTCAGACTTCTGCTGATTGACCTTCCACCCAATATCTTAAAGGTCCACAAGATCTATTGCAGATCCTGAACAAGGCTCAGTCTCAGGCAAAGACCAAAAAAAAAAAAAAAATCTAAATATGGAACGATACCCCCTGTATTCAAAAATAGGCCATATTTTCGTGCAAATCCTTGGTGCTGCCGAGACCAAAAGGGAGGGCTCTGAGTTGCCAATGACTTGGACCATTGTCCATGAGAACTGCAAATCTGAGGAACTTGTGATGATTCTGGCATATTGGTACATGAAGGCAAGCATCCTGAAGATCCAGGGTTACTATGAACACTCCTGGTAACAGATTCCTGACAAAATAAAGGTTATCCATCCAGCATAGTCTGTAGACTATGAATCTGTTCAGGATGCTTAAATTGATGACCATCCGAAACCACCAGAAGCCTCTTATCAGAAAGACACGAGAATAAAATACTCTGAATTTTTGATTTTCTGGAACCGGAGAAATAATCCCATCTGTTTACCAAATCGCAATCAAATTCACCATGGCCTGCCACCTCTTGGTCCCTCGGCAGATGGGTAAAGAAAAAACCGGTGGGGTGGGGGAGCGCTTTTGAATTCCAACCTGTAACCTTTTTCTATCATTTGGAGGATAAAAGGATTGCTGGTAATCTCTGCCTATTCCTTGATGCAATGGGACAATCTCCCTCCTACCCCTGTTCTGGAGTCACTGGGGATTTTTGGTAGGGGCTGAAGGAGCAAAGAGTGCCCCCCTTTTTGCTTGTCTTTGTTAAATGACCACTTCTTTGCCTTTTGCCTATTGGTCTTTAATATAACTTGTTATAACTGTTCTGAAAGCCATGAAAAAGGCTTTAATTTTTTTATTTTATTTTAATTCTGGGGCTTTTTTTTTGAGAAGACTGAAACAGTTTACTCTTCTCCGAGGAAGAAGCTAGGACTTCCTCTAAGGAAGACCCGAATAAGAAATTGCCCTCAAAGACTATGCTGCAAACGGATTTTACAGAATCTGCTGCCACAAAAAAAAAAAAAAGCAACCGACTTGGCAATAAGGGGTAGAGAATCCCTGATCTCCTCTATGGGGGTGTCAGAAGAGAGAAGGTCATCCAGACGTGGGACCCACACATCCAAATTTCTAGCAACACAAGTGCATGCTACAGCTGGCCCTAAACAAAATAAAGTCAGCCTTCCTATCCATCTGATCCTTAAAGACTGAGTCTTCAAATGAAAGATCTGACTTTGATACTTCTGACATAGGAGCATCTAATCTAGGACATTTGAAAAAAACCTCCTCAAAATTGGAGTGAAAGGGAAACCTTCTCTTATGTCCTGTCCTCTAGACTGGAACAATCTTCTTTCATGTTCTTTCCATTCAGAAAGGCTCATATCCTTGAGTGAATGATGTACAGAAAAAAAAAAAAAAAAAAAAAAAAGTTTTTCATCCTTGTAGACCTCTGTACATCTTCTCCTGAACAGACTGGGCTTGCTAAGGCATCTCAATCTGTTCAGAAGTATATTTTGACTTTAGTTTGTCAATATCTTCAACTGGAAACAGATACCTAGCTGAGCTGCCAGCATCCTCATATGCAGACTCAGACATATATACCGTATTCTCACCTTCCAGGTCAGAAACATTACGTGAACTAATGGTCTTTCATACTAAGAGGTAGAGATCTAGCCGAGACTGAAGGCTCCTGAGTCACAGGCTTTGAAGTGGAAGGACCTAATCCGGCTACTCTGTTAAACTACCGAAAAGAGGCCACTACCTCCTTCATAGAAGTCATTAACTCCTTTATAGAGGCAGTAGACCCAGAATCTGCCTTTGACAGAATACAAGCCTCACAAAATAATTTCTTACAACTATCAGAAAGCCCGGCTCTACAGTTCTCACATTTTCTCTTTTACAGGTTTGTCAACCTAGGAAAAAAAAAAAAAACCACCACCATAAAAAGGCTTATACAGACCCTCCTGCTGCAGTAGCTCTTTATCCACAGATAAGGGCTTACCTTGGGGCAGTATTCGACCCAGATGCCACCACTGGCTCAACTTGAGTAGGTGCTCCATCCTCAGACTCCATAGAGGAGAACAAACTGGGTGGTGAGACTCCTGACCGCCGCTGCACTGCTAAACTAGTCTGCCCTGCGTTTGGCAGACTGTTTCCAAAGCAGCGAGTCCACTGCATTGTACCACGCCAAGATCCTTTAAGAAAACAGCATCCAGAAGTGCATCATATCACTTCTGGTGCCATCTTCCCACGTCACTGGAAGTCCTCAGACACCATTTTGGTACACCCAAAGTGGGGAAGACACGAGGTAGATGCTCCACACAGCTAGATGCTGACATGGAAGGGAGTTGCCACTGCTATACCACCAGGGAGGCAAGTAACCCAATATATACAGAGGGCCCTTCTCGGCTCGGGCTATAATCATAGAACACCCCAGACATGGCTACAAACAGTCCTGGATATCAAACAGGAGGTCCACCAACCAGTTACCAGTCCTATTAAGCAAAAAAAAAAAACTGAGGGTCAGAGGAGAGGGAGGGGCCTTTTAAACTGTCCGATTTGTGTTTCTTGTAGGGGATGGAGCCAATCTCTCAAGTAAAAATAGGTAGTTAATCCCGCACTCTCATGTATGTGTATCTAGAAGTGTGGAAAAGCTGCTTGCACCGCAAAGGGCCCCACCTGGCCCTGTAATAGAACTATAATAGAGGGTATGGTGCTGCACTAAACCAGTAAAAGATAGATACTGTTGTTCAAAGTAGTAATATGAGTCGTAAGTTGTAAATACGTATACTGGTTTAGCATCACAATGTAGGGCTGTGAAACTAAAATTAAAGTGCCACGTGCATAAAATAGGATAAGAGATTAAAAATAAAGGCTAATATAAAACGTGTTCAAGCAAGTGACTCAGTGCCAAACACTTCAGTGCAAACAAATAATGCCCAAGTGAGGGTATAAATTCAGATGCTCAAAGACCTAAAAACAAATACAATAATAAGGTAATAGTATGTTAATTGGTAAATAAAATGCAACTGGTGAAAAAGTGCAGTACGATGCAGTGTAAAAATTAATACAATTGTGTGTATCATGCTCACATAAAAAGTACACTATGATCTCGATGTGTCTAATGTGAAAATACAGTGACAAATATTCTACATAAATACCAAATAAATTGTATACATATAGAAAAGTGCACAATGTAGTGCCTAGTGATATAAATAAAATAAGTGACAAAGGTATTAGTCCATAATGTGTTGATAAAACATCAAGTGACTTCACACCAAGAAAAAAAAAAAAAAAAAAAAAAGAAGATTCTTCACAGGGCATATAGTGAGTGTATGCCATAAATTGTATCAACCAGGGAAAACCAAACAGTGACCCCTCTTTGTGACAAGACTCCTGCACTAGTAAGTAATGGCCCCTCAACATGAATCTCTCCAAAGTGAGGCAAATTTCAATTTAGACAGTTGTCACAGCAAAAAGTGTCCTCATTGGAAGGTTTCCCCCTCCATTTCTGTGCTGACCATAAAAAGATATTGTCTTTTCCCATCGCTTTTAAACCTGAGGGTCACTGGGTAAATTACCCCAGCTGGGACACAGACAGCAACCACCAAAATGAAATGCAAAAACTTCACAAAAAATAGAAAACATGTCCACAGAGCACAGGCTAAGCCCAATAGGAGCAACAGCAAGGTCTTTGCTGCACTATCCTTACATTCTATATTTACATCTGTTCAATTACATCAAGTTTCATCTCAAACAAGATGGAAAAAAAAAAAAAAAAAAAAAAAAAAAAAAAAAAAAAAAAAAACACATTTTGTATTACATGCTGTTCATAGTCACTCACTATGGGATGGTTTCAGTATCCTGCAAAAAACCTGGTTTAACCTGCTATTTGCCATTTCCCCTTCTGTCAGAGTCCAATGCACTTAGGGATTTTGCAGAGTGGTGTTGGCAGCTCTGCATGTGCTCAGTTTTCAGGGAGTTTCTATGCTGAGCATTACCTCCTAATCACATGTTACTATAGAGTCACATGTGGGTGTATACACAGTGGTAAATGACAGCCCACTCCCTCCTCCATTCCCACTAAGCAGCTAAACACAATTTTTTTTGGGGGGGGGGGCAGTCTTCATAGGCCTGCTAGAGACTCATTTTCCGAATAGATTTGCACTGAAAATCAATCATTCCCTCCTGACATATCCTTATTTTGAGCTGGTCTCAATGTTAAACCCCCCCCCCCCCCCAGTTGCACTGAAGCCCCAAGACATAATGGGGGGTTAGGTTACCTGGGACAGCTTTAGCTTTCTTTCAGGGGTGTTCTGGATGGCCAGGGCAATCATGGCCAGGTAGGAGTAGGGTGGATTGGCACTGCGCCGATCTTGCCTCTTGCGGCGCTCATCAGTGGAGTCAGGTTTTTTGGGGTCTCCGTTGGCCATCCAAGAGCAGTTCTTGTTGTCCAGGATCCTGTCCATGCTGTTGGGGGTCAGGGACTGACTTGAAGAGGGAGCCTTAAAAAGAGAATTGGATAACTCAGCTTGTAGGTGGTAGAATCTCACCCTGGGCTTTATGATGTAAATGCCCCATGACCAGAAGAGATAACACCTCAAAAAAAAAATATAAATAAATATATATATATATATATATATATATATATATATATATATATATATATATATATATATATATATATATATATATATATATATATATATATATATATATATCTCTCTCTCTCTCTTGTAAGGTGTATATTATATGCATATACCACATTTATCTGGTATATATACAGTGCATACCTGTGGCCACAGTGTTGTTTTTGTCATATCAATTGCATAATTAAGATTTTTTTTATTTTTTACAACCCACCCCCCCCCCCCCCCCATGACCAAAGACATTTACCCAAGTTTTCCTACCTTTTATATAAAATTAGACACATCTAAGCTTAGAATTACTTTTGTTAAGAGTATGTTTGGGATAAATAGTTTATTTCTGCTTTTTAACCATCAGAATGACAAGGTTTCCAATCCTGAATCTTACATACTTTCAAGGCTTCATAATTCCAGATAGATATTCTTCAGACTTCACTGTTGAGGATTTTTTAAATTATCTTTATCCAGTTCACATTTACAACTACTGTATTTTTCGTACCATAAGACACACTTTTTCCCCCAGAAATATGGGGACAATGTCCCTGCATCTTATGGTGTGATTAGACAGGCACCGCCCCCCCTTCGCCACTGGCACCGCCCCCCACAGAAGAGAGGCAGGAGAGAGGGGGACAGACATCCAAACTCCCCCGCGGGTGTTAGGAAATCTCCCGTCTGGGCCCGACACAGAAAACACAGCATTCGGCCGCTCAGGTTGCTCTGTCAGGCAGATGGGATAACATCAGGTAAGGCTGTGTTTGCATTATTGGTCAAGCTGCGTTTATGGCAATGGAAAATATTTTAGTAGAAAAATTAGAACTGCCCCCCCCCCCCCCAATAAGTTTATTTCATTTCTTTCTGTTTTAATTGAAATCAATGTTTTGCATTTGCTGTATGTTTATGTTCCTGTTATTCCAGTTTGAGCCTCTTTGCCTAGGTGGTGGCCATTTTCTAGGAGTGCTCTATATTTAAAGGAGCAAATTGATGGGGATTTTATCCAATACAGTGTTTCTCTACCTTTTTCAAGCAAGGCACCCTTTAAAATTGCACCATTCTAAAATGCAAATTAATATTTTAATAGTGTTCCATAATGCAGCAATATCTGCACACATAGAACACCCAGCTTTAGAGGCAATTTAGTCTTCCAAAGCAAATACACCTTTGCATACTGGTAATTGATTAATATGCCAGTGTTTCTCTTCTTACTCAGCTTCTCTCCATCACTCATCTAATGTGACCCCGGGGCTGATTGAGAGGGGCAAACAAGGATGCTAAGGAAGCATCCAACGTCCTCAACTAATGATTTAATTGGTTGTTAGAACACCAGCAGCTAGAAGGTTGTAATAGCACACAATGAAAACCTGTGGCTTTTTGTAACTAAAAGGCAGGCTTGAGTCACTCACTGGCTTGTGTACAATTTGGGGGAAATTTTTAGGCAATCTGCCAAGGCACCCATGAAGAAACCTGAAAAAAAAAAAATTATATATATTATATAAACTCAATATAGTTCCATAGAATGTGGGAGGACCATTACTAAAAATTTTAAATCATACATCTTAAAAACATGCTTGGACAAACTAAAATCTATAAAAAAAAAAAAAAAAAAAAAAAAAAAAGTCGGACTACTTTTTGCCCTTATGTTTATAGATGTGATACTGACTAGGTCAACACTAAATACTGTACATATTACTAGATTAATAATTAAATAGGACTTACTTGGTATAATGGGGGTCAGTATTGAAGTCGCCTTATGCTTCTTGCTTGTAGCAGAGTTAACTAGTTTGACACCCCATATACAAAAATTGCTATTCTAAACCTATGGTGGACATGCTTTGAACTTTCCCTTATACTGTAGGTTTTCATGCCACTGCAAGCTTAGCATTTCCAGTAACAGTTTACAATTGATGAATATGATGGAAAAAGGATATGGAGCAGGGATGAAAATCTTTGACATTATATGCCCCGGCAATGAAATATACTAGGTCAGCAAAATGGATATTTAAACACTTTTGGCAGTTTTATAAACCGGTGAAATAAGTTGACATGGCACAAATGTGACCATTTAAAACCACATTTCAGATAGGATAATATATGATTAATGGATAGATTCCAGGTGGCGTTCAGTATGGCTCCTGAACATTGTCGTCCAAATAGCATTGTGGGCCCCTTGGCAAAGTAATGCACTGGGGTCGCTGCCGGGGAGACTGACCTGCAGCACGCATACTGTGACAAAATGGGTGTGGCTCTAGTCTAATCAAAAACTCCAAACAACCAGAGAATTATCCCACATTAAATTCATACACTGAACACAGCCCCCCCCACCCCTTTACACACCAACCCCATTTTTCCCTGTACACACTGCCGCCTGTCATAAGTGCCTCTCCCTGACTATTACTGTATATCTGTTCTTGCGGGCATACTTAAGCCTACACCCCTGCAAGGGCTGCGATTGCCCAGATGGGCATGAAGATGCTCAGGTGTTCAGTGCTTCCTCATGCAGGCAGTCCCATTTATGTCAGTTACAATGCAGCAGTTGCACGGACACAGCTACTGCTGCCAATCTGACATCCTTGTGGGTACGGGTCCCCAAATCCACACTGTTCGGGGACCCACACCCACATGAATGTTAAATTGGGAGTGGTGGCATTCTCTTTGCAACCACTGCGTCCCAATTTACATGACTGAGACTGCTTGCACAGGGATGCATGCAACACCTTTGCAGGTAAACACGGCCCTCCCACAGGTGTACTCTTAAGCATGCCCATGTGAATAAGGCCTAACAGTTAACGTACATATAAATATATGAGTGCACACATAGGCTCACACATATATACATAGCATTTTTAAAAAGCACAGCTTACTACTCTACCTAGCTGACCAGCGTTTGGCACCTGCACCACCGAGTAAGATGCTTGTGTACAGAGTACTGGAAAAGAGGCAGGGCAGGTTGGGATGGAAAAAGCAGCTATCAATGTGTACATATTTGCAGCCCAGTGTTTAAAGACAGTTAGCTATAGAGGCTGTACTAGAATACTACAAAAATATAGCGGCTGCCTTTCCTTGCTGGCTGCGATTCCAAGACTAGGCAGCACTGCTGTGCTTCTCCTCCCTGCGGACAGCAGTAGTGAGTGACGCTGCTGTCCCATCTCCCATTAGCCTATAGCGGCAGAACACAATCCAAGATCATGGGATGCCCATGCACCTTGCACTCCAGAAAAGGTCCAAGAGCGGTTTTAGTTTTTTGGTTTGTTTTTAATAGTGTAATATATTGTGCCCTTTTATATAACTAGAGTGAGCAAATCTAGTCACATTGACTAGACTTAAAGTGGTTGTAAAGGCTCAAGGTTTAAATTTCATGCATTCTATGCATGAAGGTAAAAAAAAAAAAAAAACCTGTGCACAGCAGCCCCAACAGTCCCTCCTAATACTTACCTGAGCCCCATTGTGATCCAGTAATGTGAATGAGAGCCTCGGCTCTCCAGGAACTCTCTATACTGGCTGAGACAGCAGCAGGAGCCAACGGCTCCCACTGCCATTGAGCCAATAGAGAGAGGGGGTGGGGCCCAGCCACAGCTCTGTGTGAATTAACACGCAGAGCAATGGCTGAGGAGCGATCACGCACCAGCGCCCCCATAGCCAATGCTTACTCTGGCGGCACAGGGCAAGAGGGATGGGAGCGCCGGTGGGGGAACCAAGGAGGATCAGGGCTGCTCTGTGCAAAACCATTACACACAACAGATACATTAAGTATAATAGGTTTGTTAAAAAAAAAAAAAAAAAAAAAAAGTTGCCTTTAATATCACTTTAATTCAGTTTAATCTTGTGGTGAATAGCAGAAATTGAATTAAAGATCAGTACATAGAAACAGTGATGGCAGAATAAAAAAAACCAAGTGGTCCATTGTATGGATTAATAACTCAAACATGTTCAAATTCACTTACTGTTGACTGACTCACTGGACCTCTGTTCCAAGCATCAACTACCCTTCCTGTAAAATACTTTAAGGTTAGTGCTGATCTTTCCTCCGTCTAGTTTGTGGACACGTCCCTGTGTTCTTGACTTCATATTGAAAATACTGCCCTCCTGAACACTCTTCATTGATTTATAGGTTTCAGTAATGTCCATCCTTTCCCTTCTTTCCTCCGGACAAGTTCCTGAAGTTTACCATTTTTGTTGACCGTCTAGATTCGTGCTCAATCTTAGCAATAGCTTTTTGTATGTGAGGTCTTCAGAACCGGACACACTGGGGCTGGTTTACTTTAGACAAATAGGCCATTCACATTGCAAGGATTTTTTCTCCCTAAACTTATGAAATGTGGTGAAAATTCACTTTGCAAAGAAAAAAAAAAAAAAAAAAAAAAAAAAAAAAAAAAAAATTTTGGATGGAAATCTGCAGTTTCAACTAATTCACCAAGCCAAGCTTGAATTTACTTGCCCTATTTGGGGCAAGCAAACCCGTTAACTAGCCAAAACAGTTTTTAGCAAAGTGGGGAAATGTGCTCAAGTTCAATTAAAGCCAGGTGTATCAAAATTGTGTTTAAATTTTTGATGGAGAGGAAAAGGATTAGAAGTTAGAACCTATGTCCGGATTTGTTTGTCACTAATGGCAGATATTCCACACTTTATCCAAAACCTTGAACATGAAAAGGTCAAAGCTCTTTTGATACAGTAAGAAATGGTTAAAACTTCTGCCAATTTCCATTCACTTCATATGCTATACGCAGGGCTTTTTCCCCCCCCCCCCTCAGAATAGGTGCAGGAACTCCCCCCTTCTAAGTCACCCTTTGTCTCCGCCCCCTACCCACCTCCTAGCACCGTCCCTTGGTTCCACTCACTACCCACCCCTCCCAGGACCACCCCTTTTAGAGAATACAAGTATTCTGTGGCGCCAAGTAATTTGTATAGAATTTTTTTGGAGCAAAATAGATCCCCTGCAACAATAGTTCCCTCACACAACGCCCCCCCCCCCCCCCCAAAACAAAAATCCTCCCAGCAACAGCAGATTAGCCAGCATCAATAGACCTCTCTCTACAGTAAATTCCTCTCAGCAACAATGGACCCCCCCCCCACCCAGGAATTTAAAACCCCCTCCCAGCAACAATAGATCCTCCACCAGCAACAATAGACTCCTGTGGATAAATAGAACCCCACCAGCATAGTCGCTATAGACTATAGATCCCCCAGTGGCAATCAAGAGACCATCCAGCACCCCTTGCCATCACATAAATTTAGTGCTGGAGGTGCCGGAACCACGTTCCCCCTGAAAATAAGCCCTGTCTATAGGAAATTAGGGGAAATCTCTACAAAATAGAAATCTACTCCTAAACTGGTCATAGACTTGTAAATTTGATTTTTTTTGTTTTCAGAATTAGTGGGGTCAAAGCAACATTCATTTGTGACTGAAAAATTTGAAGAAACAGGATGGAAATATTCTCTGACCAACTGCCAATGTGGTTTCTATTCCAGGAAGTCCATTTATTCCAAAAACTGTTAAAGGCAAAATAAATTTTGAAGGACAATTCACCTACACTTTGAATGTACCAACCAATGTAAAATAAGAGAAAGTTCTGGTGTCACCAGTGACACCTCCATCCCTAAAATACGCAACAAAAACTTCGTCCTGGGACTTTAAATGAGATGAGCACCATATTGCCAATAAGAGTAACATTACGTACAATACAGCAAGTATTTATTCAAATGAAGGTAGTACATGCATTGAAAAACTCCTCAAAAAAAGTCAGGTCATACAGGATACATAGCATAAATAGATAAAATAATGGTGAGCAGTTGTATAACACAGGCATCAAGTGTACCCGACGCATTTCGCAAGACCTAGCTCGCTCTTCAAGGGTAGATGCGTGTAGAGTGTACCTTAGATGAAGATATAAATTGGGTATGTAACGTAATATTAGTGCTATAGGCACAGGGTGGAGGGGGCCCTTGTTGAAGTGAACCCCATACTCACCACAGAACATAGCTGAGCTAACCAAAGTTAATCTCTCTGCCATTCCCCACTGAGCAGGCAATGGGTGGTCCAATCGAGTCTGCATGAAAAACGGACAGGCGGACCCAATCGGTCCGCTGGTGTGAAAGGGGCCTTGTTGTCAGCATTCTTAGTTTACCATTACACAAGAGAAATAGACCGAACTCTGGAATATTGATGGTTAAGTTGACAATACTGACACCATTATTGTTATCAGTCACATGACATTTGCGAAAATGACTGGCTTCAGGAGTCTCACTTCTCAGCCCATGGCTGGATTCACACTGGTGCGATCATAAACATCACGTGATTTGCACTGCATATGCAATGTCTGCAGTGCAAATTCAGCCACACAGTTTTTATGGCTGAAACTGCATCGCATTTGGACCAAAGCAGTGCAGGACCTTTTTTTGGGCTGCACTGCAATCGGAATGCATGTGTGTTCTGACCCATGCAATCTGATTCCATCCGATTTCAGTTTGCACTGCATTCTGAAAACAGATTTGGGGGTGACATTAACTCTATTGACACCTGAAGCGGTTCTCAAAGATCAGTGTGAACTGTCTGCAAGTCAGATGCGATGCAGGAACCCGCACAGGAATCGTTGTGGTGACCGCATTGCACCAGTGTGAGCCGAGCCTAAATCTTATTTAGAGTAATTGGCACATGACGGAAGCTTAAAGCAACATTGTTCCCCATTTTTCCCTTAATGTGCTCCATTAGGGGGCAACTCTCTCTTCAATAGGCTTCACCTCAGGAAGGTCTGGAACTTTGTTTATAAACATTGCAAGTTTTGCAGAGTGCAAAATTGGATCTCCGTGTGTACAAACATCACAGCATCCTAATGTCAGTAATTGAGAGCCCAGGAATTCAAAATACCTGCAGGAATGTTCATTTTTATTGTTAAATCATTCCAAATTTCACAAATAATGTGCATTACCCTTGTTATAACCTATAAATTGTGAGCAATATAGACTTAGGACTCTACCAGCTCAGCAGGGAATCTGTCCTCTGATCCCCTCTGAGCAGGCAGATGGCTGGTCAGCGTCTGCCCCGCTTATGCAGAGCGGACACAAATACAACCCACAGAAAACAGACCCGACTGCCATCTGATCGACGGATGGTGAACAGATCCTAATCCCTGTTTTTAGCAGATCGGATGTTGGCGGGTGTAAAGGAACACATGTAAATTTACATGTGCTGTTCCACAGAGGATAATAGAGGGTCCATCTGAAAAACTGACAGGCTGACCCAGTGGGATCGCTGCTGTGAAAGGGGCTCAATACCCCCACAGGAATGTTTATAAAGGTGGAAATTGTCATTTTATTACAAATTTCACAAATAACGTGCATTAACTTGTTTTAGTGCCAGTTCCCACAAGCCCCATGTCATACATCGCATTTGTGATTCACACCACTGTGCAGATCACATTTGATGTCTGAGATGCAAATTCAGCTAAAAATCGTGCAGGATCCCTTTTTTGTACGCACCAGAATCAGATTCCTGTCCAAATTTATAGTTTGCACTGTGATATGCAAACCGATCTGGGGGTGTCATTAAAGTGATTGTAAAGAAAAAGCTTCCCCCCCCCCCCCCTTTTCTTTTAAATAACATACATGTCATACCTACCTCCACTGTGCAGTTCGTTTTGCACAGAGTGACCCCGATAATCATCTTTTGGTGTCCCCTGGCAGTGCTGGTAGCTCCTCCCTGCATTGTATAATCCCCTAGGAGAAGCGCTATCCCGAGTCTAGCATTCGGTGTCCATTAGACTTAGAATTCTGGACTCGGCCCCGCCCCCCTGATGACACATTGGATTTTATTGACAGCAGTGGGAGCCAATGCTTGCACTGCTATCAAAAGCCGATCAAAAGCCGATCAAAAGCCGATCAAAAGCCGATAACACCGAGAAGAGCGCATCTCCGCCATGGGAAATTCCAGGGCTCAGGTAAGTAAAACAGGGGGCTGGTCTATGCAATGCATAGTAGCCCATTATGCTTTACCTTTGCAGGGAAATAAAGAGGAAGTAAAACCCACCAGGGTTTATTTCCTCTTTAAATCAGGGCCCACATCAAAGCAGAGACTGTGCACATCAGATGTGGGCCACATGTAGTTTAGAGACCCGTGATATAAATAATGTGAAAAGTTATACATCTTTGCAATATATGTATCCACTACATAAGCTTCAATAAATTAGTAAACAAATTCTAAACAATATACATGCACAAAAACTCAAAAGCCCAGCAATAGAAAGACTGATCTCTTGCAGTTGAATCTACTGTGAAGTTGCTCCTGACAATCCATATTAACGTTCATCATTTAAATGAAAGAAAAACCAGTAAAAAAAAAAAAAAATTGCCAATTTATAAAAACAATTTATCATTTGCTGTAAATATTGGTAAGTTACACAACAGATGTAAATATGCGTTTTTTGAAACCCATAGCAAAATTATAAGGGCACATTCACACTGCTGCTTTGCTGTAAGGCATGGCAACATGTTATATTTGTTGATGCCATACATTTTGAATGGTAACTCTTGCCTTAATATACATTGTAGCCCAGAACTATTAACTAATGTGACATGCAGTGAAGCTCACTGCCAGAAATGGAACAGGCCCCCCTATTCAAATGAATGGGCTGCCTTATACACCCCTCATTAACTGTAAATGGGCCCTAAAGAATTTTTTTTTTTTTTTTTTAATCCTTTTATCCAAGTATAGATCTAGGTTTGTCCCAAGCATGTTTAAATGTATTTATTGTTGAATGACTCCTTACCTCTGCTGGAAGCCGGTTCTAAACTACTACTTTTTTTGGTAAGCTTTTTAAGGTTATTCTGGAACTTCCTTCCTGCTGGCTTGAGGTCATGTCCCAATGTTCTAGCTAGATACAAAATTTCTTACATAGCAGTCAGAGAGGGTCCCTAACTATAAGATATATTTAATGTATCCAAATGTGTTTGCTACTTGCATAAAATCACAACATAAACACACCGTTTTGGGCCGCATAGCTTACCGTTCCAAAATATTATATATTTATACGAGACTATACAACTGCTATGAGGCCCAAAATTGTTTGGTTGAGCCCTGGTTCACATTGATGCAATTTGGCATGTCAAATCAAAAGTAATTGCCTGCAAAGACAGCATCCGAATCGGTGCGAGGCCACATTTGCAGCACCACACCGATCCCCAAAAGTAGTTTCTGTACTATTGGCAATTTTGGGGTGTGATTTCCATCTGTGCAGAAACCCTTACAGATGTCTCTAAAGTCAGGACTGACATGCAAAAAATGAAATCATGTGAGTGAACTTGCACAGTTTCATTCCCACAGTCAGTGTGAACCAGTGCTAAATAGCAATTTACGCAAGTATCAATGCTACTTGTAATGAAGGGGGTACAAAAACAGAGATTGTATTTGCATTTTTATGTAGAAGTTGCTGTACTTTGCTAAGGTCCCAGTAATTATATATATATATATATATGCAAAGTTTAAGTGGGTGGACAGTAACCAGGTGTCTCTCAAAACCCACCAACAAATTTATCAATATATAATGCAAAGGGGTTATCACACTGGAAATAAACTCTTATAGTCAGTAATATAACAACTTCAGTTTTCCCTGCCCTTTAAAGTTACTAACCTGCTCCATGGAGTAGAAACAGAAGAATGAGTGTTCAGGTCCTAAACAGCTTTATATATACAACACATGAGATACTAATGAGGCATGGCCACTTGTTAACCCTTACCTATAGCAAACAGTTGTTTGTAAAATTGGGATTTTTAGCTCACATATATTGCATTAAGTGTTCAAGCTGGCCAACTGTGTCAAAGTGAGGACTCTCTCTGATCAGTCCCTACTCTATATTGCAAATTTACCAACCCTTATTTGCTTACACAGCTACTATTGAGTGTGGACATGTAGTGCCAGTATGGGGCAGACACAGCTGTGGGTGAAAACAGCTCTGTACCAAAATCAAGCCATGCACTTCCATAATGGGAAAAAATACAAAGTTGAAGAGGTTGGATAGCACCTATAGGTAAACAGTGTGGGAACACTTTGATGCAGTTAGCCAGCTTGAACATGTAATGCAATATAATATATGGTAACTAAAGCCTCGTACACATGATCCGATTGTTGGCAGGGGATTGTCTGTTGACAGACTGTTGTCCTAAAGTCTGACTGTTTTCACGCTCCTTCGAACCACTGTTGTCCAACTTTCCAACAAATGTTGGTTGGCAGGCTAGTAAATTTTTGGCGGACAACGGTCTGTTTTCGTATCGTCTATACACAAGATTGTCACACAAAAGTCGAAAGTACAAACACGCATGCTCGGAAGCAAGGACAAGCCGGAAGCGGTCGGTCTTGTAAACTAGCGTTCGTAATGGAGAATTAACATTCGTGATGCGGAAAATTATGAAATGTTGAAATGCATCGCACATTCTCTTCTTCTTTAATGAGATAATAATGAAGCTGCTTTTGCTACAAATACCCCCCAAATGACCCATTTTTTGAAAGTAGACATTTTAAGGTATTTAGTAAGATGCATGGTGAGGTTTTTGATGTTGTCATTTTTTCCCACAATTCCTTGCAAAATAAAGTTTTTGGGTTTTTTGGGGGTTTTTTTCCCATAAAATTGTCATTGTAATAGGTTATTTCTCTCACATGGCATGTGTATACCACAAGTGATACTTCATATTCCCATTGCACACATTCCTGGATGAGCTCACGGGTATGGGTGCTGCAGCAACAACCAGCTGGATACTGTTCAAGTCACAATGAAGATATTTGCCAGCACACCATGGAACAGCGTAGATAGCGTCCAAACGTGTAATTTATTGCATGATCACAACATAAGGAGAGTGCAACATTTCGGAGTCATGCAGGACCCCTTCGTCAGGCATGTGATGACATGCCTGACAAAGGGGTCCTGCATGACTCCAAAACGTTGCACTCTCCTTGTGTTGTGATCATGCAATAAATGACACGTTTGGACGCTATCTAAGCCGTTCCATGGTGTGCTGGCAAATATCTTCATCATTATACCACAAATGACACCCCAAAATACATTCTGCTACTCCTCCTGAGTATTACGATACCACATGTGTGGGACTTTTCCACAGCCTAGCCACATAGAGAGGCCCAACATGCAGGGAGCACCATCAGGTGTTCTAGGAGCATAAATTACACATCTAACTTGTTGACTACCTATTACACTTTTGAAGGCCCTGGAGCACCAGGACAATGACACTGATGTGGCACTGATGACAGATGGCACTACTACGTGGCTCTGATGACAGATGGCACTAATACATGGCACTGGTGACACTGATGACAGATGGCACTAATACGCGGCACTGATGACATGTGGCACTGATGACAAATGGCACTAATACGTGGCACTGATGACAGGTGGCACTAATATGTGGCACTGATGACAGATGGCACTGATACGTGGCACTGATGAAATGTGACACAAAATACATTCTGCTACTCCTCCTGAGTATTACGATACCACATGTGTGGGACTTTTCCACAGCCTAGCCACATAGAGGCCCAACATGCAGGGAGCACCATCAGGTGTTCTAGGAGCATAATTTACACATCTAACTTGTTGACTACCTATTACACTTTTGAAGGCCCTGGAGCACCAGGACAATGACACGTGACACTGATGTGGCACTGATGACAGATGGCACTGATACGTGGCACTGATGGCATGTGACACTGATGTGGCACTGATGACAGATGGCACTGATACGTGGTACTGATGACAGATGGCACTAATATGTGGCACTGATGACAGATGGCACTAATACGTGGCACTGATGACATGTGGCACTGATGACACGTGGCACTAATACATTGCACTGATTAAAGATGACACTAATCCGTGGCACTGATGACAGATGGCACTAAAACATGGCATTGGTGACACTGATGACAGATGACACTAATACGTGGCACTGATGACATATGGCACTAATACATGGCACTGATGACAGATGACACTAATACGTGGCACTGATGACAGATGGCACTAATACGTGGCACTGATGACAGATGGCACTGATACGTGACACTGATGACACATGACACTGATAACAGATGGCACGTGACACTGACAGGTGGCACTGATGACAGATGGCACTGATACGTGGCACTGATGACACGTGACACAAAATACATTCTGCTACTCCTCCTGAGTATTACAATACCACATGTGAGGGACTTTTCCACAGCCTAGCCACATAGAGAGGCCCAACATGCAGGGAGCACCATCAGGTGTTCTAGGAGCATAATTTAAACATCTAACTTGTTGACTACCTATTACGCTTTTGAAGGCCCTGGAGCACCAGGACAATGACATGTGACACTGATGTGGCACTGATGACAGATGGCACTGATACGTGGCACTGATGGCACGTGACACTGATATGGCACTGATGACAGATGGCACTGATACGTGGCACTGATGGCAGATGGCACTAATATGTGGCACTGATGACACGTGGCTCTGATGACAGATGCACTAATACGTGGCACTAATGACAGATGGCACTAATACGTGGCACTGATGACAGATGGCACTAATATGTGGCACTGGTGACACTGATGACAGATGGCACTAATACATGGCACTGATGACATGTGGCACTGATGACAGATGGCACTAATACGTGGCACTGATGACAGATGGCACTAATACGTGACACTGATGACAGATGTCACTGATACGTGGCACTGATGACACGTGACACTGATAACAGATGGCACGTGACACTGACAGGTGGCACTGATGACAGATGGCACTGATACGTGGCACTGATGACACGTGACACTGATAACAGATGGCACGTGACACTGACAGGTAGCACTGATGACAGATGGCACTGATACGTGGCACTGATGACACGTGACACTGATAGGTGGCACTGGGGACAGGTGGCACTGATAGGTGGCACTGGGGACAGATGGCGATGGGGACAGATGGCACTGATAGGTGACACTGGGGACAGATGGCGATGGGGACAGATGGCACTGATAGTTGACACTGGAGACAGATGGCACTGTGTTGTGTTAGTGAGTGATTTTTTTCACTCACCGCTGCAGCCGTTCGCTCTCCCTCCTCACGAGCTGTCTCTGTGTGACGAGGGAGAGCCGGCGATGAGAGATGATCTCATATGTTTACATATGAGATCATCTCTCATTGGATACTCCGATCGAGTGCTAAATGGCCGCTGTGATTGGCCATTTAGCACGATCTGTGATTGGCTGTGTTCAAGGGACATGGCCAACACAGATCCCCCCCCCGTGCACCCACGGTGGCGCGCACGGGAATGTAAACAGGAGGACGTCCAGGGACACCCTCCTGGCAATTGAGTGCTGTGCTGTAGCCGTCTTTCGGCTATAGCGCGGGCGCGAAGAGGTTGATAGGCTTTTTTTTCTAGTGATATCAAGAATAATATTATTATGCTTGTTTTATTTTTTGGGGAAGTTACCACAACACCATTATCCCGTAGTTTTTAGGATCAAAGATACAACTATGTTGGTGTCCCTTGTTAATTTTACATTGTATTTTGCTTACTCCCACACTGTCATTTGAAGTACAGTAGAACACATAGCCAAGTATTATTCTCCACAATTTTTTTATTGTGCAGAAAAAAATAAAACAAATTAAATTAGAGATGCTATCTGCCATCTAAATACAAAGAACTTAACTAAAAAGTGTATATAGAAAATATAACAAATAAAATAATTATTCAACCAAAATAATAAAAAAAAATAGTAAGTGGTGAAGGGGTGAAAATCCCCAGTCCAGCGGGCTTGTTGGGGGTCTTGTGGCTGGTATTACCACTGACCGCCATCCTGCTGTGGTGGGTGGGGTGGCTGTGGTGTGTGGGTTGGCTGTGGAGGTGGTGGATGTGGGGCCACAAAATCACACAGGTGTGTGTTTTCAGAGATTTGGCCCCTCACTCCCTTGTTGAGGAGCTGCAGGATGAGTTCCTCACACCTGCTCCTTTGCTCACTGGCCATCTCCCTTAATTTATTGGCTGTCACCACAGCAAATCCCTCAGCCTCATCTGGGCAGTAGTGGCCTGGCTGAGGAAGGCAGTTGTGTCCTCCTCCAGATTCCTGCTCTTTCTGGCCCTTTTAGCAGGAGGGCGTAGGGGAGGGATATGGGACTCTGTTTAGCTGCTGACCACTGGCTCCTCCAGCCTGACACTTTCCTGTGTATGAAAATGGAACATAATTAGAATATTTTTTAGGGTTTGTTCATCAATCACACACAATTTTGATCCCCTTACTGTTGCAAATTGAATGTGGACAAAATAGAAAAAACTATGATTCTGACCCCAGCATTTTTAATTCTTGTTCAAATCATTTTTGGCCACTACTGTCTATTGATATGGAAACCACTTTGTTAAGACCAAAATATTTTAACAATAATGTCTAGTTATCATCATTGTATTTTTGGATACAAATATGTTCAACAATGCTATACCTGGGTCAAGCTGGGATCCTCCACATCTTCTTCCTGTGCAGCAGGACCTGGGTGGACCTCAGGAGCTGTGGCCTCAGCAGATGTCGAAGGTAGTGTAGACAGCAATGGCCTGGGTTCTGTCTGGTCAGTCAAAAACCACAGCCTGTTGTGTAATACCACTTATATGTCATCTGCTGCTGCTCCAGATCTCTCTGAGTCCATGACCTTGTTGAGCTCCCTTTTAAAAGTACTTCTCAGGTTTGATATTTTTGTCTTGACATAGTTGATGTCTGCCCTGGGGTACACTGGTTTCACCAACTCTAGCACTTTCTCCAAAGCTGCCTTCATCAATATTTTATTGAAGTAGTCTCTACTCTTGACTGTCAGGTCACCTGAGACCAGGTGACAGATGCACTCCGTGGAAGTCAGGAGTGCACCGCTAAGGTAGTGGACCCTAGTACTGACTGCTGCGGATTGAACCCTGGGAGGTTCAGGAAGCAGGTCTACTGGAACACTGACACAGATCCCACTGGGAGCTAGAGCATAGATTCCCCAGGGCGCAGAGTCTAAGAGCCAGCAGGTGTTCACCAGAGCCTCTAGTGGTGAGGATAGACTGCGCTGCGGTCTGGCTCCAGGTCGCTGCCCCCAGGATCTCACAGCTCACACTCACGGTAGACTACAGGAGAAGAGGTAGGAGGCAGCAGGCTGGAACAACAAGGAAAGTAAGGGATAAGCCAAATGTCGGGGCAACTAGCAGACAAGTATAAACATAGAACACGCCAAAGGTCAGGGTCACAAGCAGACAGGGATAGTCGAGAACAGGCCATGGTCGGTAACTGGAATCAGACGTAGGAAACACAGCAAGTACACACGAAAGCTAACACACAATGGTTGATCAGCACTGCTGGCTTGCAGTGCACAGGTTAATATAGAGTTCCCTGATAGGAGCTGGGGTGGAGCCATGCTAGAGGAGAGTTTATAAAAGGTGAGGGTCAGCTGGTCTCTAGAGATGAACACATGGAGTCAGGTAAGCTGACAGACAAACTCTATTGCATAACCATGACATTGTCCTTCCAGAGACAGGGCAGCTCCCAGTACAGGTCAATTAATTTTGGTAGAAATTCAGGCATGATAAATTATATATATATATGATGCCTGCAAGCAGGGGCGGACTGACAACTCATGGGGCCCCCGGGCAATAGAAGATTATGGGCCCCCCAGGCTTATAGGTGGCCATCACGCCAGGAGTAAGTAACAAACAAAACAACATATCGAGTACAGCAGTCAGGATGAGCGCCACGCTCACATCAGAGTCCTCCCTTACATCAAAATCCCAACATTTTCCCTATAAATCACAGTCCACAGAGTGTCACCTTACAGCAGAGCCCCCCAGTGTGCCACCCTATAGCAGAGCCCCCAGAGTGTCACCTTCCATCATCAGTGTCCCCCTGGCAGGCAGCTGTCGGGAAAAGGCTTTTAATTGGAAAAAATCCACTTGTTGCAGCCTCTCAACTGCCCAAGTGAGTCGTAGAGCCAGCTGAATAGTGAACTGCTGTGGCTGGCCTCAGATTGAGCAGTGGGGCATGTGAATAAAGGCCATGCTTGATGTGTGCCATAATATCACTGCACAGGTGTGTACCCAGACCTTCTGCCTGATCCGAGGCCGAGCTCTGCAGTGCACCAATCAGATGGCTCCAAATGGCACCGAGTGCATTTTTTACGGGCACAGGATTGTTAGATCGACTTCTGTTGAGCAGCAGTGGGCACACCTGGTACAGTATACACACACGCATCCACAGTATACATACATATAGACACACATGCACAGTATACATACATACATACAGTATACATACAGTATGCATACAGTATACATACACACATACAGTATACATACACCTGCAGTATACATACACACATACAGTAGACATACACAGTATACATACACATGCAGTATACATACAGTATACATACAGTATACACACACATACAGTATATTTACAGTATACACACACATGCAGTATACAAACACACATACAGTATACATACAGTGTACACACACATACAGTATACATACAGTATACATACACACATGCAGTATACATACACACATACAGTGTACATACACAGTATACATACACATGCAGTATACATACACACATACAGTATACACACACATACAGTATACATACAGTACACATACACAGTATACATACAGTATACACACATACAGTATAGATACAGTACACATACACAGTATACATACAGTATACACACACATACAGTATCAGTGGCGGTGCGTCCATAAAGGGTACACGGGCTCCGCCCCCTCTCTCCTGTCACCTCTCTATCACCATAGATAGATTCATGCATTGCATGAATCTATCTATGGTCGCCGCAGCCACCCCCTATTCAGGCCCCTTTTCTGGCACTGGGCACCTGAATTACAGCGGCGGGGTGCTTTTTGTAAGCATCTGATTAGAGCCATAGGCTCTAATAGGCATCCAAAAGGGTGAAAGGTGGGCGCCATGCTGGGCGTTCGCTGTTCACTAAGCGTTGTGCTAGCAAAGCGAATAAATATTCGCTTTGCTAACACTGAACCGCCTCTCCACCAATCAGGTGTTACCTGTCACCTGATTGGCTGAAACAACAGGCGCCGTTATGGAAGCCTATTGCAGAGGACGGGAAGGGACGACGGGAGAAGACATCGAGGAGTGTGGAGGACACCGCACCTGCCGTGACCCGCTGTACCACTGAGACAAGGTAAGTGCCGGGCGGGCGGGGCATGCACGCTGGTAGCATTTGATGGATACAGTAGCGGCAATTGATAGGCACACTGGCGGCAATTGATGGGCACAGTAGTGGCAATTGATGGGCACACTGGCAGCAATTGATGGGCACAGTGTCAACAATTGATGGGCACACTGGCAGCAATTGATGGGCACAGTAGCGGCAATTGATGGGTATAGTGGCTGCATTTGATGGGCACAGTGGCTGCATTTGATGGCACAGTGGCTGCTTTGGATGGCACAGTGGCTGCGTTTGATGGCACAGTGGCTGCGTTTGATCACACAGTGGCAGCAATTGATGGGCACAGTAGCTGCGTTTGATGTGCACAGTGGCTGCAATTGGTTTTTTTTTCTTCAGTTTGTTTGAGCCCCCCCAAAAAATTTTGAGCACCAGCCGCCACTGTACAGTATACATACAGTATACACATACACACACAATTACACATACACACACCAGCACATTTCACCCAAAAATCAGCCTGATTGAACACACTGCTGCCCCCATCTCCTAGCATGCTGGGACTTGTAGTGCCCCAGCAGCTCACAGACACATTAGGTGGTAATACAGGAGAGGAGGGGACTGTGCCTGTGTAGTGTTGGGCAGCTAATGAGTAGGGAGATGTAGTAGAGATTGGGGGAGACATTCAGGACATGTTCTTCCTCCAGGAGCAGTGCACTTCTCACACACAAAATCGATCTAATAGCCTCTGAGACAGGAGGAGCTCTGCTAGAGGTAACACATCCTCCCTCTCTGCTCACCAGGGTAATCCACTGACTAGAATCCATTTTGTAAAGCTCAGCCAGCTTACCTTATCAGGCAGCAGCCCGTCCCACACTGCAAGTTGTGTCCCCGCCTCCCTTTCCTCTCCTCTCCTCCAGCAGTCGGCATCTCATGCTGCTGTGTCAAAAAAGCCGCGCTGTGGAAGGGGGCTTGTACAGCGTGTTCCTATTAGCTGAGGGGGCAGTGCAGAGGCGGAGCAGATAAAATCTCGGGATTTTTACATCAAAATGATGTTGTGTCAGACATTTCAGGGACAGATGTAAAAATACACAGATTTTTACATACTGTCCCTAGTTTTACTGAGGCTGGCCACCCTGATGAGGCCCCCTAGTGGCATGGGGCCCTCGGTCAATGCCTGAGTGCCCGAATGGTCAGTCCGCCCTTGCCTGCAAGACAGAACACAAGACAAACCATAATGTCTGGCTTAACTCATAAGCTGGTTCCAATATAGGCGTCAATATAAGCAATATAGGCCACTAACCACCTATGCCCCAACTTCCAATTGTACCTTCGTTTTATGGCTCCTTTCTTGCTTTGGCAATCTTTCATCCTCCACTCCAAGATCGTTCCTACAGCCGTTCTACTGACCGTGCGTTCTGGCTTTATGTACACTGCACATGTGTGAAACTCCGTGCGTCATAACGCTGGGGCGTGACCATCTCTCTTCTGCATGCGACACACACAGCGAAACATTCAGGAGGGACAACATGGTGGAATCAGTGGATTCCAGGCAGCCCTGCGGTGGTGGAGCTCATAGGAGGCACGAAGCAACCCCCATGAGCAAGGGTTAGATGGTGCAGATGGTGCGCATTCTAGAGAAGTACGACTACAACTGCAAGCTGCGCAATTACGAAAGGCCCAAAGGCTGAAAGGACCTCATTTTGGAGAAGGTCATCGCTGTTTTAAATAGCGAATTTTTGGTGGAACGAACAAAGGACCACATCAGAAAACAATGGTCTGATCTCAAACACTGTGAACAAGACCTGATGGAGTACACACATCAGATCATAAAAAAACTAAGCAATATTTGTATCTAACCAATATGTATATTTGTAAATTAGCAGGTAGCTCTAGAGAATTATATATAAGGTTTTCTAAAATCTTTGTATGACTTGGTATTCCAAAGATGAAGGTAACTAAAGCAGATATGAATATTCTTATTTGGTCATGTTTTTGGAATTTTTAAAATTTTTGTCCCTAATTGTTTTCTCTTCTTTAAAGAGGGAGGCACCAAAAAAGGAGGCTCCAGCCAAGCCATCACAAGGGACGAAGGGAGGCTACCTTCGCTCGGGCCCCAACAGGGGAGGCAACAAGGCCATCTTCCCCCCCAAAAACATAAGTGACAACTTCAAACACACTCATTTAGCCACCAACAGGGGTGTTTCTAGGTGGGCCAAAGGCCATGGGCTTAGGGCAGAAGCTAAGCGATAAAGAACACTTTTTGCTTGCTGCCTGTCTCATCAGTGCCCATTAATGCAGCCTTGCCAGTGTAGACATGGGTAGAGGAGAGGCCCCCGGGAATCACAGTCACACAGAGTCACGCCTGCTAGGATGATCATCATATATCCCCTATCCCATAGAAGACAAAAGGGGTGGGGGGAACTGCTGGACTTTTTCAATGTTTCACTTGTCCAGTGTTTGCCCTCTGCAAAATTAAATCACCTTCCCTTTTCTTTGCATTTTTCACAGAGTGCAGCATGGTGGAGTCCACTAGTCAGGCGCAAAAACTGACATCAGACCAAGTCCAAGGTTGGTCAACTAATGTAGCAAAATGGATGCTAAGAACAGATGGGACTTGGGGTGGCTTAATGAATGGTGTATTGTTTATTTTTAGAGGAAAGTGAGTGTGCTAAGCTCACCCAGGATGTTTGTTTGGAGCCATGGGATCTGACTCTTGGACCCAGCACAGACCTTGCCATTGGGGACGTCAAATCCCCTGACGCAAGTTACACTGACAGCCAAAGTGACCCAGAAGAGGAAGAAAATATTCAGGGGCCTCTTGTTTGTGCAAGAAAGTATTTTGGAATCTGGCTTCAAATGTGTGTACACTTCGAGTGTTTAGATGTCCAAACAAAAAACACCCACTCCACAAAATAGCAAAGTATGTAGTGCCTTAACATTAGCATTGAGAAGGAAGAGGTGGAAGGAGCTGGCAGTGTTGCTAGGTACCCACTTTTATGAGACCCAGGCACCAGGGCCAAGATTAAAGAGTAGTTGCAGTGTGTACATTCCTAGTAGTGTAGGTGTCAGAAGGGCAAGCAGGTTTCAAGCAACAATAGACTGGGTAGGTAAGTATTTGCTGAATTTGACTAGTAACTTGACCATAACTTACTATGTAGGGCCTCAGCCACTTGACCATCATTCTCTTAACACTTTTTACTCTTCTTACTAGGTCATGATCTTCCACAATGCACTATTGGCAGAATGAGTGCAGATATGTTGCATTGCTTAAAGGATCTGGAGCAAATCAAGGAGGCTGCCACTGCTTTACAGCGAAGAATCTGAGATTTTGTGGACATGCTTGCCAAATTTTAATTTCCTCTTGCCTGTTCAGAAGTTTATTGTTCCACTTGTTGGCTCCTGTTTGCCCTTTTAATCTTTACCATGTTTTGCTGACTTTGAAATGTGAAGGTTTAGGGACACAATTCAGTGTTTCTCTACTCCACTCTAGGTGCACCACCAGGTCATGTTTTCTGTATTTTACTCATTCTAAAAACGACTGTGCGAATTACTAACAGTGAACATGACAACATCACCTGTGCCAAATTCTACAAGTATAGGAAACCATGACCTTGGTTTGCATCTTGAGGAGGAGAGTTGGGAAACACTGCCCTAACTAATGTAAATTGTAATGTTTCTGTGTTTTTAAGAATATAAAACCTCAAATTTGAAGGTGGCCCCAAATTGTGCCTTAACATTCTTATTTCCCTCATGATCCCATGCCTAAAATGTGTTTATTTCCATACATCTAGTTTGCAAAAAGCCCCAAAACGCACGGTGAGTCAACATGTGCTATCTATCATCACTGGGTATCAATGGACGCATTTTGGGGATGCAACCTCTTCCTCATAACTAAAGAAGCTCAGAGGAAGGGGTTGCACCCCCGTAACATGTCCATTGATACCCCGTGATGGGAGATAGCACATGTTGACACACTGTGCATTTTGTGGGTTTAGAAAAAAAGATGTTTGTAACTACACACATTTGCGCCATGGGATCATAAGGGAAATTTAATTGTTATGCCTCTACGTGTACGTGGCTTCAAATTCTGGATTTTAGAGGGGTGAGATCACCACATCTGAGGAAGGCAACATCCACACAGTCTTGGGATGCTAATGTCTCATTTGGCCTTCACTTTAACAAAATCAAACTTTGTAAGTTCCTGAGTTTGGGATGTGTATCTAATGTTTTAGAACATGCCTGTTTAGCCACAAAAAAGGAGAAATAATGGAACATACATGTTATACACCAAGATGTTGGTTTGTTTTAAAACCAAAAAAACGCACATGTGAATGTGCTTTGAGTAAAATGTTTTTTACTAAACAATGTGTGGCTTATTATTTCAATGCTCAATACCAGTGTGTTTGTTAAGTTGTTGTAGTTACAGTGACAATGTGCTCTTAAATGTAGCCAACCCCTGCAATTTTTAGTCCTCCTAAAAATTTGAAGAGTTGAGAAGGCATACTATTTTTGAACCTCATGCATTAGATCCATTAAGAACAAAAACATTGTGTGTGTGTAGCAGACCCACAGCACACCATATTAGTTAGCTGAAGAAGATAGTGTCACCTCATGTAGCAAATAAGGTACATTTGCACTATTGGAGCAAGTGGCAAAAATAAAGCCCATTTGTGAACATATTAGACAGATAAGTAACACAGACAACAGTAGTTCAAATGAAATATGAGTTTCTGATATCAAAATTATATTAGAGATGATCAGTTACAATTTGCTGCCAAGCCACTGCCGCTCTACCCACAAAATAATCAAGGTATTTTGCCGTAATTCTCTGGCAATTTGTGAGGGCAATCCAGCACGGGCATTTTCAATAGGCATCAGCACGCCAACAGATTGCCGAGCTGCAGCCTCTTCAGCTGGGCCTGCCACTGCAGGGTCCATGTCACTTGGCAGTGAGGCAAGGTATCTGATAGCATTTCTCCTTTAAAAATTATGTAAAATACAACAGCACAGGACCTCATGGTTGATCTTGTAGAGTGCCAGGTTGATTGGAGTCAAAAACAGCCTGAAACGACTCAAGAGGATGCCAAAGGCGTTTTGGCCCACCCTTCTGGTATGAGAGAGACTATAATTGAATATTCTCTGCTCTGGGGTGAGGTTCCTTACAGGAAACAGCTTCATCAGATGTTCCCCCAGAGCAAAGACCTCATCTGCAACAAAAACAAAATTGACACCCTCAACATTCTCCTCGGCAGGTGGCAAGTTTAAGGTGCCATTCTGGAGCCACTTGTAGAACTCTGTCTGCATAATCACTCCTCCCTCAGAGTTGCAGCCGTTCTTCCCAGAGTTGGGTGGTGGGACAATACGGACATGCTTGCCATCAATAGCACCACCACAGTTGGGAAAATCCCACTGAAGCTGGAACTGGCCTGCAACGTCCTGACATTGCTCTGGGTTGGAAGGAAACTGTGGATTAAAAAAATAAAAAATAAATTACTACTTCTGCACATAACATTGCAAGCAGATTTCACACAACATGCTTAGCCAACATAAGGAGAAAACTTAAATGAGTATTTAAAGACAAAAGTGTAAGGTCAACTTATCTGATTCATCACCCCCTCTGGTTGCCCATTAGACAAATTTTAGGGTGGGGGGAGGTAATGGGTAGATGTTTTAGACAGGTAACCCTCTCCAATTCCATGAGAGCTGTTTGCATAAATAATCTGTGATACTTTGGCCAGCCCCTCCTTAATTACACTATTGGCAGCCCAGTGGACAGGTAAGAAGTGTCATAATCTAAAAATCTGGATAAACACTGTCCAAATTGCAGCACATTTTGACATTCTGAAATAACCTGTCAATATAATAGGAGACAAAAACTTTCTACGTTACAATTTGTAGGTAATCAGGTAGGCCCTTGCACTACATGGTTTGGTGAATTTATACAGAAATAATAAAATAAAAGAGGGATAGTGTGTATGGGTTTTGCAAAGTCAGCAGATAGAGTATTTGTATCTGTTAACTTAGCATTTTTGGGGGGGAGGGAGGGTTCCAAATGAGTTTTGGCCCCAAAAAATGGCCTCTTGCACCCCGCCTGAATTTAAGGACAACAAGAACATTTGTACACGTTTTAGGGGTTGTTTAGGGTAAGCCCCAAAATGTAGCTGACAAAAAACATTGTTAAGTTACTAGGCTAGGTGTGTATGGGCCTAAGATAGCATGCTGGGGAGGTTAGTTATGGTAAATATGCATGTAGGCCAAGCCAAAAAAGGAGCAGGAAAAGCTTACAGCATGCATGAGGACAAAGAGGACATTCACAGCATATTACAATATTGACAATTATGTAATCAACAAATTAATACAAAACAGTAGCAAACATAGAATGTGATCTTAAAGGTAAAAACTTACCCTAATATAGTCCTTTTGCAGGACCTGAATAATGGCTGAGCAGGTCTCTGGAATAATGAGTCCCAGAGCCTGGGGGGGAGATCTCAGTGGTAAACTTGAGGTCCTGGAGACTTCTCCCCGTCGCCAAGTACAGCAAGGTGGCTATGAGCCTTTGCTCTGGAGTGATGGCAAGCCTCATGCATGTGTCCTACTTCTTAATATAGGGGGTCACCAATGCCAAGAGTTGGTGAAAGCAGGGGTCCATCATCCAGATATAATTCCGAAAATCATCAGGATTATTTTCCTGGAGCTCCCGCAGCAATGGCATATGACATCATTGGTCACAATTAAGCAACCAATTTTTGGTCCAAGAATTCCTCCTCCTCCTGTTCCTGGACTGGACTTGGGTCAAAGCAATAACTCCAAGCCCAATAATAGCAATAATAGCACTCTCTCTCCTCCGATTCTGCAACATGGCTGGTTGACGAACGGCCGTTCAGAAACGAACTGAAAGTACGAACTGAAAAGCACGAACTGAAAAACGCAAATCAACACTCACCAAACTTTTACTAACACGAAATTAGCAGAAGAAGCCCAAAGGTTGGCGCTTGAGAAATTAACTTCCTCTTTGTAGTCTCGTAGTACGTCTAGTACATCACTACGTTCGTGTTTGTTGGCAGACAATTGTGTACCGTTAGTATGTAAGACAAGTTCCTGGCACACTCCCTTTGAACAAAAATCAGACGCTCGGTTGACCAACAATCCGATTGTGTGTACAAGGCTTTAGAATCCCCATTTTACAAGCAACCGTTTGCTATAGGTAAGTGTTAACAAGTAGCAACACCTCCTTAGTATCTAATATGTTGTATATATGAGGCTATTTAGGGCCTGAACACTTTCACACTGGGGCAGTTTTCAGGTGCTTTATTGCTGGAAATAGCCTCTGCAAAGCACCTGAAAAAAGCCTCCCATTCTTTTTTGTGTATCTTTTCACACTGGGGCGGTGCGCTTGCAGGACGTTCTCAAAAGTCCTGCAAGCAGCATCTTTGGGGTTGGGAGTGCTGTATTTAGCACTCCCATAATGCCCTGCCCATTGTAATGAATGGGTGGCACATTCAAATCGCTTTTAAGCGGTTTTTGCATTGCTTTTCGGCTGTTAGCAGGGCGTTTTTAACTTTTTTTGGGGTTAAAAGCATCCCACTAGCAGCCAAAAAGCGTGGCAAAAGCGGCCGCTTAAACATCGCTAGAACAAACGGTGCATTAGCGCTAACAGACGACGCTTTCAGTGTGAAAGTAGCCTAAAAATATAAAGATGTCAGCCATTTACCAAATTTACTCATAGCTACAAAAAACCCACCAAGAGGTGGTATGAAAAGGTTCACTATGGCTGTATGTGGTACTTTATTATAAGGTAAAACTGGGGCACAAAAGAATCATAAAAACCCCACCACCACTTTAAAAATTGTCAGTGTTGTCAAAACAATTTCCCTTGTCCATCCCATCCCATGTCTTACTATCTGTACCAAACAAGTACTAAAGGCAACTGTTGTACACATGATCCCTTCTATTTCTGTATGTGGATGATGTCACTGTAATTATTTTATTTAAAAATAACATTTTTAAGTACCCAGTCGATATACAGCTGTCACATGACCCAGCTCTTTCCCAGCCTGTCTGCAGGGAAATATAAGCAGGAGGAGCTTCTAGACCTCTGCTGCTGGTCACATGTTCAAAATAAACAGAAAAGCCTTTGGAATACAGAGTAGAAATAAATAAATAATATCAAAAAACTGTTTTAAATTAGCATACACATATATTGTATATTTGAAATGAAATCTTTATTATTTTGTGGAAATAACATGGCGTGGGTGGATTTCTGCCAGTCTTAGGCTGTGTCACACCCCTCCAACCTGTGTCTTAAGGCCCGTACACACGATCTGACTTTTTGACAACAAACATGCAAATTAGCTGTTTTGAAACAACATCCGACTGTGTGTACGCTCCATCAGACAAACTTTTTCTGTTTCCATCGGACTTTTGTTGGCTGTGCGAATGGACAAACTTTCCGGCAACAAAAGTCCGATGGAGCAAAGTCCGATCGTGTGTACACGAAAGCATCAGACTTTTGTACAAACTACAGTATGCGGCCGCGAGAATGTTTCCAGCGCGAACCCATCACGCTGGTTCTCGGCAACAGGGTACTGTACATCTTGCGCTGGCTGCAATAAGAAAAACACATTTTCCTATTTCGACCAGCGCGAGAGGGAATTCCCCTCTGGGGGCATACCAGGCCCTTAGGTCTCGTATGGATTTTAAGGGGAACCCCCTACGCTGAAAAAATGGCCAGGAAAGGGGGTGGGGACAAGTGAGTGGACCCCCCTCCTGAGCCGGGGCATGCTGGGACTGTGAGGTCATAAGGGGGCGTGGTCATGTCATCCTATGACTGCGCCCCCTTATGACCTCACAGTCCCAGCATGCCCCGGGACTGTGATGTCATAGGGGGGCAGGGTCACCGCCTATATAAGTCATAGCAGAGCGCATGGACAGCATTACAGCCGGAGAGAGCGTCGTGTCAACATCTCTGGAAGAGAAGAGGGAAGAAGACGATCCAGATGTCCGGACTCCTCCGCTAGCAAATAAGCGGCAAAAGAGCAGAAGATAGCGGAGGAGCCCGACAGAAGGAAGAAGGCACCGGAGAAGAACCAGGGAGAGCGGAGACGACACCGTAGAGAGGGAGAAGAGGCCTGAGAGACTCCCGAAGTCGGCAGAAGACCCCCGAAGTCGGAAGAAGACCCCCAAAATCGGAAGAAGACCCCGGAGCTGCTTAATAAATTAATTTTAAAACCTGTGTAGTGTGTTTTATTTATTGACAATTTTTTCCCTAGGTGAATGGGTAGGGGTACGCTGTACCCCATACTCATTCACATAGGGTGGGGGGCCAGGATCTGGGGGCCCCCTTATTAAGGGGGGCTCCTGGATTCCAATAAGCCCCCCGCCCGCAGACCCCGACAACCAATGGGCAGGGTTGTCGGGAAGAGGCCCTTGTCCTCATCAACATGGGGACAAGGTGCTTTGGGGTGGGGGGGCCGCAGGGCGCCCCCCTCCCCCAAAGCACTCACCCCCCATGTTGAGGGCATGCGGCCTGGTACAGCTCGGGGGGGGGGCGCTCGCTCGTCCCCACCCCCTTTCCTGACCGGCCGGGCTGCGTGCTTGGATAAGGGTCCGGTATGGATTTTGGAGGGCCCCCACGCCGTTTTTTAAAATCCATACCAGACCTAAGGGCCTGGTATGCCCCTGGAGGGGAACCCATGCCGTTTTTTAATTTAAAATTTGGTGTGGAGTTCCCCCTCAAGATTCATACCAAACACAGTGCCTGGCATTGGCGGGGATCCAAGGCGGATCCCCGCACCAGTGTGAATCCGGCTCGCAAGGTGTCAATCTCGCCAATAAAAGTGGCGAGATTAACTCAATATCAGACAACAATACAGAAGTTTACCAAAGGGTGGTGGTAAAGACCTGAAAAACCACATGATTTGGTGAAAGTTGGCTGGAAAGGTCCTGTCGTCTGTATGCAAGACAAACTTCTGGCCAACTCCCTTTGTACAAAAATCCAACCAGGGTTCCTCCAGAGGTTGCTAGGGATTCCTGGAGCAGTTTTGGACACACCTCTTGATTAGCGGTGCCTGCATAATTCCAAGATTGGCATCGCTTTGCCGAGTCAGTGGTGAGTGACCAGTGCAGCCTCTTCTTTTGGTTTCATTCACACAGATGTAACTATTTGTACACCCGTGTAAAGGGCCATCTTCACCCGCATGGGATGCACAGGTGCTCCATGAAGACCTGTGCAGGTAGCCTATTCAGATCTAAGACAGGCAGCCAGTTGCATGGACCTGCACAGTGTCAGGTAACCTGAGGCCAGGTGACAGATGCACACTGTTGGGGTCAGGAGTGCACCGCTAAGGTAGTGGACCCCATGGCTGACTGCTGCGAATGTGACTCTGGGTGGTTCAGGAAAGCAGGTCCACTGGAGCACCAACATGGATCCCACTGGGAGCTAGAGCATAAGATTTCCCAGGGCACGGAGTCTAAGAGGCAGCAGGTGTTCAGCAGAGCCCCTAGTGGTGAGGATGGACTGTGCTGCAACTGGCTCCAGGTCGCGGCCCCCAGGGTCTCCCAGCTCATGCTCACGGTAGGCTACAGGAGGATAGAGAGGAAGCAGCAGCCCAGGACAACGAGGGATAGTCAGGAGATAAGCCAAAGGTCAAGGCAACTAGCAGACAAGGATAAACAGAAAACTCGCCAAAGGTCAAGGTAACAAGCAGGCAGGGATTGTCAAATTACAAGCCAAGATCGGTAACAGAAGCAGACTTAGAGCACACGACAAGCAGGAGACAGGAAACCAAACACACAATATTGCTCGGGCAAGGCAGGCTTGGACAGCACAGTGTTAAATAGTGTATCCTGTAGAGGCCAGGGTGGAGCCACGCTGAGGGAAGATTACTTAACCATGCAGGTGTGAGAGTGCAGCCCAAGGCCGATACACAGACCAGAGGTAAGCAGACAGACAGGGCATGAAGGTATTACTGGCGATTCATGACACACAGATCTTCAATAGCATTCCAGTGTGCACTTCCATGCAGGTTTGATGCAGATAGACTGAGTCGTGATCCATGCATCAAACGTACATGGATATGCACTTTGGGATGCACTTGGAGATCTGTGCATTTCAATGCAGCCGGCCGTCTGTCATTGATTTGAACGGGCTGTCTGCACAGGTCTGCATGGAACACCCATGTAGGTGAAGACTGTCCTTTGCACAGGTGTATGGATAGGTATGCCTGAGTGAATGATGCCTTTTTCTCTTAGGTAACTAACCACTGACACTGACAAACTTTTTTGCTGTCTGTAAGGGTGGCATTTTTCTTATTGATCCCCTCTATAACTGGACATTCCACCCAAAGATCATCAATGTATTGAGGAATTATTTTCACTGAACACCAATGTAAGGGACATTCTTCCTCCCACTGACCAACAAGCTAAGGGGCATTCTGCCTCTCACTGATAACCAATGTTAGGGGCACTCTTTCCCCCATTGGCCACCAATGTAAGGGACAATCTTCCCCCACTTACCACCAATGTGTGGGACATTCTTCCCTCCCCTGACCACCAATGTGAGGGGCATTCTTCTCCCAATTGGCCACCAATGTAATGGGCATTCCTCTCCCCACTGACCACCAATATAAGGGGCATTGTACCTCCCACTGACCACCAATATAAGGGGCATTCTTCCTCCCACTGACCACCAATATAAGGAAATGTCTTCCTACCACTGACCTCCAATGTAGGGGGCATTTTTTCTCCCAATGACCAAAACTATAAGGTGTTTGTCACTGACCACCAATGTAATGAGCATTCTTTCCACTGACCATCAATGTAAGAAGCATTCTTCTTCCCACTGCTTACCAATGTAAGGGACTTTTGTCCTCTCAGTAACCACCAATGTAAGGGGCATTCTTCCCCCCACTGGCCACCAGTGTAAGGGGCATCCCTCCTTTACTGACCTTACTGACCACCAATATAAAGGACAGTCTTTCTCCCAATGGTTAAAAAAATAAGAGGCATGCTTCCCTCCACTAACCTTCAATGTAAGGGGCATTCTTTCCCCCACTGACCACCAATGTAAGGGGCATTCTCCCCACTCACCACCATTGTAAGAGGCATTGTTCCCACGAACCACCAATGTAAGGGGCATTCTCTCTGCCATTGGCAACAAATATAAGGGGCATGCTTCCCTCCAGTGACCTTTTAAATAATGGATAAGAGATATTCTTCCCCCAGGGACCACAAGTTTAAGGGGCTTTTTTCCTCCCATTAACCACCATTATCAGGGTCATTCTTCTTCTTACTGACCACCAATGTAAGGAACATTTTTCCCACTAATCAAGAATGTAAGGGGCACTTTTCGTCCCACTGAACACCAATGTTAGAGACATTCCTCCTACCATTGACCACCAATGTAAGGGGCATTCTTCTCACTGACCACCAATTTATGGAGCATTCTTCCCAATGATTACCAATGTAAGGGGACCCCTCTCTCCACTGTCTAAAAATCTAAGGGAGCTTTTCCACTTTTTTTTCTTTTTATTCTTTATACTAATATTTTTTATTACATTTACAATTTGTTGAGCATGTTAATGTACTCTAAACTGTAGATATACAGTAGCTTTATATTCACCTCTTTGTCCCTCACAGCACCAGATTGAAGTTTTGATGTTTCGTAGCTCAAGGACCCCATTTCTATCTATGTAATGCAGAACTGTGTTGAGTTAATGCACAGCAACGCACTGTACATGCATTGCAGTGCCATTCATTTTGAATTGCACCCCAATGTACTAAGGTTTTTTGCTGCATAGGCCTCACTAAACTCCTGCACCCCCTAATTTAAATATGACCTTTTGCACTGTTTAGGAGATATTCAGAGTGCATGCAGCTGATGACATCATCAGTGCATGCACTCTGAAGGCCTAGCTTACAGTGCTGGACCTTCAGAGCCCACGCTAGACACGGCAGCTTCCGTGCGCTAACGCGGGAGCGACGTCATGGCGCCCCCGGCCACTCATGTAGCCGGAGGCTGCGGACCCCTGAAAGAAGACCGGGGGAAGATGTCAGCGGTGACATTGCCGCGCTGGAGGGCTTCCTTCTAAGGTAAGTTTCTCATAATGTGCTAGTATGCGATGCATTTTAAACACCACTTTAAGGCTTAAACCAAAACCCAAACTTTAAGGCTTAAACCACAGACTGATGGTGAGTACACCGTTATGCTGATAAATCGAAGGCCTATTGTTCTGGAAATAATTAGAAATTATGAAAGGAATAATCAGATGGTTAAAAATACAGAGTTTAATCAAATGTAAATGTTAAAGGCTAAATTCATCCAAAACTAATATTTTAATTTTGGGAGGTCTGAATCACCAGTTGACTGCTCTAGATGTCTAAGTGGGGGTTCATCCTGCTAGAATTCCAAAATCAAACCTCTGCTGCTGTAATTTTAAAGCCAAGCAAGAAAATCCCTGTCCTCTGGCTGTATTCTATATGCTGTAAAATAAAGATAGAAAGCAGTTGTAAACAAAAGGCAACCTCTTTTGTAAAATTACTGTGGAGTAGAACTGGAAACCTAGCCACTGGAATTTAAAGCAGATATCGCCACATACCTGGTGGCGCCACATACTTAACTCCAAAGGTGCCACGAAGGAGGGTAGGCGGAGTATTAGGCTCCGTCAGTTGCATTAGGTGCGGCTGGTCTGGCCAGTCACCGGTCGCTTTATGGGGGCACCAGTCCCTACCCCCCTGGCCAAGTATGCCCCATAACACTGGTGACAGTCCTTGCTCCCGGCCCAGTCCGCCCTATAACACTGGCGCTACACAAAAGTGTAGCACAAATTGGGTTCCGGCCCGCATAGCTCATTCGAACCCATCGTACAATGATAGATGCATCAGGGGATGTGGCCAATGCGGAGACGAGATTCACATTGTGTGGTCTTGCCCACGATTGGTGGGATTCTGGTCTAGGGTCTACTGTATGTCCTCCTTTCAACCCTTTTTTTGTACCCTTCCACAAAGACACCCGGCATGCACTTCTCCACTGCCCCCTCCCAGGCCTCTTCTTATACTAACAAAAGCTGGCCACCTACCTTTTCATTGCTACAAAACGTGCTATTGCTAGAGCTTGGCGGAAGTCCTCGGTTGGTTTTGCAGAGGTGAGGAGCATTTTGACCACCCTCATGCTGCATGAGAAGATGACCAGTGTACTTCATGACTCTCATGCTACGTTCCTCAAAGTGTGGAACCCATGGTGGTCTTATGTTCTTCCCACCCTGCCCCCAACTAGCTTCCGTATTCTGGACCTTTCTAATATATCATCCAACCTGCAGGCCCCGATCTCTTTTCTTGTATAAGTGTACACCTCCTCTTTTTTAATTATTGTCTTGACTGTTTCTCTTTCTCTTTCCTGGCCTAGTTCTACATCTCATTTCTTTCTCCTTTTTTTTCCTACTTGTCTCTCACTTTTTCTCTTCCCACCCTCTGCCCCCCCCCCATTCCACCCCTCCACCCCCCTCCTTTTTTTTCCTCCTCCCCTCCACCAAGGAATGACAATCCCCCCCCCCCCTTTTTATTATTTTTTGTTTGTTTGTTTGTCTCACCATGTCTTTGACCTCCAAGTCCAGTTATTCGTTCCCACTTATGCCATTTATGCCAGATGCTTTTACTATTCACTTTTACACATTGAAAAAGTGTTTGGTCTGTATTTACATGAAATGTGATGCTTTGTTCCCCAGGGCGGGACCATTTGGCCTTTCTTTTCTTCAGGACAGAGGGGTGGAATATTACTTGAAAATCAGAGCGGAAATATATAGATATTTGGGGAGGGGGAGGGGGGGGGCTACTCGGTATAAACCCTCTTAGCTGTTCTCTGTATGGAGTGTTGAGTTGAGATTATGAAGGGCATTTTTGTAATCTGCTGCGCATTTGTATTGTGTCCAATAAAACCAAGTTTTCCTAAACGTTTCTGTCTTGTCTTTGAGGATTGTAGTCAATCTCATTAACCTTAGAATACCATTGAACTATAGACAGGGGTCTAGATTGCTTTTAGTTAAATGGGATGCATGCTTTCATTGCTTTGAGGTGGTGGATCAGTAAAGATTTCCTTATCTAGATTTTGGAAATGTTGTGAGATGTAACAATCATTATTGTAAGTTGAAAAGATAACTTGATGGATGTGAGGCCAAAATCTACCTAGTTCATGGCATTACCAAAAGATACACTATATTACCAAAAGTATTGGGACACCAGCCATTACACACAGGACCTTTTATAGCCCTTGCTTTGTGCACTGGTCCAAATCATTAGGTGGAGGAGGGATTATGGTGTGGGGTTGTTTTTCAGGGGTTGGGTATGGCCCCTTAGTTACGGTGAAGGTAACTCTTAAGGCTTCAGCATACCAAGACATTTTAGACAATTTCATGCTCCCAACTTTGTAGGAACAATTTGGGGATGCCCCATTCCTTTTCCAACATGACTGCGCACCAATGCACAAAGCAAGGTCCATAAAGAAATGGATGAGCGAGTTTAGGGTGGGGGAGCTGACCTCAACCCGATAGAACATGAATTAGAGCATGGGATGAATTAGAGTGGAGACTGCGAGCCAGGCCTTCTTGTCCAACATCAGGGCCTGACCTCACTATATACAGTATCTCACAAAAGTGAGTACACCTCTCACATTTTTGTAAATATTTTATTCTATCTTTTCATGTGACAACACTGAAGAAATTACACTTTGCTACAATGTAAAGTAGTGAGTGTACAGCTTGTATAACAGTGTAAATTTGCTGTCCCCTCAAAATAACGCAATACACAGCCATTAATGTCTAAACCAAAAGTGAGTACACCCCTAAATGAAAATGTCAATATTTTGTGTGGCCACCGTTATTTTCCAGCACTGCCTTAACCTTCTTGGGCATTGAGTTCACCAGAGCTTCACAGGTTGCCACTGGAGTCCTCTTCCACTCCTCTGTGACGACATCACAGAGCTGGTGGATGTTAGAGACATTGCGCTCCTACACCTTCCATTTGAGGATGTCCCACAGATGCTCAATAGGGTTTAGGTCTGGAGACATGCATGGCCAGTCCATCACCTTTACCCTCAGCAAGGCAGTGCTCGTCTTGAATGTGTTTTTGGGGTCTTTATCATGTTGGAATACTGCCCTGCAGTCCAGTCTCTGAAGGGAGGGGATCATGCTCTGCTTCAGTATGTCGCAGTATATGTTGGCATTCATGGTTCCCTCAATGAACTGTAGCTCCCCAGTGCAGGGAGCACTCATGCAGCCCCAGACCATGACACTCCCACCACCATGTTTGACTGAAGGCAAGACACGCTTATCTTTGTACTCCTCACCTGGTTGCCGCCACGCATGCTTGACACCAGCTGAACCAAATACGTTTATCTTGTACTCATCTGCTCACAGGACATGGTTCCAGAAATCCATGTCCTTAGTCTGCTTGTCTTCAGCAAACTGTTTGCGGGCTTTCTTGTGCATCATCTTTAGAAGAGGTTTCCTTCTGGAACGACAGCCATGCAGACCAATTTGATGCAGTGTGCGGCGTATGGTCTGAGCACTGACAAGCTCAAAAATTAAAATTTAACACACCTGCTCCCCATTCACACCTGAGACCTTGTAACACTAACGAGTCACATGACACCGGGGAGGGAAAATGGCTAATTGGGCCCAGTTTGGACATTTTCACTTAGGGGTGTATTCACTTTTGTTGCCAGCGGATTAGACATTAATGGTTATGTGTTGAGTTATTTTGAGGGGGCAGCAAATTTACACTGTTAAACTCACTACTTTACATTCTTTACATTGTAGCAAAGTGTCATTTCTTCAGTGTTGTCACATGAAAAGATAGAAGAAAATACTTACAAAAATGTGAGATACTGTGTGTATATATATATATATATATATATATATATTAATATATATATATATAAAATTTTTACATCCTTCTGAGAATGAAAGTATGTCCAAAACCATTTTATATCCTGTTAAAAAAGCAAAAAAGCATTACTCCTGTGCTTCTCCTGCTGATAGTCATAAAAGTCCCTATCTCTAGATATGCAAAGCTGTAAATCACATTACCATAACTGACTGCCATCCAGGGATTGTGTGCTATAAAAAAATTTAGCTCCTAGCAGTGTTATTGTGGCCCAGAAACATTTCAGTCCCTAAGTGCATCGTGCATATTGAAGTAGTCAGCCCCACAGAATCTATGGGGATTTACTTACACCTAGAATGCTGCAGAGTAACACTCAGGGTCTAAATGAGTGCCAAGCTGCCAGGAGCTGACATTTAGCACAGAAGATGAATTTCCTTGAAAACTTTGCTTGATATTGCTAGTTTGTTCAAATGTCTAGCAATTTATTTTTTGGGGATCTGTTTATAAAAGGGTGGCTAAATATGCTGTTTTCCCACATTTGCTCCACATTCATTGACAACATAGTACTTATAAAGTATTTATAAAGTTGGAATATTGAGGGCAGGGACTGATGTGAATGTACAATATACTGTATGTGTAAAGCACTGCATAAAATTGACGGCGCTTTATAAGTACCTGTAATAAATACATTAAATAAATAAATATGTGAAATTAAATAAAAGAACAGCATGAGTACCTACAGTTATTCTTTGGATTTTTCAGTTCAAAGTGGTAAATGCATTTGGGCACATCTATCTGACAGCTGTGACATTAGCTGCTGTTAAAAACAGTGGATATTACAGAAAGTAACATATAACACGACAACAAGAATAAATCCAGATATTTGCAAATTCCTTTTATTGTATGAATGTGAGGTCGTTTATTGACAGCGAATATACTTTATTGTGTTCAGTTTACACTTGCAGTTGAGTGGCAGTAAAAGTACACAACTGAGCCATGTTTTTACTGCCTCCTCAATCACTCCACCTTAAACAGCAAAGACAAAGGCGTGGCAAAATGTATTCCCACTGTCACACTCAGCGTAGTTCTGCCACAGAGTAACACACAGTGGTGGATCAGTGATGTGGGGTTTAAGTAGTTAATATAGACTGTGGGGAGGCAAAAAAACCTCTTCACCGCCTGTCAATCAGCTACTGAAAAGCAATTTGATGCAGATCATTCTTCAGAGGTAGGGATGGTCCTGATGTTCGAGTCGAATGTAAGTTTGACTTGAACATCGGGTGTTCTTTGTTCCTAGAACAAACATGGGGCGCTCGCAGCAAGTTCGCCCGCCATGGAGCACCCCATAATGCACTGCGAGATCGCAGTGCATTGACGGCTGCTGATTGGCCAAAGCATGCACCTGACCTGTATGCTTTGGCCAATCACTGCGCGATGTGCTGTGAGAGCCATTATTGGCCAAAGGCAGGGTGCCTTTGGCCAATCATGACTCAGGGGCTAAGACCACTCCCCACACTATATAAGGCTGCTACTTACACGGCGGCCATATATAGTGAATGAATAGCAATTAGGCAGGTAGTTAGTGTAGTGTGCAGTCAGTGTAGTATATATAATACAGTGCAGAGTATATAGTGCAGTTAGTGTAGTATATATAATACAGCTCAGAGCATACCGTGCAGTTTGTGTAGTATATATAATGCAGCTCAGAGTATATAGTGCAGTCTGTGTAGTATATATATAATACAGTTCAGAGTATATAGTACAGTCAGTGTAGTATATATAATACAGTGGAGACCAGTGCGGCCAGTGTAGTATATATTCACTTATTCACTTGGGGGGGCTTGGGGAACCCAGCTTACCTTGGAGAGCACTGGTATCTCCTTGTCCAGCTCCCCCAGCCCCTCCTATGTGTAAGTAAGCCTGTATCTATTAGGGACACAGGGTGACCAAGAACCCCAGTCTGATCTGCACTAATCAGACTCAACCACAAGGAGTTATTGTGAGGGGACAGCAAATTTACACTGTTATACAAGCTGTACACTAACACATTTACATTGTACCAAAGTGTAATTTCTTCAGTGTTGTCACATGAAAAGATAGAATAAGATATTTACAAAAATGTGAGGGGTGTACTCACTTTTGTGAGATACTGTATATGTTGTATGTTGTCTCATATATATGTCTCATATACTGTTGTAGACTCTTTACTAGATCGTTTGAGGTGTGGCTGTATCCCATTGTTCTATTGTGTCTTTCTGCCTTGGAAGCAACCTATTATGGGATGTATATGTATATGTGGATTAGCTGTAAGAGGGGAGGGGGGATTTCTCCAGCAGCCCCTCCCAAAGATGGTGTCACGTACCAGGTGTGAGGCAGAGATGCTGAGAGGGTGCCCCTTGTGGCTTAGTGCAGCTCTTCCCTGAAAGTGATACAGGGAGAGCGGTGCCCAGAGAAGAATGGTATGCCAGGTACTGAGATGAGATGAGCTGGTCACCATGATGTAGCAGGTACAGGCTGGATGAACTGTAAAGCTGGTGTGCTTGCAGAGTACCAGGTAAGCTTGGCAGAGTAGCAACCAGAGACAGAAACGATAGCCAGGCTGGGGGTCATATACGGTAAGATCAGTTCAGATGATGAGATTGGATAGCCGGGGTCATACACAGGAAGATGGATCTGTAGCAGAGTCGATAAGCCAAGCCGAGGTCAGACACGTGGCAAGCCAGAGAGAAGGGTAAATCAGGAGATCAGGATCACAGGTCAGAGCAAGCCGGGTCAATAACAGAAGTTCAACCAGGATACACAGGAACACAGGATCAAGGAGAAGCTGAAGATAATCCAGCAATGAGCAGCTCCAGCAGCGGGCTTAAATAGACCAGGAAGTAATGTGATCTGCTCAGGTTACAAGGAAGAAGTACCGCCCACATTAGTCACACTGTGCATGATGGCGGCCATGATTGTCTTGGGCGGAATTGCCAGTCCTTCTTCGGCCATTTCCCTGACAGACGGTCTACTATTGTAAAGTTGAATATAAAGTGTCATGCTACTGGTGGAGGTAAAGTTTACTCCACCCTATGTCATTATGCAAAGAAGAGGGTATTGTCCCCAGAGTGTATATCTCTGTAGGCCTTTGTTCAGCCTTGTTCTTGGTTGTAATATGCTGCAATAATATCCAATATCTATATTCAGACTGAAGGAAGCGGTATACGACGGAAGCACTCAAGGGGAGTGTGGGACGTTTTGTTACATATACACTGGAACCTTGGTTAACGAGTAACATGGTTAACGAGTGTTTTGAAAGACAAGCAACTTTTTTTTTTTTAAATTCTGACTCGGTTTGCGAGTGTTGTCTCACAAAACGAGCAGAATTCAAGCTAATGTGGTGTGCAGTACCGCTTTTGGCCAGAGGTGGGGGGGTGCCGGTGACACTCGGAACTGTTCTGAGCCGTTCCGAAATACCCGGAAATACTCGGAAACACTCGGAAATACTCCGTTCCCGAGTGTTTCAGAGTTCAGCCGAGCTGTCCCTGAGTATTTTTGAGGTTCTCCGGTGCCCCCCCCACCTCTGGCCACATGCAGTATTGGATACAATAGAAGTCAATGCAGAACGAATTATCTTCGTTTTCATTGACTTCTGTGGGGAAACTCGGTTTGATATGCGAGTGCTTTGGATTGCAAGCATTCTCCTGGAACGGATTATGCTCATAATCCAAGGTTCCGCGGTATAATACATTGCAGAGTATATAGTGCAGTCAGTGTAGTATATATAATACAGTGGAGAATATAAAGTGCAGTCAGTTTAGAATATATAATACAGTGCAGGGTATATAGTGCAGTGCAGAGTATATAATACAGTGTATTGAAGTGGTTAAAGGGAACCCTATGACAGAATCCTATGACAGAATTAAGAAAAAACAGCCCTATGGGTCTGGTATAGATTTTAAGGGGAACGCCACACAAAATTTTTTTGAAAAAATCGTGCTCCCCCCCCCCCCCAAATATCCATACCAGGCCCTTTCGGTCTGGCACAGATTTTAAGGAAAACTCCATTCCAAAATTAATTTAAAAATTGGCGTGGGGTCCCCCCCAAAATCCATATCAGACCCTTATCCGAGCATGCAGCCTGGCAGGCCAGAAAAGGAAGGGAAACAGTGCCCCTCCCCCTCCTAAACCATACCAGGACGCTTGCCCTCAACATGGGGAGGGTGCTTTGGGGTGACCTCCAAAGCACCTTGTCGCCATGTTGATGGGGACAAGGGCCTCTTTCCGACTGCCCTGGCGGTGGTTGTCGGGGCCTGGGGGTGGGGGGCTTATCGGAATCTGTTAGCCCCCTTTAACAAGAGGGCCCCCAAATCCCACCCCCCATGTGAATGGGTATCGGGTACATTGTACCCCTACCCATTCACCAAAAAAAGAGTCAAATATAAAAACCACAAAAGACAGTTTTTGACAAGTCCTTTATTAAAAAAGAAAAAAAAAAGTGTCCCGCAATGTCCATCCATCTTCAATCACGCCGCCCGGGTTTTGAATGAAATGCCCAGGTTTCCCTCCGCCTGAGACTCAGACACCAGTGCCGCCGACAGGGGGTACCACGAGGCCTCCTGTAGGGGCCCAGCACACAGGGGAACCCAGACAGCAGGGAGATCGGAGAGGCGAGGGGGGCGGCAATTACAGAGAAGACAAAAGAGAAGGGAGAGAGAGGCGCCAGGTAGCCGCGGTAGTTTTAAAAAAATGCAATGTTTAAAAACAATCCACTCACACATGTCAGAGCGGTAGGCATGTCAGTCTGTGAAGTGTGCTGTCAGCATTCTCCCGATCCACACTGCTGCGATCACTGAATCCCTGGAGGAAGCAGGTATAAGGGTACAGAGCGCTGCAGGGAATCTCCAGTGAACTGTCAAATAGCCTGCAATATAAAAAACAAGTGAAAGCTGCACTTTGGCTAAAAGATAAAGCTAATAACAGTGACCACAGCAGCCAGCACTAAAGGTTTTGATCATAGAACCACTAAAAACAAATATATGGTTTGGATATGTTGCGGTTCTTAATTGGTCGCAAAAGAAATAAACTTACCAGATTAGATGCAGAAGTTAATGAACTCAAGGATAAATTGTTACCTTATATTGATGGAAATGAGTATAAGAATAAGTCAGAATCACTTATAAAACTTTAGAGAAAGAGGAACAGGATCTGAAAAGAAAAAAACGTAAAAAATGCATCAGGGATGTAGAGGACTACAAAAGTAATATTGTTTTTAAATGGCAGAAAATAGCTATAGAGGAGGTGGGTGCAGATGCTACAAAGGTGGGACTGACTCAGCCTGCTCCACGTGGAGGGAGAGGGTCTAATCCTTCGCATCTAGCTCCCTGACCACCCCCTTTGAGGCTTCAACAGACCCCGCAAAAAGATTGGAATAATGTACGTAAGGGATAATCTCAATCCAAACCACGCTTTAGGAGACCAGGTCCGTTCTATCAGAATGAGAGATTCCAACCTAATGTTTCTGATCCCGATGAGTATAGGCAGCATACGCCACAGGGATTTGGGAGGAATGGTGATCATTTTGGCCATTTTGCCCCACAGAGGAACGGTCCACCTTTATTTAATAGGTCTCACAGATCACTCCCCAGGAGGTTATGGGGACTATGATGACAGATACATCACGGGTCACCCTATGAACATTCCTGGTAGAGAAAGGAATAGAAATCAATATCAACAGGATTGGTTTGGGCCATCTCAGAACCAAATCAATTTAGACCCCCATTTTTTTGGGAGGACGGACAGAGAGACAAATGAAATTTGGATCAAAGAGAGGGACCGAGGGGGGGGGAGTAGAAAGGAAAAGAAAAAGAGTTTGAATGATTTAGGTATTTTCAATCCAATCCAGACTACCCTTATGGATCAAGAAAAACTGGTTTTAATCATGGTCTGAAGTTTGCTCCCCAAAACCATTAGACATGTTTGGTGTTTTTATGGATGCTCATAAATACATCCGTAAACTAAACATCAAACGCCATTGGATTTCTAATCCTGTTATCACATTTAAGACAGAAGCCACTAGCATTAGACACTCAGAGTTGGCTAATGCTTCTTTATTCAACCCCCCCTGGTGTGTTGGCTCCCTCATTGTGGGTTTTAAAGGAATTGGTGTTGAAGGATCTAGACTCGTTGAAAATTAAGAGGGCTAGGTTGGATATTGGATTTAAGCAAGGGTTAGAATCCCTAAAACAGAAGAACAACATTATTTTCCTCCCTGCAGACAAGGGCGGGGGTATTGTTGTTCTGGATAAATCTTCTTATCTATTGGAGATGGAAAGGATATTGTTGGAGCATGAGACTTATATTTCTTTACCATCCAATCCCACTAATGAATATAAAAAAGAGCTTGTCAGATTAATAGACGAGGGTTTTCAAAAAAAGATTTTATCCAAGAAGGAGAAGGACCATTTGGTCCCCATGGCGCCACGTGTTCCAGTGATGTACTACCTTCCGAAAGTTCACAAGGATCCAGCTAATCCCCCTGGTAGGCTGATTATTAGTGGGATAGATTCTGTGACTTCCAGGATAGGTAGATACATCAATGTTTTTTTGCAACCTCTGGTAGTTTAAACCTTGTCCTTTATGAAGGACTCCACTCAGGTTTTAAACCTTCTTAGTGGTATTCAGTGGAAGGAAGGGTACATTTTGGCAATGGCCGACGTGTCCTCTTTGTACACTATCATATCTCATGGGGATGGTTTTGAGGCTGTGGACTCCTTTTTGAGGCGTGATATCAGCTTGTTACGCATACAGCGTGATTTCCCTCTGAAGCTTCTGACTTTTGCCATGAACCACAATTACTTTTGGTTTAGTGGCTCTTTCTACTCGCAGAGTAGGGGAGTCACCATGGGTGCAAAATTTGCGCCAAGCATGGCGGACTTGTACATGGCCAAGTGGGAGGAGGATGTCGTCTATACCAATCGGAGGTCTGAGCTCCTCCTATGGTGAAGGTATATTGACGACATCCTCCTCCTCTGGGAGGGTGACATGCAGTCCCTGAACAACTACATTGACTACTTGAATGATTACGCCTTGGGTAATGTCCTACAACATGAAGCCAGCAAAAAAGATATTAATTTTCTGGATCTCAACGTGGAGGTTGGGGATGGTGCTTTAATTACTACCACCTACTTTAAGGAGATGGACCGTAATAGCTTTTGGTCAGGGCAGTTGCCCTCATCCTTCATGGCTTAAGTCTGTCCCTAAGAGCCAGTTCCTCAGAGTATGTCGGAATTGCACCATCCTGAATGATTATTATCAACAGGCATCCACACTGCAAACTAGATTTATTGATAGAGGCTATAATCCCAACAAGCTGGATAGTGTTATTTCTGAGATTGCTAGTCCGGATAGGACACAGCTGTTAAAGGACAAGCCGAGAATCGAGAAGGATTTGGATCAAACCGGTTTTCCTTTTATCACTACTTATTCCAACCAACAGCGAGACATTAAACAAATAATTGCCTGTCATTGGAAGGTCCTTAAAAATGATAGTATTTCATGTGTATGACAATAACTATCCGAATATAGTCACTGCCCCTATTGCGCTACACTCATGTAATCACAGAGGTCTACTCCTTTTTTTTACAAAGAAGATGAAATTAGGGATGATGGCAATATGCTCTTAGCCATTTATTTTACCTGGAATATATTACGCTACTTAAGATTGCTGTCTTAGGGGAATAGTTGTGTTTAAAAGTTTGATATTATTATACAGTATTTATACAGGATTGATATGAAACTGTTTAAATCAATATCCAGATTGAGGCCCCCAGGCGATAAGGACCCCAATCTGTATATCCACCTTGTCTCATTCTGTGAGACAAGGACTTTTTTATTATTACCTCTCCAGTGATCATTAATTTTGTCTATCCCATAGAATATCAGTCCTGTGTGGTCCCTGTGATGTACTTCCTTGAAGTGCCTGGAAAGGCTATGTTTAGGGAATCCTTTTCTTATATTATTGATATGTTCCCTGATCCTCACAAATAGAGGACGTGTGGTCCTACCCACATATTGGAGGTGACATGGACATTCAACAACATCAACTCTTTTATTTGGTATTCCTTGTTGTTGTTAACCCTAGATTTGATGATTAATGATTATTTCTTGCGTGGCTGCTTTTTACTCACTCTACATGGGAGACATTTTTGGCAACGGTAGAATCCCTTCATTTCCGAGAATATTTTAACAGGTTTTGGGGAATCAATTACATTATGAACTAGATTGTTTCTAAGTGTGGTAGCTCTTCTATACACGAATCTCGGTTTCTTCGGTAAAATTCTGGATAGGATTCTGTCTTCTTTCAGGATGGGCCAGTATTTTTTAATTATATGTTCTATTGATTGGTATTGGGTGTTAAACCCAGTGATATAATACATCTGTGTGGTTTCCTATATTCTTGTCTTTCTTGGCCAGTAATACATTCCTATCCATTTTCTTTACTTCTGTTTTCAGTTTAACTAGATTCTCCTTCTCCTGGTAACCTTTTTTTTGGAATCTTTTGGTCATACATCAGCTTGTACCTTAAAATCTTCAAGTTTGCGGCAGTTTCTTTGCAATCAATTGACCCTTGGGGATGTTCCCCTTCTACTTTGGGTGGTGGCAGCTTGAAGTTGTTATATAGCCATTACGATCTGTTGCTTTGAAAAATGTTTTCGTATAAAGGTTATTTCCTTCTTTGAATACCTGTAAATTTGTTAGAAATCCCACTTCCCGGAAAAAGAGATCCCATACTTGTTGCGATTGATTCCCCTAAGGAACTCTTCAAAGGATTCTACTGTTTCTTCCCATAAGATGATTAAATTGTCTATGTATCTTCGATACAACTTCATTTGGGGTATTTCCTTGCCATAAAATGTATTTCTTCTCCAACATGTTCATAAAAAGGTTGGCCACGCTGGGGGCATAGCGTGCCCCCATGGCCACACCCTTCGTTTGAACATAGTAATTTCTCCCATAGTAGTTGCTTTCCATGGCTAGTTGGAGGCCGTCGAGAATGTATCCAATTTGTTCTTGTCCCAACTCAGTGTTTTCGTGTAATGCCTTCTCAACTCCTTCCAACCCCTCTTTCTGTATGATACTGGTATATAGGGAGTTTGGCATCAACAGTGGCAAGTAAGCAGTTTTCAACACCTGCAATATTTTGGAGTTCCATTATCAATTGTTTACTATATCCAAGACACAATCTCCCCTTTTGTACCAATGGTTTCAAAAATTGGTCAAGGTACTCCCCTAGGTGGGAAAAAAGTGAGTTGATTCCGCTGCTAATCGGTCTTTCTGGCGGTTTTTCTATCCTATGGATCTTCGGCACTTAGTATATCACAGGGGTCTTGGTGGATTCTGATAGCTTCTTTCTTATTTAAGACTGGTCCAACGAACTTTCCGACGGACTTCCGACGGGCTTTTGAACTAACGGACTTGCCTACACACGATCACACCAAAGTCCGACGGATTCATACATGATGACGTACGACCGGACTAAAATAAGGAAGTTGACAGCCAGTAGCCAATAGCTGCCCTAGCATGGGTTTTTGTCCGTCGGACTAGCATACAGACGAGCGGATTTTTCGACCGGACTCGAGTCCGTCAGAAAGATTTGAAGCATGTTTCAAATCTAAAGTCTACAGTCAAATTTTCGACTGGAAAAGTCCGCTGAAGGTCCGATGAAGCCCACACACGATCGGACTGGACCGTTGGACCAGTCCGGTCGAAAAGTCCGCTTGTGTGTACGCTGCATAAAACTCTAATTTCCTCCTCTGAGAATTGGGCATTGCTTAGGTTGTATATTCCTTCTCCTAATACTCTTCGCCACCTTTTTCTTCTTCCCGCCTCTCTTTCCTCTTGTCTGTTTCCTCTTTCCATATTTCTTTGTGTATATCCCATCTCTCTTTCTTGAATACTGGTCCAACCATTCACCTGGGATGGTGGATCACTCTTTAGGTGAGGGGCAGCGCCATTAACCCTATATTTACCACATTTTTTCATATGAGAGCTCCTGTTGAGGCCCTCATAAGGGAGGCAGCAGCCCAGCCTACACCTAAGCGCAGAATATAACAAGCCATATTGTTATATATATTTTCCTTTTTATCCTCTTTCTCTTTTAAATGAAATATAATGTTATGTGCTTCTTATGAACTGAAACTGTATCTGTATGGGATATTTGGTTATTGTATACATTATGTCCACTAGATGGCATGTTCACCTTGCGTGCTTTTCAAAATTTTGATTAGTGGAATTTTTATGCAATGATTTATTTCATCCAGAGGATAGTGTAATACTATCTTTGTTATGGTTTAGTTTTTTTCTTTTTGGCAAGTATACAGTAGATCTTTCCTCTTTGTCTTTTATAGCATTTCTTCTATTATTATACTCCCTTTGTGCTCTGAGAACAGCGGGACCGATTTTTTAATTGTTTCCGGTCCTTGGAACGCATAGTAAACCGCATGAGAGCGGTTTTCTAGCTTCTGATAAGTTATTTGATAGCCATGGGATAGGCTTTTAATCCCTTCTGGTCTGTGGAACGCATGGTGAACCGCATTAGGGCGGACTGACCACTTCTGGTTTGTCACTGCATTCAACCCCTTTTCACACGGCTGGTGCTGGGAATTCTTTACCAACCTATCATCCATCATTGTTGGCGCGGTTTCTGAATAGGACTGTTCATCACAGATAGCCTGGGATGCTGTGACCAATCAGAGCGTTCTGGAGGCTTAACCACACCTCCATCATCAGAGGCTGACAGTTCACTGGAGTTTCCCCGTGGCACTATGTATCCTTAGGGCTGATCCTAGGCGGGTGCGCTGGGTGTTCCGCAGCCAGGCGCCGCAGGGGAGGGGGCGATGAAGTGCAAGGGCACTGTCAGTTCACCTGATGCAGTGTGCACATCACCTTCTCGCCTGCTAAACATCCACCGCTGCAGTGTGCACATCCCCCGCCCCACTGTATAGTCCTTACTAGGAGGGAGGAGGGGGTAGGCTAGGTCTACCCCACCTCCTCCCAATGTCCCCCCTTTGCCCGCCCACAATTCCTTTCTGCAGCCAATCTGTGCATGAAAGGGGTTGTGGGTGGGAGATTTCAAAGCAGCCAGTGCTCCTGTCCTGATGTCGTTGCCCGAGTGTGCCTCTGAAGACAATGCAGCACTGCAGCCCGGTGTGAGTGATCTCTCCCCCCTCTCTCTCTTCACTAAATGTGCCAGTCTTCCAGCCTTCAATGTGTCAGTCATCCAGCCTTCCATGTGCCAGTTTTCCAGCCTTCCATGTGCCAGTCCTCCAGCCTCCCATGTGCCAGTTTTTCCAGCCTCCATGTGCCATAGTCTTCCAGCCTTCCATGTGCCATAGTCTCCCAGCCTTCCATATAGACAAAAAGGGCAAGAAGCGCCAATCTAAGTGCAGTATCATAAAAGCGTTATTAAAATGTATAAAAACAACAGCCAAATGGCTACTCACAGGAACAAAATGAATACAGGCAAAGGACATATAGCTGGTCCAGGGACGTCATCCTCAGATGTTAGCGGAGGTACATGGTGCAGGTTCCGGTTTGGATGTTATCAGCACTGAAGTGTGCGGGTGGTCTGTGGGGTCTCTGCTGTGGGTGCTGAGCTGTGCGGGAGATGGAGAGATCCGAGTGTCCGCAAGGAGAGCCGGCATCTACTGGGACATGGAGAGCCAGGACCGTAGCAGGAAACAGGAACCGGATGGGAACCGGATGGGAACCAGCGTGGAACGCAAACACTGTACCAGGAACCAGAGAGCGGAAGTGACGTATGGACGTGTCAGATGACGCGTTTCAATGCTTCCGCATTTTCTTCAGATCTAGCGGGCTAGTGGAGCAAGTGTCCTTTATATGGAAACTATGAAGTCGGTTGCTAAGCAACAGCATAAACAGAGCACAGCGTACTAAAGGAATAAGAGGAGTAGATGGAATATAAGGAATGAGTTCGGTGCACCAAGCAAAGGTAGAAAATAAAGAGTAAAAAAGGGTACTGGTAGAGAATATAAATGAATGTATGTGAAAAGAAGAAATGAATAAATAAACAATAAAATAATAATAAAAATTTTTTTAAAAAAATTTGATGAAAATATATAATAAAATAATGAATAAAAAATAAAAATTAATAATAATAAAAAAGAAGAAGAATAAAGAAAAATAAACGATAAAAAATATATATAACAAATAAAAAATGAAAAAATGAAAAATGAAAATGTAAAAATAAACATAAGAATAAGAATAAAGTCAGAAAGAAAAGAAAAAATAATATATGTAAACTGTTTTTAGAAACGTATATGTGGCGTAAGTATAAAGAATATATAAATAATATATATGTATATATATGTATATATATATGTATAAAAATATATGTATGAAAAATATATGTGAAAACATATAAAAATATATGGCTATCGCACCAATGCAATTAGAAATAAATCATGAAAAATCCCCCCAAAAATTGTTAAAATGGTTATTTATAGAAATATATATATATATATAAAAAAGTATATATATATAAAAAATGTCGAAGGTGGGACAAAATTGTAATAATACAATTATTACATACATATTATTACAATTTTGTCCAACCTTCGACATTTTTTATATATATATACTTTTTTTATATATATATATATATATTTCTATAAATAACCATTTTAACAATTTTTCATGATTTATTTCTAATTGCATGGGTGCGATAGCCATATATATATATATATATATATATATATATATATATATATATATATATATATATATATATGTGTTTTTACATATATTTTTCATACATATATTTTTATACATATATATTATTTATATATTCTTTATACTTACGCCACATATACGTTTCTAAAAACAGTTTACATATATTATTTTTTCTTTTCTTTCTGACTTTATTCTTATGTTTATTTTTACATTTTCATTTTTCATTTTTTCATTTTTTATTTGTTATATATATATTTTATCGTTTATTTTTCTTCATTATTCTTCTTTTTTATTATTATTCATTTTTATTTTTTATTCATTATTTTATTATATATTTTCATCAAATTTTTTTCTATTTTTTTTTTTTATTATTATTATTTTATTGTTTATTTATTCATTTCTTCTTTTCACATACATTCATTTATATTCTCTACTATTACCCTTTTTTACTCTTTATTTTCTACCTTTGCTTGGTGCACCGAACTCATTCCTTATATTCCATCTACTCCTCTTATTCCTTTAGTACGCTGTGCTCTGTTTATTCTGTTGCTTAGCAACCGACTTCATAGTTTCCATATAAAGGACACTTGCTCCACTAGCCCGCTAGATCTGAAGAAAATGCGGAAGCATTGAAACGCGTCATCTGACACGTCCATATGTCACTTCCGCTCTCTGGTTCCTGGTACAGTGTTTGCGTTCCACGCTGGTTCCCATCCAGTTCCTGTTTCCTGCTACGGTCCTGGCTCTCCATGTCCCAGTAGATGCCGGCTCTCCTTGCGGACACTCAGATCTCTCCATCTCACGCACAGCTCAGCACCCACAGCAGCGACCCCACAGACCACCCGCACACTTCAGTGCTGATAACATCTAAACCGGAACCTGCACCATGTACCTCCGCTAACATCTGAGGATGACGTCCCTGGACCAGCTATATGTCCTTTGCCTGTATTCATTTTGTTCCTGTGAGTAGCCATTTGGCTGTTGTTTTTATACATTTTAATAATGCTTTTATGATACTGCACTTAGATTGGCGCTTCTTGCCCTTTTTGTCTATATTGTCTTTCAGAGTTGTTGCTTCCACTCTCAAGTAAGCTGCCGCTGGTGCACAGTATCAGATTCCTTTGAACTATACTATTCTATTGACAATTATTTTCTGTCATCTTCTGGACGTTTTTGGCAGAGTCTACATTTGTGTTTGCATATTCATTATTATTCAGTTACACTGCCCCCCTTATCTTGGACTTTTTTACGTTTGTGTGCACAATTTATATTTATTCATGTTTGATTGTGTTCTTGCGCCATTTTTCTTTTTCTTTTTTACTGTCCCAGCCTTCCATATGCCATAGTCTTCCAGCATTCCATGTGCCATAGTCTTCCAGCCTTCCATGTGCCATAGTCTTCCATCCTTCCATGTGCCATAGTCTTCCAGCTTTCCATGTGACATAGTCATCCAGCCTCCCATGTGCCATAGTCATCCAGCCTCGCATGTGCCATAGTCTTCCTGCCTCGCATGTGCCTTAGTCTTCTAGCCTCTCATGTGCCATAGTCTTCCAGCCTTCCATGTGCCATAGTCTTCCAGCCTCCCATGTGCCATAAGAAAACTCACCCAAGCTCTACCGCCGTATGATGTAGTTAGTGTGCAGAGTGGTTGGTGCTCTGGCTAATTGAGTTCACAGAGAATGCATAAATTGTACAAACCAGCAACTCGACAGCTTCTCCATATAAAATTTTATTGTAGCATTACAGCAGTAACATTATCCATATACCTGACGCGTTTCGGCCTAAGCCTTCATCAAAAGCATAAAAATATTACATAAAAAACAGGTATATATAGAAAAACAACCCTCTTGAAATGAGAGGGGCAGTATTAGTTTGTTTAAAAGATTATCTCATTAATTGGTTACAGATGGAGATGATCAAAACCTGGGTCAACAATCACATGTGACGGGGTTGAAACAGGAAGCACAAGATGGATGTTAACTATTAAAGTCCCACTGATGCAACAGTGTAAAAAATGCAATACAAAATAAATAATATATTTTAAAGACTCATTTCAAAAACAGGCTAACATCCATCCTATTGTTCATACCCAGCGGCATCCAGGTATTTAACTTGTGTATCCACCACACCTCTCGTTGGAGCACGGTGCGATGGGTGTCCCCCCTCTTGTAGATTGTCTGATTTGTTCTAGACCGAAGAAAGAAAAGGTGTCAAGGTTACCTCCATGCACATGTCTTAAAATGTTTTGATACATTTGAAATGTTTTGGATTGGCAGTGCCATTGTAATGTTCTTAAACCCTGACTCGTAAATGACTAATGGTACACCCACATACTGTATCTGACAAGCACTACATTCCACTACATAGATCACTGATTTGGAACTACAGTTAACAAAATGTTTAAGAGTGTATGTTTTGCCTGTAGAAAAAGAGGTGACAGTTTTAGTCTTTCTGTGTCTTCTGCATTGTCTACATGTGCTAGTGTCACAAGAGAACGATCCCGTGGTACTTAGCCATGTGCGTGAAGGCTGATGTGAATGAAAAAGGCTAGGAGATACAATAGATCCCAAGGTGGGGGCCTTCTACTAGAAAAGCTATACCCCTGCTGCAAAATGTCGTATAGTGTTTTGGCCGCACATAAAATAGGAAGACATTGTTTAACAATTGCTAATTTGATTATACTGTCTAAAATTAATGGTAATAAAGTGTATTTTATTCCTACTGCAGTGGGACTGTCTTTTAATACTAGGACTCTCTGCATTTTTTAGCATGCTTGCTCTGTCCCTATTCTCCGCCTTGATCCTGCCATTATCAAATGTTTCTTGTATCCTCACCTCATTAATCTTTCTGAAACCATAGTGCATTCTTTCACAAAATCTTCATGATCAGAGCAATTCCTTTTGGCTCGCACAAACTCCCCCACTGGTAATGCATGTATAGTATGAGAAGGGTGACAACTTGTAGTGAGCAAAAGTGAATTGCCAGTGCCATAGTCTTCCAGCTTCCCATGTGCCATAGTCTTCCAGCTTCCCATGTGCCATAGTTTTCCAGCCTCCCATGTGCCATAGTTTTCCAGCCTCCCATGTGCCATAGTTTTCCAGCCTCCCATGTGCCATAGTCTTCCAGCCTTCCGTGTACCACAATTCTCCTGCATCCCATGTGCCATAGTGGTTCTTCCTTGTACCATAGTGATCCTTCCTGCCTTCCATGTGCCATAGTGCTTAGGGTGTCAAAAATGCTTGCACCAGCCCTGTTGCAATGTCAGGTGGGTGGCAGCGGGAGCGTGGCGTGGCAGCGTCCTCTGGGTGCAGGGATCTCCACATGGTGAGTGGGTGGCACCGCAGAAGGAGGCTGCATCCACATGTAAGGTGAACACCGAGGGCAGCTGGGAGCCCAGGAGAGAGAAGAGCTTCAAAGCCTCCTTGACCCCAGGAGTGGCGCTCAGAAGCATCCCCGAGTCCCAAAGCCTGGACTCCGTCTCCTCCAACCTCCTCTCTGCTCCAGTGTCAGAAGTGAGGCCAGGAGGACAGGGACGAGCAAGAGGTGCAAACTGCCAGGGAGCTGCTGGAAGAAGCAGCAGAGCACCTCCTGGATCAAGAAGGTACTGAGCATCATACACTGACACAGATATACCTTCAGATACAGATTGGGATGGGGGGGCAGAGGAGGGACTGTGGATAGGGACAGGGCTGTCCCTATCTACAGTCAGCTCTCTCTCTCTCAACTCTCTCTCTCTGTCAGCCCCCCTCTCTGTCCACCACCCTCTCTCTCTCAGCTCTCTCTCTGTCAACCCCCCTCTCTGTCCACCACCCTCTCTCTCTCAGCGCTCTCTCTCTGTCAGCCCCCTTCTCTGTCCACCACCCTCTCTCTCAGCCCCCCTCTCTGTCCACCATCCTATCTCTCAGCCCCCCTATCAGCCCATCCCTCTCTCTCAGCCCACATTCTCTCTCTCAGCCCCCTCTCTCTCTAGTAGAGATGGAGTGATCTGTAGTGTGTAGAGGTGTATCTAGGGGTATAATCAGGGTAATGGCATCTGGGGAGGTGTAATCAGGGTGGGGTATCTGGGGGTGTAATCAGTGTAGGGGTATCTGAGTGTGTGTGATCAGATTGGGGGGTATCTGGGGGGTGTGATCGGGGTGGGGGGGGGTATATGGGGGTATACCATATACTATGTGGGAGGTGTGATCAAAGTGGGAGTATTTGGGGGTGTGATCTGGGAGTTTGCTTATGGGGGGAACCCAGCCATTGGAAGTTTTAGTTGGTCTCAGCTGTCTGTGGCCAGTGAGGGGAAGTGAGTAATGCATAACCCCACCCCCTCATCGCACACTGCCATTTAGTGGAAGTTCAGCACGGCCCTATTTTCATTGGTATGTGACGTCCTTCACGTTGCGCCCCATCACATTACAGGCACAATGTGAAGGAGGTACCAGCTCAGTTTTAGACAGGGAGTAGCAAGAGGACGGTACAAATGAGTTGGGGGGGCGGCAAAATGTATCTTCGCCTATGTAGTCAAAAATCCTTTCGCCAGCCCTGAGTTCAAGAGTGCTCCCCTCCCTCTGTCTCTCCTTGTGTATGTCACACACTGCGCACAAGCTTTGGTCTGAAATGCCCAGCAGTGCTGTAACAAATTCCTGACTCCTAGACCGGCTCCTGGGATAGACGGAACATTGATCCAATACCGCAAAATTGAATCAGTGTGACTTGTACCATAGGAGCCGTGAGCCGGTCTAGGAGGTGGGACTTTGTTACAGTGGCCACCCCGCCGATTCAAATACAATCTCCGTGACAGCAGGAGTTTGCTGCTCTGTGTGATCCAGGGGCACCGGTAGGCTGAATTTGGTGGGCACTGGTAAGCTGCATTTGGTGGGCACTGGTAGGCTGCATTTGGTGGGCACTGGTAGGCTGCATTTGGTGGGCTTTGATGAGGCTGCATTTGGTGGGCACTGATAAGCTGCATTTGGTGGGCACTGGTAGGGCTGCATTTGGTAGGCACTGGTAGGGCTGCATTTGGTGGGCACTGGTAGGCTGCATTTGATGGGCACTGATAAGCTGCATTTCCTGGGCACTGGTAGGCTGCATTTGGTATGCACTGGTAGGCTGCAATTGGTGGGCACTGGTAGGCTGCATTTGGTGGGCACTGGTAGGTTGCATTTTGTGGGCATTGTTAAGGCTGTATTTGGTGGGCACTGGTAGGCTGCATTTTGTGGGCACTGGCAGGCTGTATTTAATGGGCACTGATAGGCTACATTTGGTGGGCCCTGATAAGCTGCATCTGGTGGGCACTGATAAGGCTGCAATAGGTGGGCACTGGTAGGCTGTAATTGGTGGGCACTGGTGAGGCGGCATTGATCTCTTGTATCATTTCCGCAGTTTCTGACCATCTCTTGTATCATGTCCGCAGCCTCTGACCATCTCCTGTATCATGACAGCAGTTCCTGACCATCTCTTGTGCACACTGAAAATATTTCGTTTCGGAATTTAGTTTTCGTCCAAAAAATAAATTTATTTAGTTACTCCCAGAATTTGTTTTTATTTATTTCGTTTTTTTAAAGAATGCATTCGTCCGAAGATCCGAAGTAATTAAGGTCAAATCTATCATTGAAGGCTTATGGTGTCTGTCGAATGTTCTAAGAAGATTCGATGGAGCAGCTAAACTGTACGACGCAGCAATCGTACATTTCCAGTCGAATGTCCTGCCTACAAGCTATAGTAGAATTCTAATGTTGTATGACACTATTAATAATTATATTTATTAATTATTATTACTAGTCAACCAACATTAGAATTCTTCTATAGCCTATGTGCGGAGTATTTAACCATAAATGTCCGCTTGCGGTGACTGCTTCGTTGAATCTTCATGTTGAATCTTTTCTCTCTATGTCGAATAATCTTGGACTAATAGAGTTAGGTTAGGCACATTCGACCTTTTTTGGTATTTTCTCTATAATGTCGAATCTTTTCTCTCTATGTCAAATCTTCTCTCTCTATGTAGAATAATCTTGGACTAATAGAGCTAAGGTTAGGCACATTCGACCACAGGTTCGATGGACAAAGGTCGCTATTGTCAGCATCATATCGAATCTCCTATCTATATCGAACTGTTGTCGCAACGAAAATGAAAATAAAGCATTTGTTTATGTTGGATCTTTCGGTTTTTGGATTCTGCACGTTCGTTACCGTTTGTTAAAACGATAACAGAAATACCCGAAATTCGGATGAAAATGCATTCGGACGAAAACGAATGCACATGTCTAATCTCCTGTAGTATGTCTGCAGTTTGTGACTATCTCCTGTAGTATGTCTGCAGTCTCTGATCATCTCTTGTATCATGTCTGCAGTCTCTGACCATCTCTTGTATCATGTCTGCAGTTTCTGACCATCTCTTGTATCATGTCTGCAGTCTCTGATCATCTCTTGTATCATGTTTGCAGCCTCTGACCATCTCCTGTATCGTGTCTGCAGTCTCTGACCATCTCTTGTATCATGTTTGCAGTCTCTGACTATATCTTGTATCATGCCTGCAGTCTCTGACTATATCTTGTATCATGTCTGCAGTCTCTGACCATCTCCTGTAGGGTGTCAAAGCATTTGGTGGGCACTGGTAGGCTGCATTTGATGGGCACTGATAAGCTGCATTTCCTGGGCACTGGTAGGCTGCATTTGGTATGCACTGGTAGGTTGCATTTAGTGGGCATTGATAAGGCTGTATTTGGTGGGCACTGGTAGGCTGCATTCTGTGGGCACTGATCATCTCTTGTATCATGTTTGCAGCCTCTGACCATCTCCTGTATCATGTCTGCAGTCTCTGACCATCTCTTGTATCATGTTTGCAGTCTCTGACCATCTTTTGTATCATGTTTGCAGTCTCTGACTATATCTTGTATCATGTCTGCAGTCTCTGACTATCTCTTGTATCACATTTGCAGTCTCTGACCATCTCTTGTATCATGTTTGCAGTCTCTGACTAGACTATATCTTCTATCATGTCTGCAGTCTCTGACCATCTCCTGTAGGGTGTCTTCAGTATGTCTGTGGGCTCTTTCTAACAGATTCTCTAACAGAGCCCCTCTCTGTGTCCATTGGAGAGACCCCCCCTCCAGGTCCCTGCTTCTCTTCCTGTATTTTTTTTATTGTTACGAGATCATGGGTGGATCCCAGGTTATGAAGACTCCTTCGGGGAGCATCTCTGTGTTTGAGTCTCTGCCATAGAAACATTTGTAAAGGGGAGGAGTTAGTAAGATGGCTCCCTTCTCTTTTGTCTCCTCTGTAATCCCCCCCCCCTGCCCGCCTCTCCAAACCTCCTGCTGTCCGGATCCCCCTGTGTGCTGGGGCCCCTACAGGAGGCCTTGGGGTACCCCCTGTCGGCGGCCATGGGGGTATTGGGCGGGAGGAGGATTTGTGCTGGTAGGAGAAGATGATTTGTAAAAGGAGGGAGTGGGGATAAGTGCTGGGATGGGGAAGAAGGGGGATTATGTTGGGACTGGGGATTTTCAGGATGGTGGAGCAGTACTTGTGCTGTGGAAGTGGGAAGAAGATTTGTTTGGGGGGGTTGTTCTGGGAGGGGGAAGAATTGATTTTTGCTGGTGAGGGGTGAGAATAAAGACTAGTGCTGGATGTTTTTTTTGCAGGAGAGGAAGTGGGGTTTTTGATGAAAGGCTAACATGGGGGGAGAGTATTGCTCGCGGGGGAAACTTCTTAGCCCTATACTGTGTGTTACACACCCCTGACTCCTGCGCTCTTTTTGTTTTGTACTCATGACTCCTAATATGCATTATACACTCCTGTCCCCTGCTTTCTGTGCATAAGACTCACAGGCTCTATTCGACCCTATGCATTCCAGATTGCAGACGGAATTGCTGCGATTCTGCCCATGATTCCCGAATCGGCGCAAATCGCAGGATGTGCTCACCATCCCTTTACTTTCAATGGCACCCCAATCGCAGAGCGAAACTTCTTTTGGGTGACAGGCATCCCACGATTCTGTTTGCGTGATTTTGCCACGATTTGTCGGGTGAAAAGAGCAGCAAAATCATGGCGTGGTTTGGGTGCCATGCCATGTGCTGCTAAAGTGTTCGGGTTTGGCTTGAAGAAAAGGTGGCAACCCCAATGGGAGGCTTCCCGGTGACTGCTGTCTTTTGGCTTTGACATCTGTTATCTAGGCCAGCGTGGGGCCACCCTGTGACGTAACCGAGTGATCCGCCCCTTCTGATGTCATGTGATGTCATGTGACATCAGAGGGGGGTGGGGTCATCTGGTTATGTCACAGGGTGGCCCCACGCTGTAAAAGGAAAAGACAGTAGTCGCTGGGAGACCTCCCATGGAGGTGGAGTTTTTTTTTGTTTTTTTTTGTTTTTTCTATTTTTCAGGTCCGTCGGGCGTCGTGATTCAAGATGGATGTACATTTTTACTTTTTGACACTTTTTTGGTGAATAGATAGGGGTACAATGTACTTGATACCTATTCACATGGGGGGGCGGGATCTGGTTAAAGGGGGCTTCCAGATTCCGATAAGCCCCCCATCCGCAGACCCCAACAACCACAACCCTGGGTTGTCAGGAAGAGGCTCTTGTCCTCATCAACATGGGGACAAGGTGCTTTGGGGTGGCTGCCCCAAAGCACCCACCCCGCTATGTTGAGGGCATGTGGCCTGGTATGGTTCAAGAGAGAGGGTGCTCGCTTGTCCCCCCCATCCTAAACTCCAGGCTGCATGCTCGGATAAGGGTCTGGTATGGATTTTGGCACGGAGTTCCCCTAAAAATCCATACCAGACCTAAAGGGCCTGGTATGGACTGGGGGGGACCCCCACACCATTTTTTTATTGATTTTTCATCTATATTGCCGGTAGCCAGCAATACATTACAGCCGCAAGCAAGTTTAAATGACATTTCTTCTTTTAGAAATTTCATTATTGCTGCGGCACTGTTCTACACATCGCACAGATGAGCCACTTTACAGGCAGACTAAGGGGACCCCCCAGGCATGATGTTTAAAGGAATATTTAATTTTTATTGTTTCACTTTAAGCATTATTAAAATCCCTGCTCCTGAAAAAACGATCTTTAAAAAAAAAATGTCATTGATACATATCCCCTAGGGCAGTACCCAGGTCCCCATACACTTTTTATGGCAATGACTTGAATATAAGCCTTTAAAATGAGGACTTTTGATTTTTCATGTTAGTGTTCCATAGACTTTAATAGGATTCGCATGTGTGCTAGAACTTTTTGCCTGTTTGAGGTGTTCTGGTGCGAACCGAACCTGGGGGTGTTCAGCCCATCTCTATTCAGAGGGGAGCGCCTGTTTATTTGAGAGGAGTCAGGTTATCTCGGTACTGTGCCACCTGGATGGCTGTCTGGGTGGACATGTGTCACAAAACTCTGGGCTGCTAGGCCAGAAGCCTGAGGCCTATCCCAGGAGCACCTGGCTGCTAGGCTGTCTGAGGTCTATCCAGGTTTGAGAGAGGCAGCAGGGGGTTGGGGCTTCAGGCTGGAAGCCCAACAAAGTTGCAGAGTTTCCGCCGGACAGGGGAACTGGATCATTGCCAGCGGTGAGGGAGAAGCCACAAGGGACAACCACTCCTGTTGCCAGGGGCAAGTGACGATCAAGGCCAGAGGTAAAAAGGGAGGAATAGTTTCCAGCAAGGGACAACCATTCCTGTTATCAGAGGCCAGTGTATGAAAGTCTGAAGAAGTACCAGAGCAGCCTTTTCATCAGCCAGGGACGGTGAAGAAGTGGGAAAGGTTCAGCCAAGTGCCAAACCAGGGACCCAGCGGGTTAGCATGGGTGAAGCTTGAGGAGTTTACAGCTGGTTAGCTGTGGAAGAGCTCAGGGGATCCAGTGACGACTGGGATCTTGAAGTCTAGTGAGAGACCGGGAGCTCAGTGAATGAAGATCTACAGTAGGATACTGTGAGATGTGAGAAAAAATCTATAACGGGTACTGTGAGTTACATGTGTGGATCTCTACTGGCTGTTCAAAGTTCAGTTGCCATAGGAGAGCTTAAAGGCCCTCTACCTGTATTGCGGTCTGCCTATTATTTTGTCTCGGAGTCTGCCAAATACTATTGCATCTGCATAAGGGTGTTCTGGCCCTAACCCTCTCTCCCCAAGTTCTGTTTAAGAGACAATAAATCTCTTTTCTTGCATTCCAAAAAGTGACTGGTGCCAATGTTTCCAACTTGCAACTTGCAATACACCCACCATGCCTAATAACCCACATTACAAGGAAGGATGTCAGCTCTCCCTGACTCTGGAGGTCACCATTAGGCCTTTGGAGGTCGGGATGCCGCTACATAAATATTGAATACATTTTTGGATGACTGTTTTTTACAGACATATATGTACTCTGATATGGTGTATTATTGGTAATTTCACCATACCGTTTAAGAAAAAAAAAACATACTCAGAAGCACAACTGCGACCAGAATAAATCACAAATATACTAGTTAACTTGCTGATATTATTTGTAGCCATTCTGTATGTAGCACCCTCCTAGATAGGTGTTAGGTTAGATAAATTTGGTTACTGGCTCACCGAAATCAGTTGAGCTGCGTGCGATTGTTTTGGTCTGTTCTGTGTTTCACTGGCTGCAGGGTTGACTGCTTCCCCCTGTCTGTCTGGAAATGTTCTGTAAGATAGTGGGCTGGGATTGTCAAATCTTGCAGCTGTATATTAATGCAGCCACGGTCAATCTCTTGGGAGAGGTGCCCAGATGGTGGCTGGGAAGGAGCATAAATATTTTGAAACCTGGAGAAGAGGGGTTCTTTTTCCAGAGGAGGAGAGCCCAGCCTGCCCTCTCAGGCAGGCTTGCCATGTGTCTTCTGTTCATCAAGGTCCCAGCTGGGCTAGCTGGAAGGCCCTTTTCTGCTGAAAGTTGGTGAAGCTGACTGAGGGACTTTTGCCTGGGGATTTGGTCTGGTATCACTGGAAAAGGTGTCTGGAAGATACTGGAAGGAGGAGCCCAACTATCCAAGGACATTAGTGAGTACAGACTGAAGTGAGAGATCCCTAAGACAGGTTCCTGCTGCTATCCCTTGTAGTGCTAGAGTAAGTGTTGCTCAAAAGGGGACATTGTGCCTGGTTTCCTGGTATAGCTCAGTCCACTAAATGCCTGTGCAAGGACTTATAATAATAATATTAGGAGGAAAGTGCCTTCCAGTTGCTACTAGAGTTACTGAAGTATCGCACAGTTACCCTACTCTTATTCAACTTCAAATTCTGCAATAAGGCATCACAAAAGCATACCCTTAAACTATTCATTAAGCCAAAGAAGTGACTTTGACTGTGAGCCTGGTTGTGGGTGCAACTACAGGAAAAGACACTAGGGCTCCTGTGGGAGTGAACACTACACCCTGCCTCAGTTAGGCTACATTTAGTTTGGCTCTGCTGTACTCAGTGGAGTAGTGTTCTGTTTTTTGGTCTGGGCGGGTTTCCCTAAGTTTGGTGATTTATTACTCCTGCCTGCTTCTGGAAGTAGGGAGGTTATGAAAATGTATTGGACCTCAGCCAATTCCTGGGAAGAGTGTACCAAGAAGGTGGCTGTGGAGATGTAAAATGTTTGCGATGCCTGTTCAGAGAGTTCTTCTTCTCCTAGGGCTGCTGCCCATGGGAGACAGCCAGTGTGTGTTTTGAGAAGAGCTGCTGTTGAGCCTTGGCATGTGTGCAGCTGAGAGCCTGAAGGAGAAGACATTTGGGCTGAGGGCATTACCTGTGGAGGCTGGTTTGAAGAAGGATCTTTTTCTCCCTCACTAAAGAGGTTGATAAAGAACTGGGACTGCTTGCGAAGAGTCCCAGATAAGCTGGCCATCCCCAGCTTCTAGCGGCTACTAGAAGATTCTGTGTAAAGTTTGTTATTTGTTGCTGATGTTTTTGGACTATCCTGCACCCTCTTCCCTCTCTGTTGTTTGAATTTTACAATAAATCCACAAACAGACATCCCCTAGACCAGTGGTTCTCAACTCCTGTCCTCAGGACCCACTAACAGGCCAGGTTTGCAAGATAACTGAAATATATCACAGGTGATGTAATTTGCTGCTCAGTGATTGCAGGATTTTAGTCTTCATATCCCCAAGGTAATACTTAAAATCTGGCCTCTTAGTGGGTCCTTAGGACAGGAGTTGAGAACCACTGCTCTAGACTGAGCCTGTGTAAGGCTCGGTTCACACTAGGACGACTTGTCAGGCGACCTAGGTCGCCTGACAAGTTGCGTCCTGTTTAGTACAATGGAACCGTTCTAATCGGAGCGACGCAAGTCGCTCCGACTTAGAAAAAGGTTCCTGTATGACTTTGGGGGCGACTTGGGGCGACTTGCATAAACTTCTATACAGAAGTCGTTTTGCAAGTCGCCTGGGCAGTCGTGTGCAGGTCGCCTCGGTGAGGCGACCTGCAAGTCGTGCCGCCTCTGGTGTGAACCGAGGCTAAGTCAGTGTGCTTTAAACTGTGTCTGGGTCAGGCAGCCTCTGTACTCTTGTGGGAGAACATGTCTATTTCCAGTTGCCTCCACAGGAGAGAGCGCTACACATACATCATTTGTGAATAAAAGTTTAAGAAATACTTTTCTTTCTGGAAAAGTCCTGTGTATCTGATGTTGGCTACATATATTACAATCCAGTTGTAAAATCTCCTTAAGGGCTTTTGTTGATGGGAAATTCGGCTGCATTTAACCTTCTTTAGTGATCAATTTGGGGCACTTCTGAGATCATTCAGGGTTCATTGACCGGTGCATTTAAATGTATTTTACCTCATATGGGCATGCGTTTGACATCTTCTGAGATTCTGTGTTGTGAGAACCTAAGGTTGATAGATGTCATTCTCATATATGGAACCACTGTAACTATGACAATATGATTCTTGATTCTCATATTTGGCTCTCATTTTAACCACCTCAATACTGGGCACTTTCACCACCTTCCTGCCCAAGCCATTTTTCAGTTTTCAGCGCTGACGCACTTTGAATGACAATTGCGCGGTCATGTTACACTGCACCCTAATTTTTTTCATTTTTTTCCCCACAAATAGAGCTTTCTTTTGGTGGTATTTGATCACCTCTGTGGTTTTTATTTATTGCGCTATAAACAAAAGAAGAGGGACAATTTTGAAAAAACACAATATTTTTTACTTTTTGCTATAATAAATATCCAATTTTTCTTTTTGTTTTAAACAAATTTTTTCCTCAGTTTAGGCCGATATGTATTCTTCTACATATTTTTGGTAAAAAAAATTGCAATAAGCGTATATTGATTGGTTTGCGCAAAAGTTATAGCGTCTACAAAATAGGGCATAGATTTATAGCATTTTTATTTATTTATGTATTTTTTACTAAAAATGGCAGCGATCTGCGATTTTTATTGTGACTGCGATATTGCAGCGGACATATCAGACACTTTTGACACATTTTTTGGGACCATTCACATTTATACAGCGATCCGTGCTATAAAAATGCATTGATTACTGTGTAAATGTGACTGGCAGGAAAGGGGGCGATCGAGGGGTTAATGTGTGTCCTAGGGAGGTGATTCTAACTGTGGGGGGAGGGGACTCACTAGGGGAGGAGACCGATCGGTGTCCCTATGTACAAGGGACACACCATCGGTCTCCTCTCCTCTGACAGGACGTGGATCTGTGTGTTTACATACACAGATCCATGGTCCTGCTCTGTTACCCGGCAATCGCAGGTGTCCGGCGGACATCACGGCCGCCGGGCACGCGCACTGGGTCCTGAGCGACGCAGCGGGCATGCGCATGCGCCGCTTAGTGGCTCAGGAGGGCGATCACGTCATATGACGTCCGCCCAGAACAAGAGCTGCCTCGTCCCGCTGTCATATGACAGTGGGCGGTAGCTTAGCAGTTAAACACAATTAGCAATATAGGCGTAGCCCTCTTTTGAAGGAAGATCTGAGAAATGACCCTCTGAAACTGTAGGTAAATAAGAGAACCAGAACCTTTGCTAAGTGAAGAGTTCATTTGATATCAAAGTTGGCAGTGCTTCCACTCAGCACAGGGTCTCTGTGAAAAGAGGGGATTCCCTTCCTGGGAAATTAACCCTTTGAGCCACAGGAGAAGTACAGCCAAACGAGCTATGGCTGTACTTCTCCTTTAATAAGCAAAATCTATTTATTTACAAATACAGACAGTAGAGGGTAGCAAATCCCAACGCAGGCAAAGGTAGACATCCACAATAAAGTCTGTTAACGTCCAGGCATCAAATGCAGTAGTCTTGAAACTTCTCAAAGCACCCAACTTACAAACAATTCCTTCAGTTTCCTTTATATTCCCCATAAAAATATGAAAATGTAAACTTTTCCATAAGGGGAATCATTTCATCCTTTCAGCCATGTAGACAGATTTATAGGCACCTAGCATTTAAACCATCAGTGACCACATAAAGTGCATACTTTTTAGACACAAGCTTTTAGTAACGAAGATCTGAATAATGGATTAGTCTTTCCTTCAGTCACACGGCTGTTTCTTCTCAAAGGCCTTAAGATAGTGCAATAAAATATATTGTACACGGAGAGCATCATAAAATATGAATTCCAGAAGCACCTATAGTGAATATTTGCATGCGTATAAATCGTGTCTGCTATGACACTCTAACAATAATATTTGAGTCTTCATTTGGGTTAGTTCTTGCTGTGGAGCCAGTTAGTCAGACATTATGCAGTTGTTTCTCTGTATTTTTCTGTAATAATCTTGGAGACAGAATAAAACAATAAAACTATGTCAGGTGTTCCAAGGTCCAGGCAATGAAAACGAGTGTGTCATTTTACCTTTTTATTGGCTCAAGTATAGACAGTTCTAGGGCCGGACAGTGGCGTGATTACAGTACAAGGCTCTCTAAGGTTGCTATCAAATAAAACAGGATTCTCAATAGAAAGCAATGATGCCCATTCATCTAAAGCCCCCTACACACGATCAAACTTTCCGATGGGAAATGTGTGATGACAGGCTGTTGGCAGAAAATCCGACCGTGTATATGCTCCATCGGACAATTGTTGTCTGACTTTCCACCAACAAATGTTGGCTAGCGTATTTTCAAATTTTCCGCCAACAAATGTGTGTTGTCGGATTTTCCAATTGTGTGTACACAAGTCCGTCGGACAAAAGTCCAAAGTACAAACGCGCATGCTCGGAAGCAGAAGCGGCCGGTCTTGTAAACTAGCGTTCGTAATGGAGAATTAACATTCGTGGCTTGGCAAATTATGAAATCTCCAAATGCAGAGCATAATTCTCTTCTTCTTTAATGGGATAATAATGAAGCTGCTTTGCTAGTGATACTGATGCAGTTATTGCAAACAAATTTTCAAAAGCTTTTTTTTCTAGTGATATCAAGAATAATATTATTATGTTTTTTTTTTTTTTATTTGTGCAAGTTACCACAACACCATTATCCCCAGTTTATAAGATCAAAGATACAACTATGTTGGTGTCCCTTGTCAATATTACATTGTATTTTTTAAAAACTGTAGTAACTGCCTACTCTCAAACTGTCATTTGAAGTAAAACACATAACCAAGTATTATTTTTTTTTTTTCTCAAACAAAAGGTTTTATTAAAATTGAATAAGTGTATACAGTTCCAGAGCGCATACAGCAATTTACAGAGTAGAAGTCACATCTTACATATGTAATAAAATGAAAAACAAAAAAAAGCACAGAAAAAGGGGGCATATATTCCATTACATCGGATGAAGAGAAAATAAAGAGGAGAAAAGAAGGAACATAACCTCTCATCAGATAAATCCTTCTGTGGGCTATCCACGTTCCTTCAATGGATATTTTGCTTGTCACCTCTTAGCATACTGGCTAGTTATATAGTGCATAGCATACATCCCATGAGAATTGAAGCTAATAAGGGCCACCTTTAGAATAAGCAATCATATACCAAATCTACTGGCGCTAGACCTGGTGTATCCAACCAGTGAGCCCATAGTTTCTCATATTTGGTATATAATTTTTTCCATACGGATTGTGGCCCCCATTTGTGAAATCCATTCTTGTACCGTGGGAGGACTCGTGGACCTCCAGTGCCTGAGGATAAGCAGGCGGGCCTGAAACAAAGCTCTTTTGATAGCTTGTCTAAGGATATCCTCAGTCAGTAGATCATCCACAATCCCCAGCACACATGGTTTGGGATCCAAAGGTATCACTATTTGGAAAACTCTATTAATGGTGTTAATGAACTCGTTCCAATAAAGGTGCAATTTTGGGCATCTCCACAGATCACCATGGTCTCTGGAGCATCTGGTGCAGGTAGGATCAGTGCCCAAACCCATACGGACCAGTCTAGCCGGTGTGTAGTGCACTCTGGAAATAATATAGAGCTGTGAGAGCTTTTGAGCAGCGTTTAACGAACACGTGGGGACTGCCTGCAAGGCTTCCTCCCATTGTTCCTCCTCAAAAGAGCCAACATCCCGTTCCCAGTGGGATACGACTCTCAGAGGCGCGTCCCCTAGGAAGAGGTTCAGAAGCATGGTATAGCAGTCAGATATAAATCCTCTATAAGTGGTTATGGCAAGTAGGTGGTTGAAAATAGGAGTGGGTTGCAGGTTCCAAATGTCGGAGCCCCTTTGTGCATCTATTGCATGTTTAAGTTGTCTGTAATAAAAGAGCATAGAGCCCGGCAATTGAAAGGCCTCCCTGAGCTCCGAGAAGGGTCTCAATTTACCGTCTCTAAGTATGTGGACTATATGGGACACCCCGTACTGTTGCCATTTAGAGCCATAGGGTATTTTAGCTATTTCTGAATAGTGATTGTTTTCCCAGATGGGGCTATACTTGGTGAAGCCTTCTACCCCTTGCAGCATCCTGACCTTGTTCCAGATTTTCTGCATAAGTGCGTAGGTTGGGAAAAGCTTATTGGATTTGTTATATTGTAAGGCCTCTAAACCATCCACTACCTCCCTCCTGGAAGTGAACCGGAGTATGTGGGCCGAAGGGTCTCTCAGGTTCATCTCCAGGTCCTCCCCGGGTCCTATGGCTCTAGCGATGTGCTGTAGCTGGGAGGCCAAATAATAAACCCAGGAGTTAGGCAATGCTAAACCTCCATTGTCTTTAGGACGTTGTAGCTGCTCTAGTTTAATTCTAGGAGGCTTTGAAAGCCATATAAAGGAACGGAAAAGGGAGTTGATGATTCTAAACTTTTTCAGAGTAATAACCATTGGAGAGTTGTGGAGCACATATAGTAGTTGTGGCATAAGGATCATCTTTATTAAATTTATTCTGCCTACTTGGGACAGCTTTAATTTACTCCACACTTTGACCCGATCACGACATCTATTGATCAATGGGGTTAGATTAAGATTAACATAGTCCAATATACGGGCTGTAACCTGTATACCCAGATATTTGAAGGATGTCGAGACTGTTATGTCCTGCATATTTTGTTGGGTTGGGTGCGGGTCACGGTCCAGCAGCAGCAGAGAGGACTTGGTCCAGTTAATAACTAAGCCTGAGTATTTCCCGAACTGTCTAATTACTCTCATTGCTTCTGTCAGTGAGTTAGATGTATCACCCAGTAGCAGCATGGTGTCATCTGCATACATAATTACCTTCTCCTGAGTGTCTCCATATCTAAAACCCTGTATCAAGGGATTAGCGCGTACCGTAGCCACTAGGGGCTCAATGGCCATAGCAAACAGGAGCGGAGACAGGGGGCACCCCTGCCTCGTACCCCTGTATAGTTTAGCCCGGGTTCACACCTATGCGAATTAGATGCGGCTTACACCGCATCTAATTCGCAGGACATTTTAAAATACATTCATATGAATGCATCTGGTTCACATATGTGCGTTGCATTCGCACTGCGCATTGCACAAAAAACGTGTGCGTTTTTTGGGCATTGCGGTGCGAACTACAAGCCTATTATCTCCTATGGGAACGCATCTGATTCGCAGATGCATTGCGTTCTGAACAAGGATTTTCTCTTTCTCCTCACTACACCTCCCTCCCTCCCCCTCTCCCTGCTCTCTAATCCTGAGCAAAAACGCAATGAATCCTTTGAACAGGAGATTTTTATCTCCCCAGTGAAACCTGAGCTTAAATTCGCACCGCACATGTGTGAAACCAGGCTTAAAGGGTGATGAAATCCTTCCTCCCTCTCTAATGGCCGCTATAGGAGACGAATAGAGTAACTGTACCCATAACCAAGTATTATTCTCCACAATTGTTTTTATTGTGCATTAAAAATAAAATAAATAAAAAATTAGACATGCTATCTGCCAATAGAACTTAACCAAAAAGTGCATCCTATGCATCCACAAATATACCAAATCAAATCATTATTCAACCAAAAAAATAATGTCAAAGCAATAACTCCAAGGCCAATAATAAATAATACGTTATCTCCTCTGATTCCACAACATGTCTGGTTGACGAACGGCCATTCAGAAACAAACTGAAAAGCATGAAATGAAAAGCGCTAACCGAAAAGCGCTAAATGAAAAACGCAAAAAGAAAAGCACGAATCAACACTCACCAAACTTCTACTAACACGAAATTAGCAGAAGGAGCCCAAAGGGTGGTGCTAAAGAGCTGAAAAACCAAGGAGTACGTCTAGTACGTCACTACGTTCGCAATTGTTGGCCAACATTTGTGTGACCATGTGTATGCAAGACAAGTTTGAGCCAACACCCTTCGGACCCTTCAGACAAAATTCCACGTTTTTTTTGGTCAACAATCCGATCGTGTGTACGAGGCATAACTTTCAGCATGTATCAAATACAGCCATTACTTCCTACAGAGCACTGCGATTGTGTGCAAAGATAGGAGTATCTTGTGAACGCTGGAAAAAAATAAACCTGGTCTTGCCTTGGCCAAGCCAAGCCAGGTGGTGTTTAACCACTTGCTGACCGCCTAACGCAGATATACTGCGGCAGAATGGCACGGACAGGCAAAATCATGTGCCTGGTACGTGATCTGCCTTCCACGGGCTGGGGCGGTCGGCATCGTTGGGGAAGCGATACAGGCTGAGGGGGAGGCCACTCATTCGTGGCCACCCCCTCGCGATCGCTCCCCAGGAATGAAATTCTTCCTCTGCTGCTGTAATGTAAACAGCGGCAGAGGAAGTGATGTCATATCCCATCGAGCCGGTCTTTTCATTCCGGCGCCGAGGAGAGAAGACATCCAAGTAAGTGCACCAACACTACACTAACAGTAGAACACACTAGGCACACTTTTAACCCCCCGATCACCCCCTGATCACCCCCCAATCACCCCCCCCCCCCGTCACAGTGACACCAATAGCAGTTTTTTTTTTTTTGCATTGATGTCAGTTTGTGACAGTTATAAGTGGTAGGGCAGTTAGGGTTAGCCCCCTTTAGGTCTAGGGTACCCCCCTAACCCCCCCTAATAAAGTTTTAACCCCTTGATCACCCCCCATCGCCAGTGTCACTAAGCGATCGTTTTTCTGATCGCTGTATTAGTGACACAGGTGACGCTAGTTAGGGAGGTAAGTATATAGGTTCGCCGTCAGCGTTTTATAGCGACAGGGACCCCCATATACTACCTAGTAAAGGTTTTAACCCCCTGATTGCCCCCTAGTTAACCCTTTCAGCAGCGATCACCGTATAACTGTTACGGGGGACGCTGGGTAGTTAGTTTGTTTATTATAGTTTCAGGGCACCCGCCGTTTATTACCTTATAAAGGTTTAACCCCCTAATCGCTCGGCGGTGATATAAGTAAATTTTTAGGGTCAGATAAGGTCTGCGTCGCCCCAGGCAGCGTCAGGTTAGCGCCAGTACCGCTAACACCCACGCACGCAGCATACACCTCCCTTAGTGGTATAGTATCTGAACAGATCAATATCTGATCCGGTCAGATCTATACTAGCGTCCCCAGCAGTTTAGGGTTCCCAAAAACGCAGTGTTAGTGGGATCAGCCCAGATACCTGCTAGCACCTGCGTTTTGCCCCTCGGCCCAGCCCAGCCCACCCAAGTGCAGTATCGATTGATCACTGTCACTTACAAAACACTAAGCACACATAACTTCAGCGTTCGCAGAGCCAGGCCTGATCCTTGCGATCGCTAACAGTTTTTTTGGTAGCGTTTTGATACAGTCACTAACAGTCAGGAGCTTTTTTGCCTGTGAGTCTCACTAGTGTACCACTAAATTTAGAGCCCAAAATGGCAAATCGAATGGTACACTAGTGAAGAGGCCTACACGTTTCTGAGCATGACAGATAGTGAAGAGGAAGTCACTCATCTGTCAGATTCAGGCTCAGAATACGATCCTGTAGAGGACAGCGGCTCCATGACAGATAGCTCTGACGATGGAGTTGTGGTCCCTGCCAAGGTCAGGCGTACCAGACCCCGGACTTCTTCTTCTGTCCTTGATGTGCAAGAACCGCAGGTCCCTTGTATGGAGCAAAGCAGTACTAGCGCTGCTATTCCTTCTGGTGAACTGGCAAGCACCAGCGGCCTAGTACACCCTGGTCGTACATCCAGCATTGCAGTAACACTTGGTGATGTGGTGCGTCCCATAAGTGCAGTTCAAGCTGGCGAGGTGGCAAGCACAAGTAGTATCCCGCTGCCACCAAGAAGATGAACACAGGCCCGTCGTGCCCATAGTGCCCTTCCTGCTGCATTCGCCAATCCGAATTGGGAACCCACCACTTCTGCAGCACCCGTACTTCCCCCATTCACTGGGCAACCCGGCATTCAGGTGGAAACAGTTGATTTTACGTCACTGGATTTTTATTCGCTGTTTTTCACCGAAGATCTCTATAGATCTATTGTGGACCAAAGCAATTTGTACGCTGGTCAACACATCGCCACTATTCCCCAGTCCTCCCTTGCCAGAGATTGGAAACCAATTACGGTTTCCGAATTTAAGATCTTTCTGGGCCTTTCCCTCAACATGGGCATAAATAAAAAGAGTGAGTTGTGGTCATATTGTTCCACTGACCCAATTTCCATATGCCCGTGTTCTCTGCTTCCATGGCCAGGGCACGATACGAGCAGATTTTGTAGTTCATGCACTTCAACAACAATGAACTCTGTCGCCCTCGTGGAGACCCTGAATACGATCGGCTCTACAAAATTCGGTCGTAAACCACTTCAACCAACGTTTTGCAGACTTGTTTACTCCCCATCAAGTTGTCTGCGATTCTGAGTCCCTGATTACATTTTCTGGCCGCTTGTCTATCAAACAGTACCTTCCCAGCAAGCGTGCCAGATACGGGGTCAAGATGTATAAGATCTGTGACAGGGCCACAGGCTATACATGTAGTTTTATGGTTTACGAGGGCAAAGATAGTCACGTAGAGCCGACAAACTGCCCTGACTACATAGGAAGCGCTGGCAAGATAGTGTGGGACTTGGTGTTACCCTTATTCGGAAAGTGGTACCACTTGTACGTGGACAATTATTACACGAGAGCACTTTTTAGTCACCTTTTTGATCATCAGATTGGAGCATGTGGCACCGTGCGACCTAATCTCCGGGGCTTTCCCCAGCGGCTTGTAGATTCCCGTCTTAGGCTGGGGGAGAGAGCCTACTTGCAGTGTAATAATTTGCTTGCTATGAAGTGGAGGGATAATAAGAATGTTTTCGTTCTTACCTCCCTTCATGCAGACACGACGGTCCAAATTAATACAGCGACTGGTGTTGTGGAGAAACTCCTCTGTGTCCACGAATATAACCTTAACATGGGAGGGGTGGACCTCAACGACCAGTTGTGGCGCCGTACCTAGTTGCCCGTAAGGCCAGACGCTGGTACAAAAAAGTGTCTGTTTATTTATTTCAATTGGCTTTGCTGAACGCTTATGTGCTAGACAGAGCTTCAGGACGGACCGGATCCTTCCTTAAATTCCAGGAAGAGATCGTCAGAGCCCTTCTGTTTCCAGACGGTGCTCCACCTCACCATCCCCAACCAAATGCAGTAAGCCAGCTGCATGAGAGGCATTTTCTTTATGTCCTCCCGAGTACCCCTACCCAACGAGCCCCCCAAATAGATGTTGTGTCTGCAGCAAGCGCGAATATAGGCGTGACACCCGGTATTATTGTCCCTCCTGTCCTGACAATCCTGGTCTTTGCATTGGTGAATGTTTTGAACGCTACCATGCACTAGTTGAGTATTAGCATAGGGTACAGTACTGCACAGACTAGGACACACTTTCACAGGGTCTCCCAAGATGCCATCGCATTTTGAGAGACCCAAACCTGGTACCAGTTAAAAAAGTTAAAGTTACAAAAAAAAGTGTAAAAAAAACCCCCAAAAAAGTAAAAAAAAAAAAAGCACAAAAAATATATAAAATAAAAAAACCAAAAATAGTTGTCGCTTTATTGTTCTCTCTCTATTCTCTCTCTATTGTTCTGCTCTTTTTTACTGTATTCTATTCTGCAATGTTTTATTGTTATTATTTTTTTATCATGTTTGTTTTATAGGTATGCAATTTTTTTATACTTTATTGTTTTTTTATTGTTAACCACTTTTTTGTTTTCAGGTACGCCATTCAGCTGCAGAGCGGATTTATTTATCTTGACAGCAACAGCGTTTGCTCCCACGATACATAAAGCCGTGACTCCAGCTCTGTCGGAGGTGATTTCACCACCACAAATACACATGTGGTATTCCCATACTCAGGAGAATCAGCAGAATGTATTTTGGGGTGCAATTCCATATATGCCCATGGCTTGTGTGAGCTATATATCATTTAGTGACAACTTTGTGCAAAAAAAAAAAAAGTTTGTCATTTTCCTGCAACTTGTGGCAAAATATAAAATAATCCATGGACTCAACATGCCTCTCAGCAAATAGCTTGGGGCATCTGCTTTCCAAAATGGGGTCATTTGGGGGGGGGTTTGTGCCATCTTGGCACTGTGGTGGCACTAAAGGTGGCTGACTGATTGCTAGTGTTAGATTACAGGGGAGGCTGAGTATTGTGTGTACCTGAGTATTGGGTGTACCTGAGTATTATGTGTACCTGAGTATTGTGAGTACCTGAGGATTGTATGTACCTGAGTATTGGGAGTACCTGAGTATTGTGTGTACCTAAGTGTTGAGAGTACCAGAGTATTATGAGTGTTGGGAGTACCAGAGTATTGTGAGTGTTGGGAGTACCAGAGTATTGTGAGTGTTGGGAGTACCAGAGTATTGTGAGTTTTGGGACTACCAGAGTATTGTGAGTGTTGGAAGTACCAGAGTATTGTGAGTTTTGGGACTACCAGAGTATTGTGAGTGTTGGAAGTACCAGAGTATTGTGAGTGTTGGGAGTACCAGAGTATTGTGAGTGTTGTGAGTACCTGAGTATTGTGAGTTTTGGGAGCACCTGTGTATTGTGAGTACCTGAGTGTTGTCTGAGTAGTGTGTGTGGATCGTTAGTACCTGTGTATTGTGTATACTTTTGTATTGTGTATACTTTTGTATTGTGTGTACCCATGTATTGTGAGTACCTGTGTATTGTGAGTGCACGTGGGCAGTGAGTACACGAGGTCTGCGAGTGCACGTAGGCTGAGAGTGCACGTGGCCTGCGAGTGCACGTGGGCGGCGAATACCTGTGTATTGTCTTGCGTATTGTCTTGTTAAGTATTAATTTCAGGAAGCTAGTTGTTAGGTAATTTGGACATGGTATAATCCCCAATCCTCATTAAGTTAGTAGGTACGATGCCCGGCGGGTGAGGAGATGCGACTCGGTGTACATCTTGCGGCATGTATGCGTTCCTTGATCATCTAATCAAGGGCGAATACTGCTGTGCAAAATGTAAGCTCATTGTTTCCCTGGAAGCCCAGGTTCTGCCAGCACAGAGGCGGGTGGAGACAAAGAGGTACAGGCACTAGAAACGAGTTGATGGGTGACAGTCAGGAAGGAAGAGGAAGTGCCAGGGAGGCCGATCCTGGGCTGGAGCATCCCAATAAGTACGCTCCATTAAGTGACATTGGTGAAACCAGTCAGGGACCAGCACTGCTGGAGCTGGGGGACTCTCCTAGCTGCCAGGGGAAGAACTCCTCCAGTGAGGGTGGGGGGGAAGTGAAGGGAAAAGATAGACAGATTCTGGTTTTAGGGGACTCAATTCTAATGCCCTGTACACACAGTGAGACATTGATTGGACATTCCGACAACAAAATCCATGTTGGCTCAAACTTGTCTTGCATATACACGGTCACACAAAGTTGTCGGAATTTCCGAACGTCAAGAACGCGGTGACGTACACCACGTACGACGAGACTATAAAAGGGCAGTTCAATACCAAGCGCGGCACCCTTTGGGCTCCTTTTGCTAATCTCGTGTTAGTAAAAGTTTGGTGAGAGACGATTCGTGCTTTTTCAGACTCGTGGTTTTCAGATCATATTTCTGCTGTTCAGTTTGTGCTTGTCGGTTTGTATCTGGTCTTCGGTGTGTGCAGCGAGTTTCCATTGTTTTGTCATTGTGTTCTTGTCCGTTCGTTACTGATTTTCAGGTCTCTCTTCACAGGCCTTGCTGTTCTTCAGTGTGTTCTATTACTGCGTTCTGACCAGCCGACCGTTTTCTAGCCATGTTGCATGTACGTACTCATCGTAGAGTTCGTGCTGTGCGGGGGCTTGGTGTTGGGGTCCTTACTTTGACACAAGCCCAGTCCATGAACAGGGCGAGGAGAAGTTCATGGACCAAGAATTGGTTGCTCCAGCGTGACCAATTCTGTCACATTAAGAAAGGAAAAAAAAGAGTAGATATGGCGCCGTTCCAAACCTGATGGATGCAGGTGTGTGCTGCTCCCTTGAATGGGAGGAAGGAATTAAGGTGGGGAAGAGAAATGGTGTAGGTAGTTCTTATTGAATGGGTGTCTTCTAGCCAAAACAAATGCACAGTAAAACTGTGTATATTAATGTGAAACCATATTATAAACTCCTGAGTGTGAATCAGTGTCAAGCTGTTTAACTGACACAATAAAGGTGCAATGTGTAAGACACCAACTTGTTTCATAAATAAATAAATACGTAAAAAAATATAAAAACATAGTGCAATAATTCCTAATCGTTACTATGCATGTACAATAACCATATGAACAATATATATAAAGTAAAATCAATAGTGCAAAATAAAGTGCTGGTGTGAATAAACAGGTGAACATCTTGATATATGCAATTGAGTTATAAGGTGCTATTGTGCCGGTGAAGGGATCCGTTTAGACTGTGGTGGACTTTTCAATGAATAAACACTCAGTGCGTGCCTTATTCGTGCTCTTATAATGATTGCACTCACCAGATCCTTCACCCCCTCTTGGGGTCTCACACAGGAGTCAGCGGAGCGGCGGGCGGAGTCAGCATACGTCCTTGCATCACTTCCTGTTTCAGAGGCTTGTGTCAGCAATATAGGCTTTTTTTATCCTTACCGAATGTGAGTACCTTTTTAAACGTTTGCACCAATAAACGAGTTTTCATACAGTATTACGCTATGTGGGCTCCCTCTTTCTCTTTTCATAATGGATTCTCCTCATAGTCTACATTAAGGACGGAGTTATCCTGCATTGCTACACAGTGGCATATACTGTGGATGTGTGAGACCCCAAGAGGGGGTGAAGTATCTGGTGAGTGCAATCATTATAAGAGCATGAATAAGGCATGCACATAGTGTTTATTCATTGAAAAGTCCACCAGAGTCTAAACGGATCCCTTCACCGGCACAATAGCACCTTATAACTCAATTGCATATATCAAGCAGATGTTCACCTGTTTATTCACACCAGCACTTTATTTTGCACTATTGATTTTACTTTGTATATATTGTTCATATGGTTATTGTACATGCATAGTAACGATTAGGAATTATTGCACTATGTTTTTATATTTTTTACATATTTATTTATTTATGAAACAAGTTGGTGTCTTACACATTGCACCTTTATTGTGTCAGGTAAACAGCTTGACACTGATTCACACTCAGGAGTTTATAATATGGTTTCACATTAATATACACAGTTTTACTGTGCATTTGTTTTGACTAGAAGACACCCATTCAATAAGAACTACCTACACCATTTCTCTTCCCCACCTTAATTCCTTCCTCCCATTCAAGGGAGCAGCACACACCTGAATCTATCAGGTTTGGAACGGCGCCATATCTACTCTTTTTTTTTCATCCTTTCTTAACATTACACTCCACCTAGTGCAAGTAATTGGTAGTGGCAATAGTTCCAACAAACATTTTCCAATTTCTATAGCACGTATTCCATTGCGCGCGTACTCTCCTTTTTCCTTTTTTCAATTCTGTCACATGCCTTTGCTCCGTGAGATCCGTGAGAATAATCCTGATGATTTCAGGAACTTTCTCCGGATGACGGAACCCCTATTTCACTGTTTGTTGGCTTTGCTGACCCCTTATATCAGCAGGCAGGATACCTGCATGCGGCAAGCCATCACTGCGGAGCAGAGGCTAGTAGCCACCCTGCGGTACTTGGCGACGGGGAGAAGCCTGCAGGACCTCAAGTTCTCAACAGGCATCTCCCCCCAGGCTCTGTGGATCTCTATCCCAGAGACCTGTTCTGCCATCATCCAGGTCCTGCAGAAGGAGTATATTAAGGTAAGATTTTTATCCTTTAACATCACATTTTATTGTATTTAATGTTTGCTAATGTAATGTATTTCTTTCCCTATTCCCTAATTATCATGATTGTAATATGCTGTGAATGTCCCCTTTGTCCTCATGCATGCTGGTTTTATTCGACTTTTTTTTTGTCCTTCATACATATTTGCCTTCACTTACCTCCCTAGCATGTTCTCCTGGACCTATATCCACCTCGCCTAGTCACTTAACAATGTATTTTGTCAGCTCCACAGTAGTGCTTTACCTGACTCGGTGTACATCTTGCGGCATGTATGCGTTCCTTGATTATCTGATCGAGGGCGAATACTGCTGTGCAAAATGTAAGCACATTGTTTCCCTGGAGGCCCAGGTTCTGCCAGCACAGAGGCGGGTGGAGACAAAGTGGAGACAAACACACCCTAAAATGTGTACAAATGTTATTTGTGCTTTAAATTCAGGCAGAGTGCCAGAGGCTTTTTTTTTGGTCCCAAAATCATTTGGAACCCTCCCTCCCCCCCAACTGCTAACTCAGCTGATACCAATCCTCTATCTGCTGACTTTGCCAAACCCATACACACTATACCTACCTTTTTTGTGGTCAGATTTATGGATTAATTCCCCAAAGCATGTAGTGCAAGGGCCTGCCTGAATACTTTCAAATGGTACTGTTTAAAGTTTTTGTATCCTATTATTATCTTGATAGGTAATATCAGAATGTAAAAATGTGCTAAAATGTGTACAGTGTGTATTTATATCTTTGTATTATGACACTTCTTACCTGTCCAGTGGGCTGTCAATAGTGTAAAGTAAGGAGGGGCTGGCCAAAGTAATACACATTATTTAGGCATTCATCTCTCAATGAAGTGGAGAGGGTTACCTGTCCAAAACATCTCCCCCCCTAAAATTTTTTAAATGGCCCATGAGAGGGGGGGGGGGAATCTGATAGGTGGACCTTATACCTTTGTCTTTAAATACTCCCTAAAATAAATGTTATACTGATGTTGGCCAAGAATGTTTGTGTCTAATCTGCTTTCAATGTTATTATGTGAAAAATGATTAATTTTTGGTTCTTGTTTGACTCCACAGTTTCCTTCCAACCCACAGGAATGGCAGACTGTGGCCTCCCACTTTGCCCAGCGGTGGGACTTTCCTAACTGCATAGGGGCAATTGATGGGAAACACGTCCACATAGTCCCACCACCCAACTCGGGGTCATACCATTTTAATTACAAGGGGTTTAATAGTATTGTGATGTTGGTGGTGGTGTCGGCTATTTACGAGTTCCTGTATGTGGACGTGGGGAAGAATGGCCAGATGTCAGATGGTGGAGTCATCGCCCAGATAGAGTTCTACAGGCGTCTCCAGAATGGCAGCTTGGGCTTGCCACCTCCAGAAGACAATGCGGAAGGACTCCCATTCGTCTTCGTTGCAGATGAAGCATTTGCGCTGGGGGACCATCTTATGCGGCCATTCCCTCACCCCGGACCAGAGGGTTTTTAATTGCCGGCTGGCCAGAGCCAGAAGAGTGGTGGAGAACACATTTGGAATAATGGCCAGCCGGTTCTGCCTATTTCTTACACCCATACACATGGCAGAATATAAACTCAATCACATCATCCTGTGTTGCTGTGTTCTCCACAACTTTTTAAGGACAAATTCTTGGAACTATGCTGCCTCAGTTGGGCCTGAGGCAGAAATTAATATTAATGAACCAAACCTGATGGCGCTTGAAGCTGGCCGTCCTGGCTTGCCCCCCCAGAGTTCCTGCGAGGTCCGTATAAGATACATGGAATACTTTGCGGTTAAGGGGGCCATCGATATGCCAGACAATGTCTGAGACATTTTTTAAATAAAAATATATTTTAAGCTGAACAAATATTTGCTTTGACTTCCTGCTTGGCTTTCTTTTAGCTGTCTCCTCGGTTATCTTTTATTAACGGTCTAATTTTTTTGCCTTTTTCTTCAACAGTGCAAACGAAATTTCGTTGACACACGAGGTGACAATCTCTTCTTCGGCTAACTATTAATTATTATGTTGTTGGTCTGCTACACACACACCTTGTTTTTTTGTGAATGTATGTAATGCATTACTGACAAAAATAATAATAATTTTCAACACCATGCCCTAAATTTTGTTGAGTCCTGAAAATGGCGTGATTGTGTAAAATTACAAAGCGCTGTTGGGTGTTATTTACTAAAGGAAAATACACTGCGCTTGAGACTGCACTGAAACTGCACTTGTAGTGCAAAGTGGATTTGCCTTTAGTAAATAACCCCCATTGTCACTGAAAACACCAACTTTACTCAAAAAATGCTTTTGAGCATTGAAAGAAGAAGCCACACATTGTTGATTATCAATCTTTTTAATCAAAGCACAATCACATGTGCATTTCTAAAAGGTTTTTTGAACAAACCAACATGTTTGTTGTAAAACAATTTTTTGGGTCACGTTAAAATAATTAGAAATTGCCTTTTAAGGTAAAACAGGCATGTTTAAAACCATAAACAAATAAACAACTCTGGAACTTACAAAGTTCAACTTTTATAGAAAGTGAAGGCAATATCAGACATGAGTATTTATAAACTGTGTTTGATATTGCGTTCAGCAGATGGGGTGAAATAAACAACTCTGGAACTTACAAAGTTCAACTTTTATAGAAAGTGAAGGCAATATCAGACATGAGTATTTATAAACTGTGTTTGATATTGCGTTCAGCAGATGGGGTGAAGTCACCCCTGGAAAAGCCAAATTTTGAAGATGCACACAAATTGCCTAATGTCAACATGTGCCAGCTGCCATCATGGGGGATCAATGGTCGTGTTTTGTGGGTGCAACCCCTTCCTCTCAGCTACTTTATTATTGAGGAAGGGGTTGCACCCACAAAACGCGTACATTGATCTCCCGTGATGGCAGATAGCACATGTTGACACACTGTGTGCATCTTCAAAATTTGGCTTTGCTATAATATGTCAAAAAATTGTCATAAAAATAACAATAATAAAGCTGCAATAAGTTAGGTATTTCTGGGTGTTTTAAACTCTCCCTAAAACATCAATGATGTTCTTCATTTTGTTTTGAACATCATTGATGTTTTGCTTGATGTTTTCCAAATCCCTATTACCACCCATTATCTCCCCAATGAGGATCTGGGCACTTTCACTGGTGAAGTGACATTCCTCTTCCACAACATCACGATCACCTAAAATATAAAAAAAACCCCACACCATGTATTATAAATATGCAGGCATCCATCTCTTACTTGAGGCTGTGGTCGCAGACACTCACCTGACAATTTCAATAACGTCTCCCTCCTCCTCCTCTGGTTGGGTTTGGGGGATTTCCCCTTCTTCCTGAGGAGGGGGTCAGTGGTCTCCTCTGATGAGTGGTGTCCTCCGAGTCTTTTCTCCCCTATGTTAAAAAAATATGCATACTTAGCACACAGATATTTGATGGCAGAAATAGGAATAAGAAACATTGCTTGGAAGTGGGGTACAATTGTCTCTTTTGAGTTACAAGATGAAGAAATATTTTTGTCCTTTGTCAAGCTTGAATACTTGTTTTGTACAAGCTTCACAGATGGAGACACCCCTATAATATACATTGGAGCACCTGTGTGGGCCCCCTAATAAAAAGGGTGTTCTTGTGTCCCACACTAGTGCTCCAGCGTCCATATGTGTAAACAGCTGCTGAGCGTCCTCTCCTTACACAGAATCTAGTTTGCATTTCATTCTAGTTACTAACCCATCTAGACAAAAAACTTATTTTAAGAGAAGTAGGCCTGAAAAAATGTATTGAACTGCATCTGGACAAAACATGGTTTTATTGGCCGAACGAACAATGTTTCCTACGAACGAATAATGTGTCCATAAACATGAAAGTTGCAATTTTAAACTGTACAACAGTAAAGAAAAGCACATGGAGCAGCACGAACGTAAGAAAAATAAAGAATAGGAACACAGGACAACTACTTACTTTTTTGAAGCACTCTTCTGATCCTTCTATACTGATCGTGCTCCCTTAATTTGAGGGCTCCCCTCAGTTGATCCTCGGATCGCCGTACCCCAAAATTCCTGTGCAGACTCTTCACAACTTTTGCCATGATCTTGACCTTTCTGACATTGGGGTTGGGGTAAGGTCCATACTTCCCGTCATAGTCGGTCCTCTTCAATATGTCGACCATCTCCACCATCTCAACAAAGGCCATATTTGATGTCTTAAATCTTCTGCGGGATCATGACGTTTCTGGCCTTTCCTCCTACTCCTCGTTGCTGCTGTTAGCATGCACCTGTTGTGTCTCCGCCATGTGCTCTTCCCCACTGCGCCGAACGAGAAGGGGTGGGGAATAGACTAGAAAGAACATCAGGGGTGGGCGGAGTTTTGCGCATGCGCAGTGGATATAAAGCGTAACACACGTGCATCGTACGTACGAGCTGTGAGCGGAGGAAGGAGTATCGGAAGCGCCAATCGTGATAACGAAGGTAACATTTAAACTTGGGCCTATACTGCTTATAGATTGAGGCCTATATTGGGACAAGATTAAGAGACTTTAGCCTGACATTAGGGTTTGTCTTGTGTATTGCAGATAAAATGGATGGCTTCAATGACCACAACTTCCTCCCCCTGTTCATAGATAAATACAGGGAGCTGCCCTGTCTGTGGCAGGTGAAACACCCGCAATATAATCATAAACAAAAGAGGCAGGCAGCGCTGGAGAAACTGCTGGAGTTGGTGAAGCCGGTGGTCTCCACAGCAACCATTCCCTATTTAAAAGCCAAAATTGGTGGCCTGAGGGGCACTTATCTTAGGGAGCGCAAGAAGGTCCAGGATTCCCAGAGATCAGGAGCTGCAGCAGATGACGTTTGTGTCCCCAGGCTGTGATACTATGAGAGACTTTGTTTTCTGTCAGACCAGACTGAAGTCAGGGAATCCCTCTCAACCCTACAGTACCTTCCACTCTTCCTTCCACCCTATCTTCCACCCCAGCTGAGGCTTCCGATGTCCAACCTGGGACTTCCAGCCAGGAAGAAGTGGAAGAGCCCAGCTTGAGTCAGGTATAGCATTCTTCTACAGATTTCTGGTCAATAAATAAATGATGTTTCCTAGAAGTTATTATTGATCACTAATTGCTGATTTAAAAAAGTGTTTTACATATCAATAGATAGTAGTGGGCAAAAATAATTGGGACAAGAATGAAAAATGCTGGGCTCAGAATGATATTCTGTTATATTTGTTAACATTCAATTTGCAACAGTCATGAGGTGAAAATTGTGTGTGATTGATGAAGAAAAAAATAAAACTATGTACTTTTTTCATACACAGGAAGACCTCAGCCAGGCTGTGGAATGTGGCACACAGGAGGAGGCGGGGGTTAGTGGTAGCCAGGAGGTGTCCGGGGTAAGTGACAGCCAGGAGGAGGCGGGGGTAAGTGTCAGCCAGGAGGACGCCGGGCCCAGTAGGAGCCTCACAGAATCCCAGGTCCCTTCCCTCCACCTTACAAACAAAAGACCCAGGAAGGGGAGTAATATGGAGGAGTCAGCGCTCAGGCTGATTCAGGAGGCCTCTGCGTCCCTCAGAGCCACCCCCACTCATGAAGAGGCCTTTGCCTGCATGGCTACCACAAAACTGCAGGATATGCAGGAGGGCCAATGCCTCATATGTGAGGACATCCTTTATAAAACATTAACTAAGGGGGTGAGGGGCGAAATCACACCCAATACCCACCTGTGTGAGTTGCATCATCCTCCTCCTCCTCCTCCTCCTGCCACACCTCCAACACCACAGACACAGCCTGGAAGGAAGACAAGAAAGTGATGGCCTGGGTTCAGTCTGGTCTGACAAAAGATGCAGGCTCTTGTAGGATCACAGCCTGGGGACATGTATGTCATCTGCTGCTGTTCATGATCTCTTGGACTTCTGGACCAGATTGTACTCCCTTATATATGGACTCCTCAGGCCACCAATTTTGCAGTAAAATAATTGATGTGTGCCCTGGGGGCCAAAGGCTTCGCCAATTTCTGCTGTTTCTCCAGCGTTGCCTCCCTCTTTATTTGGTTATGACCCCTTAATACATTTTTGGTTTGTTTTATTATACTTGCCTATGTGTGTTTTCCTTCAAAAAGGACAGTTCGTTTGTGAGGAGGCAGGTACATTTCAAAAATACAATGTGAAATTAACAAGAAACACCAACACCAAGCAACCTCCTTGAGATTAAATAATACAAGATAATAATCCTGTTGTGGTAACTTGACACACAAAACACACCCAAAACTATTTTGGAGTTAAAAAATATATATATAATAAATATAAATAATTTTAATAAATAAAAGGAGATCAGAATGTCAAAAAATAAAAACAAAAAAACTAAATCTAAAAACATCCAAAAATGTAATTCTATTCGGGAGATGTGACAAATAAAAATATTATATTCATTAAATCACGATAAATAATAAAGAAGTTTGTGAGAACTCTGTGTGAATATGAGCAGCAAAACAACTTCATTCTTCTAGCATTATAAAGAAGAAGAGAGTGCGCTGCATTAAACAATTTAAAACATTGCAGCGTGACGAAAGTGCTATATCCAGGGCTTTTTTTCAGCAGGAACTAGGGGGAACTCAGTTCCACCACCTCTGGCTCAGGTCGTCTGCTCCCTGCTCACCACTATCACTTGGTAACACTGAAGTCCAGCTTCTACGTTTACAAGTAATAGCTTATCTCCCAGTAGCTCCCACAGGTCAGATCTCCTACGCAGATCCCACTGAGTGCCGGACAGGGACCAGGGAGATACAGAACAGGTGCCCAGGGTTCAGTGCAGTCATGGGCAGGAGAGGGTGCGTGGTAGGCTGCACCCTCTCTCTGTGGTCTCCATTTTTTCCCTGGTGACCAGTTGTTGATGCTCCTACTGCATGATCTCCCTTGCAAATGACTGTAGTATAGTATGCTGGGAGGTACTACAGCCAGATAGGTGTTTCAGCTTAATATTGCAACAAAGGTAAAACATATGACAGATGGTGGAGCTTTTTAAGGAGTGGGGAGAAGATGAGGGCAGTGGAGGGAGGGGGTTGTATGCAGAGGGTAGAGCTACTATTTGATGCCATTTGGCAGGTATGTGTGTGTATGGCAGGCATGGTTGAGTTCCTGCACCTATTCTCTGAGAAAAAAAGCCCTGGCTATATCCATTACAGAATTTATTCTGAGCATACGTGGCACCTTGTGTGTCGGTATTGTCCACACATGGTCGGAATTGACGCGAACGGATTTTGTTGTCGGAAAATTTTACAGCCTGTTCTCAAACTTTGTGTGTTGGAAATTCCGATGGAAAAAGTCCGATGGACCCCACACACGATCTGAATTTCTGACAACAAGCTCTGATCGCACATTTTCCGTCGGAAAATCCAACCGTGTGTACAGAGCATTAGAGGGACAGAGAGGGCAATCTGTGACAAAGACCTGAAGTGCCGAACTGTATACTGTCTACTGGGCGCTCGGCTATGACTCATCACGGATCTGGTGGACAGATTACTAGGAGGGGCTGGGGAAGACCCGGCTGTCATGGTGCACATTGGCACCAATGACAAAGTCAGAGGCAGATGGAGTGTCCTAAAGAACTATTTTAGGAACTTAGGAGTTAAATACCTCTCTAAGGTAGTATTCTCAGGAAAACTACCGGTACCTTGAGCCACACTACACAAGTGGCTGAGGAGCTGGTGTAGTAAGGAGGGGTTTGGGTTTCTGGAGAACTGGGCCGACTTCTCAGCCGGTCACCAGTTCTATAGAAGGGACAGACTGCACCTAAATGAGGAGGGTGCAGATCTGCTGGGAGTGAAAATTGCCGAAAATTTCCTGAAATTCGTTTTTATTTATTTCATCAAATTTCAAAGTTTTTCAAATTTTGGAATTTGATTTTGATCGATGGCTACCATCTTAGCATGGGACATTGTATTATTCATTCTGTGAATTGTTTCTGCTAGTACCAATGTAGGAGAATTCCATGCCTTGGCCACTGTTTGTTTTGCAGCCGTTATTAGTTGGATCATAAGTTTGAATTGAGAGAGTGTTAACCATTCTGGTTTTAGATTAAGTAAAGTTAAATATGGATCTGGTTGTATTATTTTTTTAAATATTTTAGATGCAATCACGAAGACTTCCTTCCAGAAGGTTTGGATTACTGGGCACGTCCACCATATGTGTAAATATGTGCCTATTTCTGGGCATCCTCGAAAACAAAGAGCTGAGGTATTAGGTGAATATTTTGCCACTCTAGCGGGTACAAGGTACCAGCGAGTTAGGACTTTATAATTTGTCTCCAGTGCTAAGATGTTGGGTGAAGATGACTTAGATGTGAGCCATATGTTAGACCAGTCCGTGTCTTCTAAAGTTCGTCCCAGGTCCTCCTCCCACCTCTGAACGTAAGAGGGTCTATTAAGATTTGCTGCTCCATATAATTGATTATAAAGTGATGAAATTGTACCTTTAGCAAATGGATCTTTTGTACAGATTGATTAAAAAATGGATAATTGGGATAATGGTGTATCCCCTTTTAGGAATGGTGTATAGAAATTTTTGATTTGGAGATATCTAAATATCTCAGAGTTTGGTAGATCATATTTTTCTGTGTGAGTTGCATCATCCTCCTCCTCCTCCTCCTGCCACACCTCCAACACCACAGACACAGCCTGGAAGGAAGACAAGAAAGTGATGGCCTGGGTTCAGTCTGGTCTGACAAAAGATGCAGGCTCTTGTAGGATCACAGCCTGGGGACATGTATGTCATCTGCTGCTGTTCATGATCTCTTGGACTTCTGGACCAGATTGTACTCCCTTATATATGGACTCCTCAGGCCACCAATTTTGCAGTAAAATAATTGATGTGTGCCCTGGGGGCCAAAGGCTTCGCCAATTTCTGCTGTTTCTCCAGCGTTGCCTCCCTCTTTATTTGGTTATGACCCCTTAATACATTTTTGGTTTGTTTTATTATACTTGCCTATGTGTGTTTTCCTTCAAAAAGGACAGTTCGTTTGTGAGGAGGCAGGTACATTTCAAAAATACAATGTGAAATTAACAAGAAACACCAACACCAAGCAACCTCCTTGAGATTAAATAATACAAGATAATAATCGTGTTGTGGTAACTTGACACACAAAACACACCCAAAACTATTTTGGAGTTAAAAAATATATATATAATAAATATAAATAATTTTAATAAATAAAAGGAGATCAGAATTTCAAAAAATAAAAACAAAAAAACTAAATCTAAAAACATCCAAAAATGTAATTCTATTCGGGAGATGTGACAAATAAAAATATTATATTCATTAAATCACGATAAATAATAAAGAAGTTTGTGAGAACTCTGTGTGAATATGAGCAGCAAAACAACTTCATTCTTCTAGCATTATAAAGAAGAAGAGAGTGCGCTGCATTAAACAATTTAAAACATTGCAGCGTGACGAAAGTGCTATATCCAGGGCTTTTTTTCAGCAGGAACTAGGGGGAACTCAGTTCCACCACCTCTGGCTCAGGTCGTCTGCTCCCTGCTCACCACTATCACTTGGTAACACTGAAGTCCAGCTTCTACGTTTACAAGTAATAGCTTATCTCCCAGTAGCTCCCACAGGTCAGATCTCCTACGCAGATCCCACTGAGTGCCGGACAGGGACCAGGGAGATACAGAACAGGTGCCCAGGGTTCAGTGCAGTCATGGGCAGGAGAGGGTGCGTGGTAGGCTGCACCCTCTCTCTGTGGTCTCCATTTTTTCCCTGGTGACCAGTTGTTGATGCTCCTACTGCATGATCTCCCTTGCAAGTGACTGTAGTATAGTATGCTGGGAGGTACTACAGCCAGATAGGTGTTTCAGCTTAATATTGCAACAAAGGTAAAACATATGACAGATGGTGGAGCTTTTTAAGGAGTGGGGAGAAGATGAGGGCAGTGGAGGGAGGGGGTTGTATGCAGAGGGTAGAGCTACTATTTGATGCCATTTGGCAGGTATGTGTGTGTATGGCAGGCATGGTTGAGTTCCTGCACCTATTCTCTGAGAAAAAAAGCCCTGGCTATATCCATTACGGAATTTATTCTGAGCATACGTGGCACTTTGTGTGTCGGTATTGTCCACACACGGTCGGAATTGACGTCAACGGATTTTGTTGTCGGAAAATTTTACAGCCTGTTCTCAAACTTTGTGTGTTGGAAATTCCGATGGAAAAAGTCCGATGGACCCCACACACGATCTGAATTTCTGACAACAAGCTCTGATCGCACATTTTCCGTCGGAAAATCCAACCGTGTGTACAGAGCATTAGAGGGACAGAGAGGGCAATCTGTGACAAAGACCTGAAGTGCCGAACTGTATACTGTCTACTGGGCGCTCGGCTATGACTCATCACGGATCTGGTGGACAGATTACTAGGAGGGGATGGGGAAGACCCGGCTGTCATGGTGCACATTGGCACCAATGACAAAGTCAGAGGCAGATGGAGTGTCCTAAAGAACTATTTTAGGAACTTAGGAGTTAAATACCTCTCTAAGGTAGTATTCTCAGGAAAACTACCGGTACCTTGAGCCACACTACACAAGTGGCTGAGGAGCTGGTGTAGTAAGGAGGGGTTTGGGTTTCTGGAGAACTGGGCCGACTTCTCAGCCGGTCACCAGTTCTATAGAAGGGACAGACTGCACCTAAATGAGGAGGGTGCAGATCTGCTGGGAGTGAAAATTGCCGAAAATTTCCTGAAATTCGTTTTTATTTATTTCATTTGGTTAAAAAATGCATTCATCCAAAAATCCGAATTAGTTAAGGTCGAACCTGTCAATTGAAGGCTTACGGTGTCTGTCGGATGTTCTAAGAAGATAGGACGAAGCAGCTAAACTGTACAACGCCGTGATCGTACATTTCCGACTGAATGCTCCGTCCACAAGCTATAGTAGAACTCCAATGCTGTTTGACTAGTAATAATTATAATTAATTATTATTGCTAGTCAAACAACATTAGAATTCAAAGCATCTGACTGTAAATGTCCGCTCATGGCCATCATATGTTTTTAGCTGCTTCGTCGAAACTTCATGTCTCTACAATGTTGAATCTTTTCTCTCTATGTCGAATAATCTTGGACTAATAGAGTTAGGTTAGGCACATTCAACTGTAGGTTTGATAGACACAGATCGCTATTCTCACCGTTATGTTGAATCTTCTATCTATATCGAACTGTTGTCGCAACGATAAGAAAATATAATGGATACGAAAATAAAGCATTTTTTTATTTCGGATGTTTTGGATTTCAGATTCTGCATGTTCGTTATCATTTGTTAAAACGTACACGAAAATCCGGACGAAATGCATTCGGACCAAAACGAAAACATGTCTAAAGGATATTTGTTATGTAGAAAGGTTTGCAAGCACTGAACTTATTCTCTCTGGAGAAGAGACGCTTAAGAGGGGATATGATTTCAATATACAAATACCATACTGATGACCCCACAATAGGGATAAAACTTTTCGCGGAACAGAGTTTAATAAGACACGTGGTCACTCATTAAAATTAGAAGAAAAGAGGTTTAACCTTAAACTGCATAGAGGGTTCTTTACTGTAAGAGCGGCAAGGATGTGGAATTCCCTTCCACAGGCGGTGGTTTCAGCGGGGGGCATCGATAGTTTCAAAAAACTATTAGATAAGCACCTGAACAACCACAACATACAGGGATATATAATGTTATACTGACATATAATCACACACATAGGTTGGGCTTGATGGACTATTTTCCTTGTCAAAAGAAGTTTATTGAGTATACAATGTTATAAAGATACATAAATTAAGTTTACAAGGATCTATAAAGTAAGCTCATTGTTTTACAGTAGGGTTTATATAGGTAAATATCATGAAATTTCAAATATTAAACATTGGGTTCACGTAAACCTAAATTAAAGATATATATCATTTCCTTAGTTACTTTTGTAGGTATTTAAATGATTTATACCTACTATACATATTGTTTACAAGTAGAGTGTATATAGGTCAAATAAATTCTGATAATGAGCTTTAATCGTAAGGTGGAGAAAAGGAAAGAGAAAGAAGAAAAAAGGTTGAAAGGTAGAGGTATGGTCCACAAGGTTGTCCCGCTCGTCAGTTTATTATTCTTTTTAGTTCTCTTTGAAGCCTTAGAATGGGTGTCTCTGTAAGTCATTTAATCTGTTACCATGGCAACAGGACAGAGTCATTGAAGTTTGACAGGAACTGTTGTTTTATCCAAGGATGCCAAAGTTTTTCAAATTTTGGAATTTGATTTTGATCGATGGCTACCATCTTAGCATGGGACATTGTATTATTCATTCTGTGAATTGTTTCTGCTAGTACCAATGTAGGAGATTTCCATGCCTTGGCCACTGTTTGTTTTGCAGCCGTTATTAGTTGGATCATAAGTTTGAATTGAGAGAGTGTTAACCATTCTGGTTTTAGATTAAGTAAAGTTAAATATGGATCTGGTTGTATTATTTTTTTAAATATTTTAGATGCAATCACGAAGACTTCCTTCCAGAAGGTTTGGATTACTGGGCACGTCCACCATATGTGTAAATATGTGCCTATTTCTGGGCATCCTCGAAAACAAAGAGCTGAGGTATTAGGTGAATATTTTGCCACTCTAGCGGGTACAAGGTACCAGCGAGTTAGGACTTTATAATTTGTCTCCAGTGCTAAGATGTTGGGTGAAGATGACTTAGATGTGAGCCATATGTTAGACCAGTCCGTGTCTTCTAAAGTTCGTCCCAGGTCCTCCTCCCACCTCTGAACGTAAGAGGGTCTATTAAGATTTGCTACTCCATATAATTGATTATAAAGTGATGAAATTGTACCTTTAGCAAATGGATCTTTTGTACAGATTGATTCAAAAATGGATAATTGGGATAATGGTGTATCCCCTTTTAGGAATGGTGTATAGAAATTTTTGATTTGGAGATATCTAAATATCTCAGAGTTTGGTAGATCATATTTTTCTCTAAGCGATGGGAATGAAAGGAATGATTTAGATGCTATGAAGTCATTTAGTGTCTGAATGCCTGATGTTGTCCAAGCTTTAAAAGAATTTGGGTAGATCCATGCCGGATAAAAGGCCGGATTTCTGATAAAAGAAAGGAGAGGATTGTGTGGAGATTGTAACTGATATTTGGTTTTCAGTTTATCCCAGAGAGATAAGAAGTGTTTAGTTATGGGATTATGAATTTTAAAGCGGTCTTTAGGATCAAGCCATAATAAATTTGATATTAATAGAGGGTCATTTTCTGAAGCCTCTATAAATACCCATAATGGGATTTCCTGTTTTGCATGGTATTTGGACAGACTGGCCAAATGTGCTGCTCTGTAGTAGTTAGTAAAATTAGGGTATCCCAGGCCTCCTTTATTTTTGGGAAGATGTAGTGTGTGTATAGGTATACGTGGTTTAGAAGAGCCACATATAAACGAAGTTGCTCTTTTTTGTACTATTCTCAAAAAATAGGAAGGAATTGGAATAGGGAGGACTCTGAATAGATAAAGCAATTTGGGTAGAATAGTCATTTTGATTGCATTAATCTTCCCTATCCAGGATAAAGGAAGTTGCGACCATTGTTTTATTAGATTTGTGATCTGTCTTAATACAGGAGGATAATTGGTTGAGAATAAGTCAGAATGAGATGCTGTTAAATGAATTCCAAGATATGGGATTGATTTTTCTGCCCATGTGAATGGGAGTGCAGCCCTAGCCGGGATCAATTCCATGTTTGTGAGTGAAATATTAAGCACTAGGCATTTCTTAGGATTAATCATAAGGCCGGATAGGGCTGCAAATCCATCAAGAGCTGGTATTAAGTTAGGACCAGAGACCTGTGGTGATGATAGAAAAAGTAATATATCGTCTGCAAATATACATAATTTGTGTGTAATACCTCCTACTTCAATGCCAGTTATAGTTTGGTTTGTTCTGATGTATTGGGCCATGGGTTCGAGTATAAGGGCAAATAATAAGGGAGATAATGGGCAACCCTGTCGGGTACCTCTTTCGATATTAAAGGCTTCAGATTTGTATCCAGCATATTTTATATAGGCTTTGGGTTTATTATATAATGCTTTGATCCATGTTAAAAAGTGGGGTCCAAAACCCCATTTTTGTAATGAATATTGCATATATTGCCAGGATACTGTGTCAAATGCCCTCTTAATATCGAGAGATAGAAAACATAAAGGGATTTTCCGTTTTTTAGCAATATGTGCCAATAACACTGCCCTGCGTATATTATCGCCTGCCTGTCTATTTGGCATGAAGCCTACTTGATCTCTATGTATTAATTTTCCTATAATGCTATTGAGGCGTTTTGCTATTATTTTTGCTAATAATTTAATATCAAGGTTTAACAGAGAGATAGGCCGATAATTCACACAGGAAGTATCATCAGAAAGGGGTTTTGGGATCATACAAACAATTGCCATTAGTGTTTCTTGCCGAAAAGAATGTTCATCTAGAAGTTTGTTAAAAGTTTCAGTGAGAATGGGAGAGAGTATTTCTGAGAATGTTTTATAGTATAAAGCCGAGTAGCCGTCTGGGCCTGGTCTTTTGTTAAGTTTTAGGTCTTTTATGGCGTTAGCAACTTCATCTATAGTTATAGGCTCATCCAAACTGCTTTTTTGATTCTGAGATAACTCAGGTAAGGTTATTTTTGAGAAGAAGGATTCAGCCTCTGTAGGATTAAATTCATTGTTTGTCTTGTATAAAGTTGCGAGATGTGAGTGAAGTTTATGGACTATTTTAACTGGATTACAAGTGTAAACATTTTTTGATAATTTCAAACGTATTGGTTTGAAAGATTTGTTAGTTGAATTTAATGCCCGAGCCAAATATGTACCTGGTTTGTTTGTATTCATGTAGAAATTGTGTTTGGAGCGTTTGAGGGATTTATCAACTGACTCAGTGAGAAATAGATCGTATTCCAATCTAGATTTTTCCAGATGAGATTTTGTACTCTGAGATGGATTATCTTGAAATGATATGTAGGCTGCATTAAAATTGAGTTCTAGTTTTTTTGCTAGATTTTTGCGTTCCCGTTTAAATAGTGCCATTTGTCTTCGTATTGTACCACGCAAGACAGGCTTATGAGCTTCCCACAGTGTTATTGGGGAGATGTCTGTTGTATTATTAATTGATATGTATTCCTTTAAAGCTTGTTCAATGGCCATCTGATGTAGTGGGTGTTTGAGCATTATGTCCGGTAAGTACCACGTTGGGTCATGCGCTTTTGGTATGGCTGAGGCTATAGTAGTGTATACTGCATTATGGTCAGACAACGGAATCGGAATTATATCTGATGCAATAATTTCTGGTATCATTCCTATTGTTAGAAAAATATGATCTATTCTGGTGAAGGTTTGATGAGGGTGCGAGAAATAAGTGAATTTCTTTTTCATTGGGTTACTTTCTCTCCACGAATCTACCAGATTGTATTTGGAAAGAAGTTGAGAAAAAGGTAATCTAGAGGTTATTTTGGATGGTGTAAAAGGTGATTTATCTAGAAATGGGAGGAGGACCTGGTTCGAATCCCCACACATTATCACTGTTCCTATTTTGTGTGTATTAATCACTTGTAATATATGTGAGAGGAATGGTGTAGGTTGTTTGTTAGGAGCGTAGTAGGAAATCACCGTGATTGCTGTATCCATTATATAACCCATGAGTATCAGGTATCTACCTTCTGGGTCTTTAATTTCTGATGATAAGGTGAATGGTGTGGATAGGTGAAATGCAATTAGAGTTCCCCTTTGCTTGGTACAGGCAGAAGCCGTGTAAATTTGTTGATAAAAAGGAGAAATATATTTTGGAGTAGAATCTTTGGTGAAGTGTGTTTCTTGGAGGCATACTATGTGAGCCTTTTTGTTATGGAAAGTACAGAAGGCTTTGGTCCTTTTTTGAGGGACATTTATTCCCTGAACATTCAGGGAAAGTATATTCAGTGGTGCCATGGCAATAGATCAAATAGTTTTGACTTACTTTTTGTTATGCAGAGCTGACTGCGCAGATCAACCTGTGTGGACTGAAGAGATGAATAGATAGAAAAGAAACCAGTGAATTCTGGAGTAAAGAGTAAACAAAAAACATATGAGATTAGATGATACATTGTATAAATTATTTTTTGCAAGTAATCACAATTTACCTGTGAAAGAGAATAAATATCTCTCTCAGGGGAATAAGTGCCTTCGTCACACTCCCACATAATATGGTTGGGAGAATGAGGAGGGCTAATGGGGGTACACGGATCTTCCGCTTACAGGAGAGAAGTGCTATGTCAAAAGACATCAAAATGATGTTTCATTAATTGGAGTGCAGAATATAGTTTTTGTTGAAATTATTTATTCCAGGGTGGTTGTATATGGTTAGTCTTGCCCTAGGCTAAATAATTCAGTTAGAAAGGTACTGTTAATAACTTTGGTATTGATGAAGATAGTTTGAATTATTTTGGGATTTTAACCCTTTTAGAGTAAACAATTACATATTTTATTCATATGTAACTGTTTAGATATGTTAACTCATAAAATTGAGGTTGTATTGCTTCAGATTAGAATAAACAAAAACATAATTCTAGGAACTAGTTAGGTAATAATATATTTGTTTTAAGAAAAGAAAGAAAAAGCTTCCATTACTTCTGGATTATTGAACATATTTGTCCTAAAAAGTAATAAATCTATTGTTATTACCTGATAATATATAACTGAACAAGAATTTCCTTATTTCACTTATAAATTCTAAGGCTATATGAATCAGAAGTAATAAGAAATATAACTGGAATGTAACATGATCCCACACAGTGTGTGACTATCAGAATGCAGTTACATTCAGTTATAAATACAGGTTTTTTTATAGAGAACCATCTCTTAGTATAATAAATGAAGAGATATCAGGAATTAGGATGTCAGTCCATTGAATCTTCTTGGTCCATGGATGATGTGGCATAACGGCCTCTTTTGTGAGAATGATGATTCCCATTTTGTTCTGAAATTTTCTGGGTGCTGCCTGAAGGTGAAGATGATGCCATTCTTCTGTGTGTGGGAGTGTTGCTGCTTGTGGGTTCTGTCAGATTTAATTTTAAAAGGCTTTGTTGTAGTTCATCTGCTGATCTGCTTCTGTAAATTGTACCTTGGTAGTTAAATCTGACTGAAAAGGGGAAGCCCCATTGATACATAATGTTGTGGCGTTGCAGTTCCATTAGTTGGGGTTTCATGGATCGTCTTTTAGTAATAGTAAGTTGGGATAGGTCAGCAAAAATTTGATAATTGTGTCCTTGAAAATTAAGTTCCTTTTTTTCTCTTGCAGCAATTAGTATTTGTTCTTTCGTTCTGTAATAATGAAATTTTGTGATTATATCACGTGGGGGTCCATCTTTCTTTTTGGCTGTGAGGGCTCTGTGTACTCTGTCCAGTTCTAAACGTTCAATAGGGATATATGGCTTTAGTTCTTGTAATAGAGCAGTAATAGTAGATTGCAGGTCTGTCACAGTTTCAGGTATTCCCCTTATGCGCAAGTTTGAACGTCTGGCTCTATTTTCGTAATCTTCGAGCTTAGTTTGAAGTATTAAATTCTCTTTTTTTAATTGTTCCAATTCTGTTATATTTTCTTTGGTTGTAATTTCAATTTCATCCATTTTTATTTCTAAGGCTGCGGTGCGGTTTCCCAGCTCTCTTATTTCTTTGGTTAGGCTGTTTGTTATTTGGTCTGAGGTTTGTTTTAAAGCCTTATGAAGCATCTTTTCAAATTGTAATAATATTACTGGGGATACTGAGGAGGCTTGTGGAGAAGTTTGTGAGAGGATTTGTTCTGTATCTGACTCAAATGGAGAGTCTTGCTGTGACATTTTCTGTCTGTGAGAGCGCCCTGATGCTGTATCTTGTGAGGTGACTGGAGCTGCTTCAGCTGCAGTGAGTGCCTGTGAGCTGTTTGTGAGGTGATTTTTATTTCTGCCACGGTTTCCTCCCAGTACCATATTTCCTGCCCAAACTTTCACAGTTTGTTCCCTGGGGCAAAAAGGTTCAAATGGATACCTTTTGAGCCTGCAGGCTCCGCTTTGTCCTTCTCTTCTCTCCTCAGCGGTGTGGAGCTCTAACAATGCATGTCTGCTCTGCTAGGCTCCGCCTCCTGCCCTCCCTTGATGGACTATTTTCAACCTAACCTACTATTTAACTATATAACTATAAAACTATGTAACCAATGCCCATCAGGTTTGCGGCCTTGGATGTTAGGACTACTACCAATTTTGCTCAAAAATCTGATTGGTGATCTAGTGGAAAACTATTTCTGCGGAGTGCAAATATGGATAAATGGTACAACCTATCACTAACTGTCCTTTACAAACAGCTGAGACCTCGTTCTGGTCAAATTCCAGGGTTGGCAATAAACTTTTAAAATGCTAAATTGATATGTGTACTTTAGTAACCTTTAGAATATCAGAGGACCCAAACACTTTTATTACTGAGCCTTTTGAGAATGTTCCAGTGGCTGGGATTAGGAAGATAAATGCACTGTATTAGCTTCCTCTCTAGCCTCTGGACTTAACAAGATTTATTTTTTCAGTTCAAAAACTCACAAGGATTGGCAATACTTTCAGGACCCAGGAAAGCTGCAGTATAATGGAAGTCATTTTTCTTTGTTAACATATGGGCAAAATTAAATACTCAACCAAGCTTTAAAACACCTATTTATGTGAAACCAGAGCAATAAAATCAATTTTGTCCTTGGCAGTTCATGGAATGCATTTATATAATTTTAATATACTGTCCAAATTGGCACTAATATTAATGCGTTATATAAGATTAAATGTAATATAGCAGCTCTATGATACATAAAGATCATGCAAAAGAGGGGTTCACTGGAATTACAATAAATCAGGTATCAGTCGTACTGTTTAAATAAACATCTTATTTATTATGTTGTGCCCATATAACTTTGTTTCCTAAAGAAGCTTTTTTTATAGCCATAGGGCCCACTGTACGAAAATATGGAGTTCCAAGCAATGAAGTGAAATAAACCTGTTTTCAATGCATATACAGTACTGTGCAAATGTTTTAGGCAGGTGTGAGGAAACAGTGTAAAGTAAGAATGCTTTCAAAAATATATATTTTAATTGTTCATTTTTATCAATTTACAAAATGCAAAGTGTGCAAACAGAAGAAAAATCTAAATCAGATCAATAATTGGTGTTAATACCCTTTGCCCTCCAACCAGCATCAATTTTCCTAGGTACACTTGCACACCAAATCCTTCTAACTTTTCATGTAATCCCATGAAAAGACAGAAGAATGTTGACATTGCCCATTCACACACAGAGCGCTTCTCGGGCCCACCCCCTGCCAGGGCCATCTTTAAGGCAGGGAAAAAGGAGCAGCTGCCCTGGGCCCTGTCATTGTTGTGGGGCCCAAAGCAGCTGCCTCATACTTGCCAACTATGCCAGTTTAAATTCCCTTGTCCCTTGAAGTTTTAGTCCTGTGCTGTGCTCTGATATCTCAGTGTGAAGTGCTGGTACTAATGCTGCCCAGCTCTGCCCTATTGTTGTGTACAGATGACTCACCTGCAGACCCTGTGTTTACATGTAAATAACCAGCATTCATATGTAAATAGCGGCAGCATTACTAAGTAAATAACTGTGGACGGCGGCATTGATATATAAATAAAGACGGCATTCATATGTATATCATGCTCCCCTGCAGTGAGGAGATGATGTGCTGTAACCTCTAGCAACTAATCAGTGAGCCGTAATGTGTGCTGTAACCTCTAGCAACCAGTCAGTAAGCAGTAATGATATGCTGTAACTGCTGGCAACCAATCGCAATTGCTGCCTAATCTGATACAGTAAACTGATTTTAGGTCTAGTTGCTATTTATTGTATGTCTCAGAGCAGGTGGAGAGTGAAATTGCATGGGGGGGTGGCCCAAGAAAATTTTTTGCCCAGGGTCCAATCAATATTAAAGACGGCCCTGCCCCCTGCTCTCTCCTCATTGGCTCTTGACAATGGTCCCCACTGCTGTGTGAGCCAATGAGGAGAGAGAGACCCAGGAGACCTGCCTCTCTCATGCTCATTGCTGGATTGGGATGGGGCTCAGGTAAGTATAAGGGGGCTGCCGCTCAGATGTTTTTTTTTTACCTTGATGCAAAAAAAACAAAAAACAAAACAAAAAAAACCTTCTGCCTTTAGAAACATTTTAAATATTAAATGGCAATGGATGCAGGGACATACATGCAGGTTTATACCACGTGCCCACCTCAGCCTATCAGTGGACAGATGAGCCCGCCCCTGTCCTTCCGGATCCCTTGGATCCATTCCGGATCCTCGATCTGGGCAACGAAGGCGGCCTCAGGGATCCCTCCCGCTCGTCTTTCTGGACAAATCATGGCGGATCCCCCTCCTACATATACCTCACACATCACCAGTCTCCCCTCAGCGGTCCATCTCTCCACGCTGGAGATGCTGAAGGGAGACACACACATACACAGGGAATCAGGTAAAGCTTTCCTCTCCTTACCATGTATTTCACTGAAGCTCTGATGTACTATACAGTCAGGTCCATAAATATTGGGACATCGACACAGTTCTAAACTTTTTTGGCTCTATACACCACCACAATCGATTTGAAATTAAACGAACAAGATGTGCTCTAACTGCAGACTTTTAGCTTTAATTTGAGGGTATTTACTTCCAAATCAGGTGAACGGTGTAGGAATTACAACACTTTGTATATGTGCCTCCCCCTTTTTAGAGGACCAAAAGTAATGGGACAGATTAACAATCATCCATCAAACTTTCACTTTTTAATACTTGGTTGCAAATCCTTTGCAGTCAATTACTCCCTGAAGTCTGGAATGCATAGACATCACCAGACGCTGGGTTTCATCACTAGTGATGCTCTGCCAGGCCTCTACTGCAACTGTCTTCAGTTCCTGCTTGTTCTTGGGGCATTTTCCCTTCAGTTTTGTCTTCAGCACGTGAAATGCATGCTCAATCGGATTCAGGTCAGGTGATTGACTTGGCCATTGCATACCATTCCACTTCTTTCCCTTAAAAAACTCTTTGGTTGCTTTTGCAGTATGCTTCGGGTCATTGTCTATCTGCACTGTGAAGCGCCATCCAATGAATTCAGCATTTTGCTGAATATGAGCAGATAATATTGCCCAAAACACTTCAGAATTCATCCTGCTGCTTTTGTCAGCAGTCACATCATCAATTAATACAAGAGAACCAGTTCCATTGGCAGCCATACATGCCCACGCCATGACACTACCACCACCATGCTTCACTGATGAGGTGGTATGCTTTGGATCATGAGCAGTTCCTTTCCTTCTCCATACTCTTCTCTTCCCATTACTCTGGTACAAGTTGATCATGGTCTCATCTGTCCATAGGATGTTGTTCCAGAACTGTGAAGGCTTTTTTAGATGTTGTTTGGCAAACTCTAATCTGGCCTTCCTGTTTTTGAGGCTCACCAATGGTTTACATCATATAGTGAACCCTCTGTATTCACTCTGGTGAAGTCTTCTCTTGATTGTTGACTTTGACACACATACACCAACCTCCTGGAGAGTGTTCTTGATCTGGCCAACTGTTGTGAAGGGTGTTTTCTTAACCAGGGAAAGAATTCTTCGGTCATCCACCACAGTTGTTTTCCGTGGTCCTCCGGGTCTTTTGGTGTTGCTGAGCTCACCGGTGCGTTCTTTCTTTTTAAGGATGTTCCAAACAGTTGATTTGGCCACACCTAATGTTTTTGCTATCTCTCTGATGGGTTTGTTTTGTTTTTTCAGCCTAATGATGGCTTGCTTCACTGATAGTGACAGCTCTTTGGATCTCATATTGAGAGTTGACAGCAACAGATTCCAAATGCAAATAGCACACTTGAAATGAACTCTGGACCTTTTATCTGCTCCTTGTAAATGGGATAATGAAGGAATAACACACACCTGGTCATGGAACAGCTGAGCAGCCAATTGTCCCATTACTTTTGGTCCCTTAAAAAGTGGGAGGCACATATACAAACTGTTGTAATTCCTACACTGTTCACCTGATTTGGATGTAAATACCCTCAAATTAAAGCTGAAAGTCTGCAGTTAAAGCACATCTTGTTCGTTTCATTTCAAATCCATTGTGGTGGTGTATAGAGTCAAAAAGATTAGAACTGTGTCGATGTCCCAATATTTATGGACCTGACTGTACATCCCTGCTTTGTAATTTAGGTAAGAACTTACATTTAGCCTTTAAACACATAATACTAAACCTCCCCTACTCCTTCCTTCCTTCCCTGTCCCCCCCCTTCTTTCTTCCCCAGATACTGTAATATCATATCGCTCTTATTAGCATATGTTCAAACATTTACAGTATTACTATTTACACACAGGGGTCCGCCCTGGTCTCTCTCTGGCAAGACCCAGTAGGGTATCCCCACGGGTTCCCCAGGCTCATTGTTCCTTCTAGACCGATACGCTACCTGCACAGTCTGAAGGTAAACTATAAATGAATATATCTATTAAAAATAGATTTAATATCTAGATGTACAACTAGATTACCCTCCTTCCCCTTCTCCTTTTTGGGACCAGTCTTGCGTTTGTGAGACACCGCTGCACATGAAACATTATGATATGTAACTGCATTTTTTTGTCAAAATTCTATGTTGATGTATTTGGATTTTACCAATGGGCAATCACAAATGCCCCGCAATGACGTAGTGCTCTTGCAGAAGTTTATTTACATATTGTATAATATCAATGTTTACCCAACATTACTTCATAATGTTGTTAACTCTGTATTTTTAAGACATTTTCAATACTTACATGTTTTTTGTGCTGCTTTAAAGGCCCTGACGAAGCGGGGTTTCCCACGAAACGAGCAGGCCATATCCTTGACATCTTACACCAGAACCTGCACACCCTGGATCAAAGAAACAGTGAACTGTACTTTTTCTCAGACTGTAATATGTTTTAAAGTCCCCATCTACGGATGGCAAATAAAGCTTTTCTATATTCTTTTAAAATGGTATTATAAACTATTATTTACACCCCACCGAGGCACATTCAAGTCCCACTTCACTCTACTTCGAATTTGAACTTTGTATTTTAAATATTAAGTCATGAATATTTCTGTGCTCCAATGTATGTTTAGGGCAGCCCTCAAAATTTCAAATCACCTGTTCCCATTGGGCGAGTGGAAATAAGCTGCGGGTGAATGTGAGAACCCCCTAGGGCAGAGCATCTCACTACTGCTACTTGTTGTCAGAAACCATGAAATCAAACCGAGACAGAAGTACAGTTAAATCACACTTGTTTAATAATAAATAGTAAATAGAACAAACGTAGTCAAAACGTTCAGGAACCAGAACGGATAGTCAAACAAGCCAAACGTCAGGGAGCCGGAGATGAGCGTAGTAAAACAGCAAGCAGGATCTGGAGCCAGAAGGGATGTCAGCCAAGCAAGTCTTTTAACAGGAATGCAGGATAGCATCTCTGTGATGTTGACTAAGGCGAAGGCAGAGATCCTGTGGGCTGGACAGCTTAAGTAGGCAGGACTGACGAGCAGGATATCATCAACAGCTGAGAAACTGTGGAGAGATAGGAGCTGGCAATTAGCCGACAGCTGAGAGGCCAGCTCTGAGAAGGAAGGGCTGAGCCCAGCCCTGACACTTGTGTGAGCAGGATCTGTGTACTGCTTCGATTCATGGGATGAATAGGAGAGGGGAGCTGATGGGAATTGGAGCAGAACACCTGCATACTTACCAACGGTCCCGAATTTCCCGGAACATTCCCGGGATCTAGACTCTTTTTCCAGATTTTATTGTTTCCTGGGAAATGTCCAGAGAAATCCGGTTTTTCCCAATTTTTCACCACCTGCCGCTGCCACTAGAGGTCCGCGGCCGGCGGAGACAATGTCTCAGACTGCCGCCATTTTTAAAAAGACCAGAAGAAGTAGAACATGGCTGGGTGGCTACAATAGAAATTGAGCTGCTGCGGCGCTAACCCACCCCCCGCCCTGCTGCCGGTCTGTTATGGAAAGAGGCGGGGGATGGGCAGTGGTTCTATTGTAACTACGTGGCCGGCTCCGCCTCTATTTTATTCCCCCTTGGCCTCTGTTCTGTAATGGTGGCTGAGACACCGATACTAGGACATCTGATGTAAGGAGGGGCACCGCTGGGGACATCTGATGTAAGGGGGGCTCTGCTGGGAACATCTGATGTAAGGAGGGGCACCGCTGGGGACATCTGATGTAAGGAGGGGCACAGCTGGGTACATCTGATGTAAGGGGGGCTCCGCTGGGGACACCTGATGTAAGGGGGGGCACCGCTGGGGACATCTGATGTAAGGAGGTGCACCACTGGGGACATCTGATGTAAGGGGGGGCTACGCTGGGGACATCTGATGTAAGGGGGCTCCGCTGGGGACACCTGATGTAAGGGGGGGCACCGCTGGGGACATCTGATGTAAGAGGGGCTTTGCTGGGGACATCTGATGTAAGGAGAGGCTCTGGTGGGGAGATCTGATGTAAAGGGGGCTACGCTGGGGACATCTGATGTAAGGAGGGGCACCGCTGGTGACATCTGATGTAAGGGGGGCTCCGCTTGGGACATCTGATATAAGGAGGGGCACTGCTGGGGACATCTGATGTAAGGGGGCTCCGCTGGGGACATCTGATGTAAGGGGGGCTCCGCTGGTGACATCTGATGTAAGGAGGGGCAACGCTGGGGACATCTGATGTAAGGGGGGCTCTGCTGGGGACATCTGATGTAAGGAGGGGCACCGCTGGAGACATCTGATGTAAGGGGGTCTCCGCTGGGGACACCTGATGTAAAGGGGGGGCACCGCTGGGGACGTCTAAGGTAAGGGGGGCTCCGCTGGGGACATCCGATGTAAGAAGGGGCACCACTGGGGACATCTGATGTAAGGGGGGCTTCGCTGGGGACATCTGATGTAAGGGGGGCTCCGCTAAGGACATCTGATATAAGGAGTGGCACCGCTGGGGACATCTGATGTAAGGAGGGACCCTGCTGGGGACATCTGATGTGAGGAGGGGCTCCGCTAGGGAAATCTGATGTAAGGAGGGGCACCACTGGGAACATCTGATGTAAGGGGGGCTCCACTGGGGACATCTGATATAAGGGAGGCTCCGCTGGGGACATCTGATGTAAGGAGGGGCAACGCTGGGGACATCTAATGTAAGGAGTGGCTCCGCTGGGGACACTAGATGTATGGAGGGGCTCCACTGGGGACATCTGATGTAAGGAGGGGCTCCGCTGGGGACATCTGATGTAAGGGGGGCTCCACTGGGGACATCTGATGTAAGGGGGGCTCTGCTGGGAACATCTGATGTAAGGAGGGGCACCGCTGGGGACATCTGATGTAAGGAGGGGCTCCGCTGGGAATTTTTTTACAATGTTGGCAACTATGCACCTGTAGCAGTTGTAAGATCATGGCCAGATCTAGGGGGCTGCTGGGGTGAGATCATGGGCAGATCTAGGGGGCTGCTGGGGTGGGCTGGACCACCCAGATGTCAGTTGCACCTCCAAAGCCCTCCACCGCCCCTGACACTGCACTGGAAGTCTCCCATCCCTGCACGGTACACAGCTCAGCTTGTGCACTGGCACTGAGAGCTCCTACTCCCTATCCAACAGGTATGATATTCACAGTGTATAGCAGGCTACTGCAAATTGAGCTGCCGTTCTGAGTCCAACTAAGGAATTTCACAGGTCAGAATTGTAACACTGTAGCATACCTCCCAACATGTTGAGATGGGAATGAGGGACACCTACTTGCAAATGTATGTAGGCATAGGACACACCCCCTGGCACACCACCTTAAAGGAGAATTAACCAAAAAAAAAAGTTCATCAAATCCACAAGAACTTTTTTTTACCACTACTATTCCTTTATATTGGCTGTTAAAATTGACAAATGGAGCAATTTAGAATTTGGATGAAATGTTTAGCATTGGGAAACACTTTTTAAAAGATAAATAAATAATATATAAATGAGACCACAATGAGGGACAAATGAGGAGGAAAGAGGGACAGAGGGACATTGCTCCAAATCAGGGACAGTCCCTCGAAATCAGGGACAGTTGGGAGCTATGCAGTAGCCAGCTATACACTGTGCACATCCTGTCTGTAAGGGAATTGGATTTCAGCTTCAGTGTATGCTCTGTGGGGAGCAGTACTTAGTGCATGTGTTCAGGCTGTGTACAGTGCAGGGATGGGAGACAGAGCTCTGCCTAGTGCACTGCGGGGAGTAACCCTTGTACTGTGCTCTCCTGCCCACCCTGTACTGTGCCCTCCTGACCCCCCTATACTGTGCCCTCCTGCCCACCTTGTACTGTGTCCTTTAACTAGGGATGCACCAATACTATTTTTTTACACTGAGTACAAGCACAGATACTTTTTTTTTTAGAACTCGCTGATACCATTTACCAATACCTACCGTCACTGTTTTGTTTACACATCAGCTGTCAGCAATTGTACAAAGCATTGAAAAGATATTTACAAATGAAATAAATGTATTTATTTTCTTTAATTTTGAGTTTTTTTTTTTTTTATGTGAAATGTGTAAATATGTTAAATGTTTAAAAATATTAATGAACAAAGCAAACAAAAAACAAGGTTTTAATTATTAACAGCTTATAAAATAGAAGTGAACAAAAAACAAATCAGCAGGATAATAAAAATGGAGAAGGAGAATAAGGAGTTAATTAAGGCTGATTAGCGTAAAGTAAGGGTTAATAAGGGGTTAAACAGAGTAACATTAAATACATTTTTTTTTTTTTTTTTACTTGACAGGATCCTTTAAATTAACTTCATCTGCAGATCGAATTGCATCCCTTTGATCTGTAGATGAATAAACAGAAAGATAGAAAAATAAGGATGTTTTTTTTTTATCTGATTCGGCTGAGTAATGTAGTTGATAAACATTGCTTGCCTGCTTGCTTTTTTTTTTTTACAGCTCCAATTGCCAGAACTTCATTTACACCTCAGTTGTCAACAGGGGAATCCCCCTGACAGCTGAATGAATCATCGGTTGTTAAGGACACAGCGGCCCTGCTCCTAACAACCTGTAACTGACGTTTTTTTTTTTTTTTACATTTCAGCTGTCAGTGGGGGAATCCTGCTGACAGATGAAGGAATTGAAGCCTGAAGGTATCGGTATCAGGTATTGGAGCATTTGGGCAATTACCGATACCCGTGCAAATGCTTATTATCATTATCATTATTGGTATGGGTACAACCCTACTAAAAATAATTGAAGAAAAATGTTTTTCTTTGCCTTTCTAGGTGTTTGTTTGGAAAAGGCAGCCTGCAGGCTACTCTGATCACTTTGAAATAAGAGCAAACTCAATCTGTCCCCACTGACAAACACAGACAGGGACAAGTATCTCCCTCATTAACAGACAAAGAAGTCCTGATTCTAGATCTTTAACTCTTTTCTAGGACAGACAGTGCTCAAATCTAGTTTACAACTGGTAACGAGATCTGCCAACACAGTCAGGTTTAATCATGGTGAACATTAACTCCCCTGGGCCCTTCTGCATAGCAGAGAGGAAGTTCAGTTTAGGATTTTTTCAGAAAAAATTATGTAAAATGTAAGCAGCAATTTTATATGTATTATTTTTTTATGTTATCTGTGTGCTTAACCAGTGTTTTACTACACTGTAAGAGGTGCTTTAACGAGACAAAGACATGGATCCTTTTCCCTGCTTTGCAGAGGATCCATCTGATGTAAGAAGGGGCACCGCTGGGGACATCGGATGTAAGAGGGTCTCCACTGGGGATATCTGATGTAAGGAGGGACTCCGCTGGTGACATCTGATGTGAGAAGGGGCTCCGCTGGGGACATCTGATGTAAGGAGGGACTCCGCTGGGGACATCTGATGTGAGGAGGGGCTCCGCTGGGGACATCTGATGTGAGGAAGGGCTCCGCTGTGGACATCTGATGTAAGGAGGGGCACCGCTGGGGACATCTGATATAAGGGGGCTCCGCTGGGGACATCTGATGTAAGGGGGGCTCCGCTGGGGACATCTGATGTAAGGGGGGCTCCGCTGGGGACATCTGATGTAAGGAGGGGCACCGCTGGGGACATCTGATGTAAGGAGGGGCTCCGCTGGGGACACCTGATGTAATGAGGGACTCTGCTGGGCCACCTGATGTAAGGACAGACTCTGCTGGGGGCACCTGATGCAAGGACGGACTCTGCTGGGGGAACCTGATGGCATCTGGTGGCAGGCGACGTGGCAGGTGACACGCTCAGGGGTCCCACTGATTCTGCATTATGGTGAGTTGAATGATTTCATTCTATATTACAATGTAATAATAGTAATAATGCGCTTCAATCATCCTGACACCACAACAACCATGGTGCTGGGATGATTGAAGCTCTAACACCAGGTGTTAACGAGACAAAGACATGAATCCTTGTCCCTGCTTTGCAGAGGATCCATGCCTTCCCTCCTGTCAGAATGGCAATTTGCCCTGTTTACATAGGCAAATTGCAGTTCTGTCCCTGTGGCTGATGATCGGCGGGCGCCGGCGGACATTGAGTCTACGGTACCTGACGATCTGCTCCTGCTGTGTATAATCCCAGCGGGAGCGAGCTGCCGGTGGCACACATTTGCGTCCCCTATCCGGAAGTGCAGGATCAGGTACATATACCTGATCCTGCACACAGTGGCCATCCTCTAGCAGTAAACCTGCTATAGGGCGGTCGTCAATTGATTAAAGTGTGGTTTTGAATGATAAAAGTATGTTGCGTTAAGCAGTCCATTTATTTTGAAAGGGCTGCCAAAGCTCTGCACCTCACTTAAAGTCCATCTTTGGGCTTTCCTTCTTGATGTGTTGTTTAAATTGTGTATTTAATTTACAAGATAAATCTACAATTGAGCAAAGAACAGTGAGGACCTGTTTTTTAGATTTCATTTTCATCAGGGTCTGGGATCCACGAGTGACTCCTGCAAACCAGTGAAATGTAAGACTGGCCAGCAGGGATATTATACTCTGTAAGCTTTATATACTCTAAGTGCGCCATCCATGTCTTTTACCAACACTTTTTCCAGGAGTGATGACCAGTGGATCCAGCACTGCAGTAGACCGGTCACGTCTTCCTCGTGACATTACACCGAGCAGTCTTCTTATGCCGAAAGAACCCTGCTACTGGAGAGCCAGTGGTAAGCAGTAATGTGAGCACATGAAGAAGGTCCTCATTCTCTGAAGAAAATAAGATTGAAGCTTTGAAACCCCCAGTGCATCACGGGACCACAGATTTAGGTGAGTATCTTTGGTATATAGAAGAGTTTTTTTTATGTTAGAAATTTCCACCCTAATACACTCTATATACAGTAATGCACCTGCACTCTATCATGCCACAACTGTGTTTGATTCGTTACCAAAACACACTGTTGTGAATGGGCCCTAACTCTTCTTAGTTAAAGTAGAACTTTAGACAAAACTTGTTTTTTTTCATTTTGAATAGAGAGGGGGGGGGGGTTATAACTCTCATATTTGTTTTCGCCATCTGTGTAGCATAGCAGAGATTTTTTTTATCTTCACTTCCTGCCCCGTAGCCAAACAGGAAGTGAGAGGAAATCCCTACAAATTAAGGAATTCCGTGGGGACTGCCAGTGTCCACATTGCAAGATTTCCCCTCTATTCCTTTTCTGTGGACAAGCCAACATTTGAGATTTTTATTTTACTTTCAATGTTAATGGTAACCAGGACAAATAGAGAGGGTGAATCTCCTTAAAGGGGGCAAAGACAGAAAAAAAAAGAGTGACAAGCTTTCCAATCCCTTAGCAATCTATCCAAAACAAGTTTTGCCTTTAGTTATACTTTACTCAAAATTGATTTTAGTAGCACAAACAAGCAAATATGGCTTAGGCCTGCACCTAACCACCACTGGTTAAAAATGTTGCAATCAAAGTACAGGAAGCCATTGTCACACCTTACATTGTTATCACCATACATCTCTATGATCTGTGTACTTTGCTCATACATCTGTGACATATACATCATATGATTTAGGAAGCTCATGATAAGGTTATACCCCTTATCCTGTTTTCAGAAATACACTATACAAATTAGATGTGTTAAAGCAGTACTTTACAACCCTAGAAGACAAGTAAAAAAAGGAACAAATACAAACCAATGTGACTAAATAAATGGGAGTAATCAGAAGTTAGAGTGAATAGAATCCATATGCATAGTTGCCAACATTGGGAAAGAAATTTTCGGGACACTTTTTTGGCTGTGGGTGGAGTCAGCCTATAATTAGGGGGCGGGGCATGCGTTAGCAGGCATGGCACAGAAAAAATGCGGCGCCGCGCAAAACATGGGCGCGGTTTACGTGAAATAGTGAGCGTGGCTAAATGGGCATGGCTAAAATGGGGTGTGCACATTAGGGCACAGGGCACATCAGGGCACATAGCACATCAGGGCACATGACATTAGGGCACAGGGCACATTAGGGCACAGAGCACATTAGGGCATGGGGCACCTAAGGGGGCACATTATAGGGCACATCAGAGACACCAGCATCTTACTAGCCAGTATGCAGAGTAGCGCAGGAAGCGTGTGTAGTAAGTTCTCTCTCTCCCCGGCGGCCCCTCCTCTCTTCTCGTCTATCCCAGATGACGAGTCACACACGGGGCAGAGCGGAGGGTTGGCGGCGGCGACTGAACATTTCCTTGTGTTCAGTGGAGAGGGGGGAGGGGTCGCCAATCCCTGTAGCCAATAGGCTTCAGTGTACAATAGAATTTTCTATTTGTACACTGAAGAGAGAAGCCGATTGGCTGCCCCTCTCCCCTGCACTGAATACAAGGGGAAACAACTGATTGACTGACTCGTGGAGGCGATGGCGGCCATTTTTGTGGAGCAGTTGGCGTTTTTTGAGAATAGCACTCACGATTTTCTCGGGACAAACCCAAAAATTCGGGAAAACACTCGGGACAAGATTAAATCGGGACGAGGGTCCCAAAATCGGGATTGTCCCGGGAAAATCGGGACTGTTGGCAACTATGCATATGGGAAGCGCACAATAAAAATGAAAGATTTTTTTTATAATTGTGCTTTGCTTGTACGTAGTAACATAAATATAGTACATCATCCATTTTTCACTGTAATCGTTAAAAACACTATTTTGTAGCATGGGAGAGGTATAGAACCAATGCAGAGTTTTTATTGCTGTTTGTTTCCTTGTGGGTGAAATTTCCCATGACTTCATATCTGCTGGTGAGGTTTTCCATTCCTTCTTGTCTGGGACAGGAAGTAAGGTGTAATTCCCCCCACCTTGGACAACACAGATTGCATAGTCTGGTGCGAGTCAACCTCAGGGCTTTTCAGGTACCTGCATGTGCTTGAAAAATCTGCTCCATGACACAGGCCTTGTGATATCAGGATAACATGGTATTTTTATTTATTTATGGTAGGATTAGACTTTGTAAGCCTCTTTTGTTTGAGGGATATGGAAAACAACACTTAAATGATTCTCTCTTTTTACAAGCCTCCTACTCAATGTTTAAATTGCTCAGGTCTACAAGCAATATTTGTTCTATCTTTATTAAGGGCTTCTGCCTTACTTATTTACATTCTACTTACATTTGTATTTCTAAATGAATGCTGAAATCCATTTTTCATTCTTTTAAGGAAATATTCTTAATCATGTCATTATATATATATAAAAAATACTGTTGATGCCATGCAATTTAAGATTTATCTGTAAATCTCAATTGTCACTAATCTCTTCCAATAGAAATATATTTCAAGTGTCATTTCTAGGTTCACCATCTTATGTTCTGGATATGATGAATCACACTTGCCTCATATTATTATTATTATACAAGATTTATATAGTGCCAACAGCTTGTGCAGTGCTTTACAAAATGAAGGCAGACATTACAGGTACAATACAATTTGGTACAAAAGGAATCAGAGGGCCCTGCTCACTAGAGCTTACAATCTAAGAGAGAGAGTCAAGTGATACAAAAGGTAATAACTGTGGGAGATGAGCTGATGGAAAAAGCAAAAACACCATGTATTGTATTAATTAGAAGCAGGATAGGATTCTTTAAAGAAAAGGGTTTTCAGAGATTGTCTAAAGATGTATAAATTAGGACATAGTCGGACAGATTGGTGTAGGAAGTTCCACAGGATGGGAGAAGCTTGGGAGAAGTCCTGGAGGCGAGCATGGGAGGAGGTGACAAAGTCAAACCATTAAATACTAATAGCTACTCTAAAGGCCCGTACACACGATCGGACCTTTGACAACAAATATGTAAATTAGCTGTTTTAAGGCAACATCCGAACGTGTGTACGCTCCATCGGACAAACTTTTTCGGTTTTCATCTGACTTTTGTTAGCTGTGCGAACAGACAAACTTTCCTGCAACAAAAGTCCGATGGAGCAAAGTCCGATCGTGTGTATACAAAATAATCGGACTTTTGTACAAACTACAAACACACATGCTCTGAACCAATGCAAAAGATCAGACAACAATACAGAAGTTGACCAAAGGGTGGCGCCAGAGAATTGAACGTCCTCTTTTTGAAGTGTTGTCAGTATGTTGAAACGTCACTACGTTCTTGTTTTTTTGCCGAAAAAGTCCTGCCGTGTGTATGCTTAATTAGTTTACGGCCAACGCCCTTTGTAAAAAAATCCATGGGAAAGTTTGTACAAAGTCCGATCGTGTGTATGAGGCTTTAAGAATATTTTTCTCCACTGGCTCGAGTTAGCACCAAAGGAGACTACTGCCTGCAGTGGGCCTGTGGGCCACAAAAAAGGGCCTCATGCATCCCCAGGGCCTCAGAGATCTAGAGTCTGAAAGTATTTACTGCATCAAATGTTTTCAAAACAACAATCCATTGTGTTTGGGGGTCAGGCTGTACCCTCATTTAAGTAATCAAAATACAGACAGGGTGTTAGGAAACGACTCAATTTGAATTATGTTTTCTGAAAAAAACAAAAAAACAACACAGATCTATCAATTACCTTAGAATATGTTATCCCAACGTGTGTTTGTTGTACCGTGTACTTGTGTTAATAAGTGTTCTGATTTCTTTGTATTGCTTCCTTTGTGTGAAATACAAGGTGATCCTCCCAATCCTCCTGTTTTCCTATTTCAGACTGACCAGCTAGGCATGAGATCACATCCATCTTAGCCTAGTAAGTTTTCTGGCTGTGCGGGGAAATAGCTTGCCTGTCTTTCATTGATCAGACTTGTGCTGACACAGTCCCATGTACACTATTCACTGGGGAGATCAGTGTACTTCTGTTTCTCCACCCCTAGGTCTCTAAGCCCAATATAGCCCTCATTCCCACGAGGCGGATCCGCTGCCATGGAGTCCGCCTCTGTCCGCTGGCTCAGCGGGAGATCTCTCCCTTGATCTCCGCTGAAACGGCGGATGACAGGTCCCTCTCTGCTCACTGAGCGGGGAGGGGCTTGTCAATCACCGCTGGTCGCTATGGAGAGATCGGACGAAAACGGACAGCATGTCTGTTTTCGTCAGATCTCACCCAATCCGATCTGCCAGGGACGGATGTGAACGTAGGAACATCCGTCTGATTTTGGGGGGTCGGACCGGGTCGGATGTCAGCGGACATGTCACCGCTGACATCCGTCGTTCCATAGGCTTACATGAAGCACCCGTTCAGATCCGCCAACAAAACTGACAGGCGAACCTAAACGTTCCATTCGTGAGAAAAGGGCCAAACAGCTGAAAACAGAGGTCATGTGATCACTTATAAAAAATATTTTTTTTTTTCATTTATAATGATTTATATATTTCATTTCTATTTTAAACTGAATTAGTTGTTTTACAAATAAGGGATCACATATACTATATAATGACTTCAGCAGCTGATGGTATAGAAGGCCTGATTTGAACCCTGATGGAGTACAGCCTTGCCCCTGAAACTTGTTAGCTTGTTGTTTTTGATATGTTTGATGGAATAGTAACTTTCTAGATCCTTTGGTGCGGCACTTATATTCATATATTTCTTGACTCTTTACTAGATGATAACGTTTCCTTAATTACAAGCAGCCAAAGCAAATTTAGGAGCAACCCCGTTCTAGTCCATCCCATCTAAACATTTGCAGTTAAATTATCCTAGATGGTACTCGCCATTGACTTGCCACACTTTTTGCATGGTGCTACAAGTGTAGCAGAAGTAATGAATATGCATAGCCAGATACAACAACCTGATGTTTAGATATATCTGCGAGTGTGAACTTCTCCACCTGTTGGCATCCTGTTGATGACCCTTGAACTATCACCTGCATTTCATATCTGCTGGCTAATATTTTTCCAGGACTATAATATTGTTTTGCTCTTATTTTGCAGACCCTTGGCTTGCACTTTCTGTGAAGGTGCTTTCTGCAAATACATCACCAACTGTGACCTTGCTATTTGCTGGCTGCTCTTTCTTTACTGTATCTAGACATTTGCAACTTATTGATATCTGGATCCATGTGTGCCTCTGCTAGCTCTACTGCTTTCCTCTCTGTTCAGCAGCATCTGTCCTGTAGCATAGGTATGCACCTTGCGGATGGACCTTCAAGGTGCTGTCCACATCATATCATTCTGGAGCAGTTATATTGACATTCGTATAGTCATTTTTTAATGAAATGGGCATGTATCGATATATAGCATCAGGTTGCTATGGGCTATAGCACATAATATAATTTTCCATATCTATTCTTCTACAAAACTCAAAGAAATGCCAAGAACACACACTTGAAGATATAGCTGTTCTGGAGACTTGCGCATGCAGCTGGGGGACATGGGCCCTTCCTCTGTGTCATTTAGAGAAACAAACATATGAACTAATTTCTTAACCACTTAAACTCTGGAAGATTTTACCCCCTTGATGACAAGGGGATTTTTTAATATGGTGTATATATACTGGATTTTTTTTATGCTATCAATGGTGGTGATCAACGACTTCTAATGGGACCGCAATAGTGCGGCAGGCAATCTAAAACTAACTGACGCTGGGGGGAAAGAACTGGCTAACTGCCACTGACATCACTAGTGACACTTATACAGTGATCAGTGCTAATACTATACACTGTCACTGTAATAATGACACTGACTGGGAAGGGGTTAACATCAGGGGCGATTAAGGGGCTAGCTGTGTGCATAACAATGTGTGATGTGTGCCGATTTTTTACTACAGATCTTTGTTTTGTATCTCTGCTTTGCAGGGATAAGAAACACATAAATTATTCCCTCTGTAAAAGCCCTGTGTTGATTGTCAACACAGGGCACTGGGCTGTGTGCACACAGCCAATCAACAGGTCCTATGTGTGATTTATTGGCCAGGACTTGCTGACAGGCTCCCGCTGTGTACAATCAGGGTGGGTGTCGGCGAGGGGGCGCATCCGCATGCCATAAAACCGGAAGCAGGCAGCGACGTACAGGTAGAAGCAGGAAGCGACGTACAGGTAGCCCATCCGCAGTACATTGCGGGCGGTCCGCAAATGATTAAGTATACAGTGCAATCACAATGTCAAGAAGCCTTTAGTAACTAATCAGCAATCCATAGCATATCAATATATTTCAGATATTAAAGAAGAGCTCCAGACTCCTTCAGAAAAAAATTTAAGTTAGCAGCTACAAATACTGTAACTGCTGACTTTTAATATTAGGACACTTACCACCCACGGATCCTAAAAGAATTGAGCTCTGTAATTTCAAAGCCATTGTATCTAATTTTTAGGGACTCATTAATGACGGGAATAGTACCGCTGGATTGGCGCAGGGCGAACGTGGTGCCTATATTTAAAAAGGGATCAAAGTCTTTACCAAGTAACTATAGACCTGTTAGTTTAACTTCTATAGTCGGGAAGATACTGGAGCGTTTAATAAAAGACCACATAGACGAGTTCTTGCTGGAAAAAAACATTTTAAGCAACAGACAGCATGGGTTCATGAAAGACAGAAGTTGTCAGACAAACCTGATTTCTTTTTATGAAGAGGTAAGTAAAACCTTGGACAGAGGGGTGGCTGTGGACGTGGTTTATTTGGATTTTGCAAAAGCGTTTGATACAGTTCCGCACACACGGCTCATGTGTAAGTTAAAGTCTACAGGCTTGGAAATATCAGTTTGTAAATGGATAGAAAACTGGCTAAAAGACAGAATTCAGAGAGTAGTGGTTAATGATTCTTACTCTGAATGGTCTAAGGTTATCAGTGGTGTACCCCAAGGTTCAGTGCTGGGACCCTTACTCTTTAATATCTTTATAAATGATATTGGGTCTGGGATCAAAAGTAACATTTCTGTCTTTGCAGATGACACCAAGCTATGCAGTGGAATAACGTCCTTACAGGATGTCTCCAATTTACAAGCCGACCTCAATGCACTGTCTAATTGGGCGACTATGTGGCAGATGAGGTTTAATGTTGAGAAATGTAAAGTTATGCACTTGGGGGCTAAGAATATGCATGCATCATACATGCTAGGGGGAGTACAACTGGGGGAATCTGTAGTGGAGAAGGATCTGGGGGTTTTGGTAGATCATAAGCTCAATAATAGCATGCAATGCCAAGCTGCGGTTTCCAAAGCGAGCAAAGTTCTTTCTTGTATTAAGAGAGGTATGGACTCCAGAGAGAGAGATATCATTTTGCCCCTGTTCAAATCATTAGTAAGACCTCATCTGGAATATGCAGTTCAGTTTTGGACACCAGTTCTCAAAAAGGATATCGTGGAACTGGAGAAAGTGCAGAGAAGGGCAACCAAACTGATAAGAGGCATGGGGGAGCTCAGCTATGAGGAAAGATTAGAGGAACTGAATTTGTTCACTCTTGAGAAGAGGAGAATAAGTTATTCACTTTACGGTCAACACAGAGGACAAGGGGGCACTCTTTACGACTGGAGGAAAAGAGATTTCATCTCCAAATACGGAAAGGTTTCTTCACAGTAAGAGCTGTGAAAATGTGGAATAGACTCCCTCCAGAGGTGGTTCTGGCCAGCTCAGTAGATTGCTTTAAGAAAGGCCTGGATACTTTCCTAAATGTACATAATATAACTGGGTACTGACATTTATAGGTAAAGTTGATCCAGGGAAAATCCGATTGCCTCTCTGGGATCAGGAAGGAATTTTTTCCCCTGCTGTAGCAAATTGGAGCATGCTCTGCTGGGGTTTTTTGCCTTCCTCTGGATCAACTGTGGGTATAGTATTGGGTATATTGGATTGTACGTTTTTTTTTTTTTTTTTTTTTTTTTTTGTGGTTGGACTGGATGGACTTGTGTCTTTTTTCAACCTGACTAACTATGTAACTATGTAACCTGTCCAGGCATCCAGTGGTGCCTCACCCGAGCCGATTATTCAATAGGCTATCGGGTGCTGCCGCTGCCATCTTGTCTAAGGGGAACCAGCAGTGAAGATTTGCGGCTTCACAGCTGGTTTCCTACTGACCAAAACAAGCTGCGCTTTGCGAATGGACCTGTGAAGTGTCCCAGAAGGCTGCAGGGGAACAAGGGGGGCTGAACTTCCAGCTCAGTTGGCCACAGCCAACTGAACTGGAAGTGGGAGCAGGTACCTGTCAAAACTAGGTACCAGCTCCCCCCCAAAAAGTGCCAAATGTGGCAGCGGAGGGGGGGGAGGAGGCAGACAAGCGGAGCTTACCCTTTTGGGTGGAACGCCGCTTTATAGAGAGGAACTCTGATTGGTTGTGAAGGTAACACTAAGTGATTACACTCAGCAATAACTTGCTGAAAAAGCCTGGCAGTATTGGACTTATATAAGAATAGGGATGAGCTTCGTGTTCGATCGTCTGTTCGCCCGTTCGCCGAATTGCAAACGATATGGGCCGTTTGCGCCAAATTCGTGTGGCGCGTCACGGCCCATAATTCACTGCGGCATCACAGTGCATTGCTGGCTGATGATTGGCCAATTATGGCTCAGGGGGTTTAGAACACGCCCCACACTACATAAGGCCGCCTGCACGGCGGCCCTGTGTAGTGTGTTCCGGCGTGCTTAGAGAGAGAGAGAGACAGTGTCATTTCATTTGAGTTAGCTAGATTAGGCAGGACAGTCAGTGAGTTAGCTGCACTTACAGTGTATTGTGTATATATATATATGCATCCCAGGTGTTGTGTATATATATATATATATATATATATATATATATATATATATATTATATATATATATACACTGTATTCTGTTTAGCTAGATCCGTTCCTGTTATCTTCCTACTGACAGGCAGGCTTGTCTTGTTACAGTATTTACAGCTACCTGAAGAAGATTGCTGGTGTTCTTTTGATCCTATTAGTACCACAGTCAGGCAGCTAGATTATTTACAGTTAGTGTAGTGCGTTCTCCTCACAGTGTTCAGTTAAAGCTACAAGTTAGTTTAGTGTGACCTCTGCACAGTGTTCAGCTAAAACTACAAGTTAGTGTAGTGCATCCTCCTCACAGTGTTCAGCTAAAGCTACAAGTTAGTTTAGTGTGACCTCTGCACAGTGTTCAGCTAAAGCTACAAGTTAGGGTAGTGCGTCCTCCTCACAGTGTTCAGCTAAAGCTACAAGTTAGTGTAGTGCGTCCTCCTCACAGTGTTCAGCTAAAACTACAAGTTAGTGTAGTGCGACCTCTGCACAGTGTTCAGCTAAAGCTACAAGTTAGTGTAGTGCGTCCTCCTCACAGTGTTCAGCTAAAGCTACAAGTTAGTGTAGTGCGTCCTCCTCACAGTGTTTAGCTAAAACTACAAGTTAGTTTTTTGCGAGCTCTGCACAGTGTTCAGCTAAAGCTACCTGTAGAAGGTTGGTGGTGTTTTCCTGATCCTATCACTACCGCAGGCAGCTAAATAAGCTACAAGTTATTTTTTTGCGAGCTCTGCACAGTGTTCACCTAAAGCTACCTGTAGAAGGTTAGTGGTGTTTTCCTGATCCTATCACTACCGCAGGCAGCTAAATAAGCTACAAGTTATTTTTTTGCGAGCTCTGCACAGTGTTCACCTAAAGCTACCTGTAGAAGGTTGGTGGTGTTTTCCTGATCCTATCACTACCGCAGGCAGCTAAATAAGCTACAAGTTAGTTTTTGCGAGCTCTTCACAGTGTTCACCTAAAGCTACCTGTAGAAGGTTGGTGGTGTTTTCCTGATCCTATCACTACCGCAGGCAGCTAAATAAGCTACAAGTTATTTCTTTGCGAGCTCTGCACAGTGTTCACCTAAAGCTACCTGTAGAAGGTTGGTGGTGTCTTCCTGATCCTATCACTACCGCAGGCAGCTAAATAAGCTACAAGTTAGTTTTTTGTGAGCTCTGCACAGTGTTCAGCTAAAGCTACCTGTAGAAGGTTGGTGGTGATTTCCTGATCCTATCACTACCGCAGGCAGCTAAATAAGCTACAAGTTAGTTTTTTGCGAGCTCTGCACAGTGTTCAGCTAAAGCTACCTGTAGAAGGTTAGTGGTGTTTTCCTGATCCTATCACTACTGCAGGCAGCTAAATAAGCTAGAAGTTATTTTTTTGTGAGCTCTGCACAGTGTTCACCTAAAGCTACCTGTAGAAGGTTGGTGGTGTTTTCCTGATCCTATCACTACCGCAGGCAGCTAAATAAGCTACAAGTTATTTTTTTGCGTGCTCTGCACAGTGTTCAGCTAAAGCTACCTGTAGAAGGTTGGTGGTGTTCTCATACTACAGGCAGGCAGTTGATTTTGCTAGCTGCAGTATCAGTATATATATATATATATATATATATATTATATATATATATATAATATATATATATATATATAATATATATATATATATATATATATATATATATATATATATATATATATATATCCCAGCTTAGTGCAGCTACAGGCCATTAGTATGTCTGGAAGGCCAACAAGGAGAGGCAGACAACCACAAGCCAATAAAAGAGGGCAAGCAGGCTCTGTGTCTAGAGGCAACAGTGCTGGTTGTGGAGACGGTGCATCCTCATCAGCACGTGGCCGTGGGACACGCTTGGCCTTTCTTTTGGCAGCTGGCCGTGTTGAGCCGCAACATGCGGAAGACTTGGTCGAGTGGATGACCAAGCCATCCTCATCCTCCTCATCCTCTCTCACCCATGCTCAGGGTACTTTGTCTGGCAAAGCAGCTGCCAACGCGGCCTCTTACCTCGGCTCAATGGCATCAGTGACTCCTTCCCTAGCCCCACCATGTCCTCCTGAGGAGTCCCTCGAACTATTTGACCACAGTGTTTGGTACATGCTCCAGGAGGATGCCCAGCGTTTGGAAGGCTCTGATGATGATACTGAGCTCGATGAAGGCAGTAACGTGAGCACGGACAGAGGGGGTGCCAAGAAGGACAGCAATCTGGCAGTCATGCTCCCCCTGCTGCAGCATACTGCCAGGTTTGCTCCACTGATGAGGAGGGAGGGGATGATGAGTTCACTGACTCAACGTGGGTGCCTGATAGGAGAGAGGAGGAGGAGGCACATCACCAACGAGGCAGGATGCCCTCCAGGGTACAACCTAAGGGCAGCACACTGACTGCATCACACCCCAAAGCTCCGTATGTGCAGGGCGCTGCAGTCTCTGCGCGTTATTCAAAAAGTTCTTTGGTGTGGGCCTTTTTTGAGACGAGTGCATCAGATCGCAACGCTGCTATTTGCAACATATGTCTCAAGTGTATCTCGTGTGGCCAAAACATCTCCCGCTTTGGCACCACATGCTTGACCAGACATATGTTGACCTGCCATACAGTTCGTTGGCAAGCGTATCTAAAAGACCCACACCAAAGAACAAAGAGGACCTCTCCTTGCTCCTGATCAGCTGAGATCTCCAACCCCACTATACCTTCAGTCCTCTCTGAGACCTGCACTGAGAGGAATAAAGGTGTAGAATTAGGTTTGTCACAGCCAAGTACTTGTGGGCAATCTGCTTTTGGTACACCGACGTCAGATTGTACCAGGCAAATTTCCCTGCCCCAGCTTTTGCACCGCGGAAAGAAGTTCGCTCCCAGCCATCCACATGACCAGCGGTTGAATGCTAGCTTGGCAAAATTGCTAGCACTTCAACTGCTGCCTTTTCAGTTAGTAGACTCTGCCCCCTTCCGTGAGTTTGTGGAATGTGCGGTTCCTCAGTGGCAGGTACCCAAATGCCACTTTTTCTCACGGAAGGCGATTCCGGCTCTCTACCGGCATGTGGAAGGCAATGTCCATGCCTTGCTGGACAGGGCAGTCAGAGGTAAGGTGCATATTACCGCTGATTCATGGTCCAGCAGGCATGGACAGGGACATTACCTAAGTTTCACCGCACATTGGGTGACTGCTGGCAGCTGGGAAGGATGCAGGACAAGGTGCAGTAGTGTTGGAGGTTGTTCCGCCACCACGCCTCCAAAATGCCACTACTAATGATTGTGACACACCTCTCTCCTCCACCCCCTCCTCTTCCTGTGCTTTGTCCTCGGAACCAGCGGTGCTCCGTAGGCGTTCAAGGGGCTACGCAAGAACGCAGGCCAAAAGATGCCATGCGGTGCTTGAGCTGGTGTGCTTGGGGGACAGGAGCCACACTGGGGCAGAGGTTCTGTCAGCTCTGCAGGGGCAGGTTCAGAGGTGGTTGACGTCATGCCAACTTAAGGCAGGAATGGTGGTTTGCAACAATGGCACCAACCTCCTCTCTGCCCTCCGACAGGGACAAATGACCCATGTGCCCTGTTTGGCTCATGTCCTTAACTTGGTGGTGCATCGGTTCTTGGCCAGGTACCCGGGCTTACAGGATGTCCTGAGGCAGGCCAGGAAAGTCTGTGTGCATTTCCGCCGGTCATATAATGCCAGTGCTCGGCTGGCGGACCTCCAAAAGGAGTTTAACCTGCCCAAGAACCGCCTAATCTGTGACATGCCCACCAGGTGGAACTCAACGTTGGCCATGCTGCATCGGATGCACACGCAGCAGAGGGCCATCAATGAGTACCTGTGTGACTATGGCACCAGGACAGGGTCAGGGGAGCTTGTTTTTTTTCCCCACGCCAGTGGGCCATGATCAGGAATGCATGCACTGTCCTGTCACCATTTGAGGAGGCTACGAGGATGGTGAGCAGTGACAGTGCATGCATCAGTGACACTGTCCCCCTTGTCCACCTGTTGGAGCACACGCTGCGTGGAATAATGGACAGCGCACTTGAGGCAGAACAGAGGCAGGAAGAGGAGGACTTCCTTAGCTCTCAAGGCCCCCTTTATCCAGACAGTGTTCCTGCGTGCCCGCCGATCACACAGGAAGAGGAGGAGGAGGATTGCGTCAGTATGGAGGTGGAGCCTGGCACTCAGCATCAGCAGAAGTCTTTAAGGGATCAGTCCCAAGAAACACATGGACTTGTACGTGGCTGGGAGGAGGTGGCTGCGGACCATGTCGTCCTTAGTGACCCAGAGAACTCCGGACCGAATGCCTCAGCAAACCTACGCTGCATGGCCTCCCTGATCCTGCAAAGCCTGCGTAAGGATCCTCGTATTCTTTGTATCAAGGAGAAGGACCAATACTGGCTGGCAACCCTCCTTGATCCACGTTACAAGGGTAAGGTTGCGGACCTTATCTTGCCGTCGCAGAGGGAGCAGAGGATGAAACATCTTCAGGAAGCCTTGCAGAAAGGTCTGTGCAACGCATTCCCAGAGACTGGGAGGTTACAAACTCCTGTTTCTGGACAACGTGTTGCTGAGGCTTCGGTCAGTCAAAGAAGGAGCGGTGGAGAAGGTGGCCGTCTGACCGATGCGTTCAGACAATTTTTTAGTCCGCAGCCCCAAGGTATGATCGGTTCCAGCAACCATCGCCAGCGTCTGTTTTACATGGTGCAGGAATATCTAGGGGCAAGATCTGACTTGGACACCTTTCCCACCGAAAATCTTCTGGGTTACTGGGTCTTGAGGATGGATCACTGACCAGAGCTTGCACAGTATGCAATTGAGCTACTGGCCTGTCCTGCATCCAGAGTTCTTTCGGAACGCACATTCAGTGCTGCTGGAGGCTTTGTAACCGATCACAAGGTGCATCTGTCCACCGACTCGGTCGATCGACTGACCTTTATAAAAATGAATCAGTCTTGGATCACCACCAGCTACCAAGCACCTGATGCTGATGTAACTGAATAATTTTTTTTGAAATCTCAGATCCCTTCAAAGACTGCCTATGCTGATGCTGAGTGACTATCCTGAGTAATTATCCTCTTAATCCTCAATGATCACGCTGATAGCTTGTAAGAACATTTTTGGTTCTGGGCGCAGCCACCAGTGGCTAAGGCCCAATTTTTCAGCCCCTGTTTAACAGGGGCGTGTAATTACAATTTTTGATGCAATACTTGGCAGCAGGGCTTGTTCCTGCGTTCCAACTAGAGTATCTGTGAGGGGTTGCAGTGTTATGGCACCAGCACCAGTGCCTAAGGCCCAATTTTTCAGCCCCTGTTTAACAGGGGCGTGTAATTACAATTTTTGATGCAATACTTTGCAGCAGGGCTCATTCCTGCGTTCCAACTAGAGTTTCTGTGAGGTGTTGCAGTGTTGTAGCACCAGTGCCTAAGGCCCAATTTTTCAGCCCCTGTTTAACAGGGGCGTGTAATTACAATTTTTGATGCAATACTTTGCAGCAGGGCTCGTTTCTGCGTTCCAACTAGAGTATCTGTGAGGGGTTGCAGTGTTGTGGCACCAGCACCAGTGCCTAAGGCCCAATTTTTTTTTTTGGTTCAACAGGGGCATGTAATTACAATTCTTGATCTAATATTTCACAGCAGGGCTCGTTTCTGCGCCCACCAAGAGCAAGTGAGGACTTATAGTGTTGTGGCACCAGCACCACCACCACCACCAAAGGCCCAATTTTTCTGCCCCTGTTCAACAGGGGCATGTAATTACAATTCTTGATCTAATATTTCACAGCAGGGCCCTGTGAGGGCTTACAGTGTTGTGGCCACAACAACACCTAAGGACCAAATTTCTGCTGAATATATAGGGCAGGCCCCTGCTTTCAAACATCCAACTTACAAACGACCCCATCTTGCAAATGGAAGGAGACAACAGGAAGTGAGATGAAATCTACCCCTAGGAAGGGAAATTCTCTCCTGTAAGAGTTAATATAGGAAAAAAATTTCTCCTTTCCACTGATGCTTTATCACCAATCCTTGTTTCACAAAAAAACCCAAATTTTCAAAAAACATTTGTCATTGGGACAAAAAGTGAGGTGAAATCTTCTGAAGAGGAGCACAGACAGCAAAACAAATGTCACAGGGGTGATAACCCTTCCCTATGTTTTCCAAAAAGCTTAAAATAGATTTTTTGGCTGGAGCTAAACACGTTAAAAATGTACCAGTTCAAAATTACAAACAGATTCTACTTAACAACAATCCTACAGTCCCTGTCTTGTTTGCACCGCCTGTATACTGCTGTTCAGAGTAAAGAGCCTGTATACTGCTGTTTCCTTTTTAATTTGGGTGTGGGGTTCCCCTTAATATCCATACACGACCCAAAGGGCCTGGTAATGGACTGGGGGGTACCCATGCCTTTAGTCTCACTGATTTTCATCCATATTGCCAGGACCCGACATTACATTAAAGCCGCAAGCAGTTTTAAATGACTTTTTTCCTTTAAAAATGACATTTTGTGCAGGGACTGTTCTAAGCACGGGAAACACCTGCCACTTTACAGGTATACTATAGACACACCCTTTTTAGGACAATACCATGCAAATTAGCCTTTAAAATTAGCACTTTTGATTTCGAACGTTCGAGTCCCATAGACGTCAATGGGGTTCTAACGTTCATGCGAATTTTCAGTCTGTTCGCAGGTTCTGGTGTGAACCGAACCGAGGGGTGTTCGGCTCATCCCTATACAAGAAGCAAGTGTAGCAGCACAGTGTAAAAACCCATAGCAACACATTATTTTTCACTATTGTAGACTGAAATCCTGTATACAGTATGAGTTGTGGCACTTTATACCTGATATTGTTCTGCCATAATAAACCAGTAGTGGTAGATTTCCATAGAACTCCCTCGTGTTCATGGTACCCTTTGATTGCTATGGCTATTGCTACACCCCTGTTTACAAAAGCAGTATTCTAGTTCCCCAAACAATCACATCAATAGATTATTTATAGCTGCTGTAAAATAGATTAAAGTTTAGTGCAGCCATTCATCTGAGCGGGCAGGAGGCATATATTTCATCTCAGTAGAAGAACATGCATATTTATTCTAGCTTTAATGACTTTTACTCTGAGCAGATCTGTAATGCAAGCTTTAATATATAGGTCTCCGCATGACAGAATTACCCAGCAACTGACCAGACAGGCAGAAATCACCTGAACTATAGAAGCATTTTTGTGTATGCTACAGAATTAAAGGTCAGCAGGAACACTCTTGCATATAAAACATAGGATGGATCCATCATTAGTAGACAGAGTTTCCATAGGTCCCCTGTTTAAAACAGTGAACTAGTTTTGGTGGTGGTGGGGGGGGGGGGGATTATGATGTGTGGTTGTTTTTCAGGGGTTGGGCTTGGCCTCTTAGTTCCAGTGAAGGGAACTCTTAAGGCGTCAGCATGCCAAGACATTTTGGACAATTTCATGCTCCCAACTTTGTGGGAACAGTTTGGGGATGGCTCCTTTCTGTTCTAACATGACTGCATACCAGTGCATAAAGCATGGTTCATAAAGACATGGATGAGTGAGTTTTGGGGTGTAGGAACTTGACTGTCCTGCACAAAGTCCTGACCTCAACCCGATAGAACACCTTTGGGATGAATTAGAGTGGAGACTGTGAGCCGGGCCTTCTCGTCAACTTCAGTGCCTGACTTCACAAATGCACTTCTGGAAGAATGGTTAAATAATCCCATAGACACACTCCTAAAGCTTGTGGACAGCCTTCCCAGAAGAGTGGAAGATGTTATAGCTGCAAAGGTTGGACCAACTCAATATTGAACCCTGGGGGTTATTTACTAAAGGCAAATCCACTTTGCACTGAAATTGCACTTGGAAGTAAAGTCACTGTAGATCTGAGGGGGACATGCAAGGAAAATGAAAAACAGCATTTTAGCTTGCACATGATTGGATAATAAAATCAGCAGAGCTTCCACTCATTTCAGATCTACCCCTTAGATTTAGAGCGACTGAACTTCCAAGTGCACTTGCAGTGCAAAGTGGATTTGCCTTTCGTAAATAACCCCCCCCTGTGTGTGTAAAGGCAGGCATCCCAATAATTTTGGTAATACAGGGGGTTATTTACTAAAGGCAAATCCACTTTGCACTACAAGTGCACTTGGAAGTTCAATCGCTGTAGATCTGAGGGAGGCATGCAAGGAAAATAAAAAACAACATTTTAACTTGCACATGCTCATTTCAGATCTACCCCTCAGATTTAAAGTGACTGCACTTCCAAGTGCACTTGTAGTGCAAAGTGGAGTTGTCTTTCGTGAATAACCCCCATAGTGTATGTCCAGCTCTGGCATGCAATGTGGACATAAGCAACAGACCAGATGCTGTGCCCCTAACATGACAAAGTTATACTGAAATTACAGCTTTGATTTACAATACATTTTTGTATTGAGGAGAATCATATCGATGCAATACCTAAATTAAAGAAGACACAAAAATCTTAATTCATGGCAGCAAATAAAAACCCATAAGAAGTATTATAATAATTGGTCAGTTTTGAAATACACATTTCCAGGAACCAGTCATCAAAAACTGGAGCTGACTTTGCAACATTTAATAGAGCAGGCAACTATAGTATATAAATAGAAAAAATCATTATATTGCAAATTTACAATATGCTTGTGGACTTGAGAGCCAAAACCTGTAGCAATTAATATGGTGTTTTTGTTTATGAATGTTTCAGTAAAATTATCTTGCAAAAAAAATTCTAACATAAAAATTATGATATTTAAAGGCACAATTTGATCATAGAGTAAAAGTTTTTTTGTTTGGTGTGGACATCCCAGCCCTGATCTATTATCCTGCTATTCCCTATTCTTCTGTCAAGGGTGACAGCTAAACTCACAATTACATGGACCTTACCGGATGACTAGGAATTGCCTTTACTAGGTATATGAGCCCACAGACCTGGTAGCAAGCCTGTTATTTACCACCTGTCCAATCTGACCATCCCCAATAGCGGCCACTTACACTTCACATGCACGTTGCCTTCTGACATTATGGAAATCCCCTGCAATCAAGCATGTCTCTTTTTGCTTTTCATTCTGGTTGAGCAATGTGATATGATCAACATGTAGAAATACATAAGTGGTCCAAATACTGCAGTGAACTTGGTGTAGAGTTATTCACTCTGTTCATCACAAAGGACAAGGGGGCATGCTTTACATCTGGAGGAAAAGAGATTTAGGCCCCTTTTACGCTTATACGACTTGTCCCACGATTTTGTACTGCAAAATCGTATGACAAGTCATTCTCCATGATTTTCAATGACTACCATTCATATTGGCACGACTTTAAGTTGTGCCGACTTGAAAGTAGTCCCTGCACTACTTTGGTCCAACTTCTATGCGAGTTGTACTCCGTAGACCTCAATGTTAAACCCTGAAGTAGCATGCAAATCGTGCCTGAATAATATAGACACGACTTCAGTACGACTTTGTAAGCACAAGCCTGGCTCGCTGATTGGGAAAGGAAAACTTTTTTTTCCTTTCGCGATGAGCGACAGGCAGTGCTGACAGCTGTCTGGTATGAATCATGAGGGGGAACGCCACGCCAAGTTTTAAATGAAAAAACCGGCGTGGGTTCCCCCCCAGGGGCATACCAGACCCTTATCCGAGCACGCAGTCCGGCCGGTCAGGAATGGGGGTGGGGACGAGCGAGCGCCCCCCCTCCCCTGGACCGTACCAGGCCGCATGCCCTCAACATGGGGGGGTGGGTGCTTTGGGGCATGGGTGGCACCCTGCGGGGCCCCCCACCCCAAAGCACCTTGTCCCCATGTTGATGAGGACAAGGGCCTCTTCCCGACAACCCTGGCTGTTGGTTGTCAGGGTCTGCGAGCAGGGGGGGCTTATCGGAATCCGGGAGCCCCCTTTAATAAGGGGGCCCCCAGATCTCGGCCCCCCCCACCCTATGTGAATGAGTATGGGGTACATGGTACCCCTACCCATTCACCTAGGCAAAAAAGTGTCAATAAAAAACACAGTACACAGGTTTTTAAAGTAATTTATTAGGCAGCTCCGGGGTCTTCTTCCGACTTTGGGGGTCTTCTTCCGACTTCGGGGGTCCTCTTCCGACTTCGGGGGTCTCTCCGGCGTCTCCTCCCGGTGTCCTGATCTTCTGCCGGCTCTTCCGCTATCTTCTGCAGCTCATTTGCTAGCGGTAGCCCGGACTTCTGCCTTCTGCCTTCTTCTTTTTTTCCAGAGATGTTGACACAATGCTCTCTCCAGCTGGAATGGTCTCTGAACGCTCCGCAATGGACTTATATAGGCGGTGGCCCCGCCCCCTTATGAGGTCACTGTCCCGGGGCATTCTGGGACTGTGCCGTCATAAGGGGGCGTGGTCATCACCTGGTGACCACGCCTCCTAACCCGTCACAGTCCCAGCATGCCCAGGGACTGTGACGGCATAAGGGGGCGGGGTCACCGCCTATATAAGTCCATTGCGGAGCGTTCAGAGACCATTGCAGCTGGAGAGAGCGTTGTGTCAACATCTCTGGAAGAGAAGAGAGAAGAAGACGATCCAGAAGTCCGTACCACAGCTGGCAAAAGAGCGGCAGAAGATATCGGTGGAGCCGGCAGAAGATGTGGACACCGGGAGAAGACGCCGGAGAGAGCCCCGAAGTCGGAAGAGGACCCCCGAAGTCGGAAGAAGACCCCCAAAGTCGGAAGAAGACCCCCGAAGTCGGAAGAAGACCCCGGAGCTGCCTAATAAATTACTTTAAAAACCTGTGTACTGTGTTTTTTATTGACACTTTTTTTGCCTAGTTGAATTGGTAGGGGTACCATGTACCCCATACTCATTCACATAGGGTGGGGGGCTGGGATCTGGGGGGCCCCCTTATTAAAGGGGGCTCCCGGATTCCGATAAGCCCCCCACCCGCAGACCCCGACAACCAACGGCCAGGGTTGTGGGGAAGAGGCCCTTGTCCTCATCAACATGGGGACAAGGTGCTTTGGGGTGGGGGCGCCCCCCACGCCCCAAAGTACCCACCCCCCATGTTGAGGGCATGCGGCCTGGTATGGTCCAGGGGGGGGGGGTGCTCGCTCGACCCCACCCCCATTCCTGACTGGCCGGGCTGCGTGCTCGGATAAGGGTCTGGTATGGATTTTGGGGGGACCCCCACGCTGATTTTTCGGCGTAGGGGGTTCCCCTTACAATCCATACCAGACCTAAGGGCCTGGTATGCCCCTGGGGGGGGGACCCACGCCAGTTTTTTTATTTAAAACTTGGCGTGGAGTTCCCCCTTATGATTCATACCAACTACTGTATGTTTTCATTTGTTAATGCCAAAAATGTGGCAAAGTCGTACAAAGTAGTACTGCTCCCAAATCGCGGCAAAATCGCGGCCGCGAAATCGCGGTAAAAATCGCGCAACTTTGAAGTCGTATAAGTGTGAAAGGGGCCTAAACAGGACTTTCCCAGCTCTCTCTAGGATGCTCTGCTACAATAGGTAAAAAAATCGATCCAAGGAATATCCAATTGCCTCTTGGTAGGCATTTTTTTTCCCCTGCTGGAGCCAATTGGATCATGCTTTATCAGGGTTTTTTCCTTCTTCTGGATCAACTGTGGGTATTGGATAGTGTATATGGAGATTTTCTATTTGAGTGTGTTGGTTTCTTTCTTTTCTTTTTCTTTCTCTTTTTTTTGCTCCTCTGTTAGTTGAACTGGATGAAGTTGCGTATTTTTTCAACCAGATTAACTACTGTATGTAACTATGATTATATCTAAAATACTTATTAACATTACATTTCCAGAAAACAGGTCTAATCATATCTTTTCATTATTAGATTGCTAACATATTAAATAGTGCTTTGTTAAGTTTATTCACATCAAACCTTTGCCATGAAGAGGGGGTACAGTTTAATGTGCCTACCACATTCATACAAAGTCTACAGTCTACCAGTTTAATGACATGCCATGTAACCCAACATTATATATTTGTTTTGTGAGAGGTAACCCATATGAACATTAGAGAACTTACAAACTCAATAAATAAGCATTATTCTGCATGCACAGACAAGCAGAAGATCAGCTATAACCTGGGGGGAAAATTGTGCAATATATTATTTACCATAAACGGTTTAATATAAACTAACAACCTTGATAGGAGCTTTCTTTTGCTACTTCAGGAAATTGAAAGAGAAAGTAAATAAGATGGAGATGATGAGGCCCTGACTTGAGCTGCCAAATTGGTGTACATTTGTTGCATTGGAAAGGGGCTGAGAAGGGGCTTCTTTATGATAATCTAAGGTAGGGGTCTCCAAACTTTCTAAACAAAGGGCAAGTTCACTGTCCTCCAGACTTTAGGGGGGAGTGTGCATCGTTGGCACCAGTGGGAGAAATAGTGCCCCACCATTGGCATCAGTGGGAGAAATAGTGCCCCATCATTGGCGTCAGTGGGAGAAATACTGCCCCATCATTAGCGTCAGTGGGAGAAATACTGCCCCATCATTGGTATCAGTGGGAGGAATAGTGTCTTGTATAAGTGGAAGGAAAAGTGCCCCAAGGGCCGGATAAAGGCAAGCAAAGGGCCGCATCCAGCCCCCAGGCCGTAGTTTGGAAACCCATGGTCTAAGGGTATTCATAGGCATAGTCGTATCCCTTTCCTTTACAGGTTTTGTCAGAATTGGTTATTAATCTGAATTTCTATATGTACATTCATAAGCCTGAAAAAAAGGACCATCAAGTGGCAAAATAAATCCTGTCATAAGCATAATTATTTAAACCTACTACAAAACCAAAGTGAAACACCCCAACATCTGGGATATGGGGGTAGCAGGCACACCACAGAACTTCAAATAAGAAATTGAACAACAAAAGTTGTATATAGTGTATCCAGCTTAAGTCATTCACATGTGGGGGGGGGGAGCAGTATCTGGCTGCCCCTTATTGTTAAAGGGGGCTTTGAGATTCTGATATGCCCCCACTCACAGACCCATACAACCACTGGGCGAGGTATGCACTGAAGAGGTTCCTATCCTCATCAACACTTGGACAGGGTGCCCTATGTTGGGGGCATCTGCCAGGCTGCATTCTCAGATAAGAGTCTGGTATAGAATATGTTAGAGGACCCTACCCAGTTTTTTTTTAATGGGGTCCACCTTAAAATTCATACAAAACCTAAAGGGCCATGTTTTTTAACTATCCTGGCTTAATTGCTGACAAAGCTGGGGATTTCGAGCCATGTAATTGAATGAGGCCTGTGATATCACTGGTTGTATAGGAATTTGGGTGGTGCCTGCACCTGCTGGCATCCTTAAAGAGGAGCTCCAGTCTGTAAAAAAATTAAATAAAAGCTGACTTTTAATATAAGGACACTTACCTGTCCAGGGATCCCGCGATGTCTGCCCCCCCCAGCTGATTTTTCAATCGGCTTCGGGTACAGGTGCCAGCATTGCCCCTCAGGCTTCACAGCCAATTTCCTACGGCGCATGCACGAGTTGTGCTGCACTTTCTGAATGGTCCCGCTGTCTTCTGGGACCTGTGTGTGCCCCAGAAGGCAGCGGGGGAAGGAGGAGGGGCTGCAAATGTCTTAGATCTCCAATCTTACCCGGAAGTGAGAGCGGGTACCTGTCGAAATCAGGTCCCCACTCCCCCCAAAAAAGTGTCAAATGTGGCAGTGGAGGGGGGGGGGAGTGCGAACAAGTGGAGCTTCCTCTTTTGGGTGAAGCGCCGCTTTAATAACCATTGACAGTGGGAAGCTGTCATGTATAACAGTAGAGGTAATACTGCTATTAAACATGACAATGTTTGGGTGTTTGTCCAAATGCCCAAACACCTAAGCTTCAGGCCAAACTTGTAATTAGACCAAATCTTAAAGCGGAATTCCACTCAAAAGTGTAAGCTCCGCTTGTCTGCTTCCTGTCCCCATTTCCCGGGGGCCTGGCTGTGGCGAGCTGCAGTGAGGTCCCCCAGACGTTTGGCCCCCTCCTCCTTCTGCCCGCGGGCCAGTTAGAAAGCACAGCGTACTTCTCGCATTCACAGTAGGGAACCGGCTGTGAAGCAGAAAGGCTTCACTGCTGGTTTCCCTTACTACCGATGGCGGCGGCAGCACCCGAGAGCCGGTCTGAAAATCGGCTGGGGTGCCGACATCGTGGGATCCCTGGACGCGTAAGTGTCCTAATATTAAAAGTCAGCAACTACAGTATTTGTAGCTCTTGACTTTTCATTTTTTGGTGGTGGGGGGGCTGGACCCTTTCTTTAAGCTCATTCTTATTTGAAGGTATGTAGCAACCAAACCTAACAAACATGTCCACAGGCTAATCTGTGTGCACGATCCTAATAACAAGTAAATATTGTGAAGGGACACAAGGCAAGATTAGGTTGGACCTTAAAGTGATTGTAGAGTCTCGTTTTTTTTCTATAAAAATAACAAACATGTTATACTTACCTGCTCTGTACAGTGCATTTGCACAAAGCAGCCCCAATCCTCCTCTTCTCGGGTCCCTCTTCTCTGCTCCTGGCCCCTCCCTCCTGTTGGGTGCCCCCACAGCAAGCAGCTTGCTATGGGGGCACCCAAGCCGAACTGCAAGCTTTGTGTGTCCATTCAGACACAGAGCTGCAGTTCGGCCCCGCCCCCTCCCTCTCCTGATTGCCTAACTAACTTTGACAGCAGCGGGAGCAAATGGCGCTACTGCTGTGACTCAGCCAATCAGGAGGGACAGTCCCGGACGGCCAAGACACTCGTGGACATCGCTGGACAGAGATGGGACTCAGGTAAGTATTACGGTGGTGGGGAGGGGGCCCCTGCAAACAGAAGGCTTTTTATCTTAATGTATAGAATGCATTAGGATAAAAAAACTTCTGACTTTATGACCCCTATAAGGTCCCATGCACACATTACATTTTGCAAACTCTCCTAAAAGACTTTTCTCCTGGCAGAAGTGTTCTGGCAGAAAAAAATGCCTGATGCTTGTAAAAGTGTGCAATGCTTTAAGGCATATTTAGGCTTATTTACAGGAGTCAAGCGCTGGGGCATTACTTAATTTCGTTTCCTAGAATAATGATTTATTCTGACCTGAAATGAATTAATGCTCAAGTGCTAAGCGCACCTAGCGTTAACAAGGGTTTTGATGTGTTAATACGCGTTTAAATGTGTTTACAAGCATCACATTTTTTCTGACAAAATGCTGCTCCTCTTGGACAGAGGGGCAATAGAGTTTTTTTCTGCCTCTGAAAGCCGTTGCCACTAAACGCTGCTAAAAGCCTATGGGGTTGATTTAATAAAACTGGAGAGTGCAAAATCTGGTACAGCTCTGCACAGAAACCAATCAGCTTCCAGTTTTTGTTTTTTTGTTTTTGCCAAAGCTTAATTGAACAAGCTGAAATTATGAGCTGATTGGCTACCATACACAGCTGCATCAGATTTTGCACTCTCCAGTTTTAGTAAATCAGCCCCTATGTGCTCATAGGCTGACATGCAGGGAATGTTTAATTGGCTGGAAAAAAAAAACACCTGACGCCCCTAGGAGCAGCTGCAAAAATGTCCATTGTGCATGAGGCCTAAATAAAACAGTTTTAAAATAAACTGAAACTTTCATCCTTGAAAAACTAAGTGAAGCATTTATTTCACCCTACTTTTCTTCAAAGGATGCGGGTGCTCTTCAACCGTTTCCTGCACAGCATATAATAGAAAGAAGGCCAAGCAGGAGCGCTGCCATCCTGGGTGAATGTTATATGATGTGCTCCCAGGATTGTGGCTCGAACATGCCCCATGTGCCATGCTGTAAGGCGATCTGTCAACCGCTGTATCCGGTGGATGACAAATCTATGTAGCGGGCCATTGCTGGTACCATGTGATCGTTGTGACCAATCACAGCAGATCACAACATGGCAATTGTGCATAATGAATGGCTTACATTCATAGCCATTCATTGGGAGTTATTTACTAAAGGAAAATCCACTTTGCACTGAAAGTGCACTTGGAAGTAAAGTTGCTGTAGATCCGAGGGGGACATGCAAGGAAAGTAAAAAACAGCATTTTAGCTTGCACATGATTGGATGATAAAATCAGCAGGGCTTCCACTCATTTCAGATCTACCCCTTAGCTTTAGAGCGACTTCACTTCCAAGTGTACTCTCAGTGCACTTTCAACTGCACTTGCAGTGCAAACTGAATTTGCCTTTCGTAAAGAACAATGTAGAGTAGAACAATGTCACTACAGTAACATTGCACTGCTCTGGACACAGTATGAAAAAAAATTTTTTTTAAAATGTTAAAAATTGTATCAAAAAAGGAAAATGTTTACATTAAAAAAAAAAATGGTGACAGCGATACTGTCACCAGTCAGTTTTCCTGATTACCATCACACCAGCTTTATGATGATGCTGTACTGCACTGGTGTAAAAAAAAAAATGGTGGAAAAAAAATTACTTTAAATTTCTTCATTTAAAAAAAAAATTGTGACAAAAAATTACAACTTTAAAAAATTCACCATGCCTCTTACTAAATACCGTGGACTGTCTAATTTCCAAAAAGGGGTCATTTAGGGGGGATTTGTACTGCCCTGGCATTTTAGGGCCTCAAGAAATGAGGCTGTCAGTACAGCAGGAGGATTGATCTATTTTCAAATTTACAATTGTGCTTATAAGTTTACATAGAATTTATGATTTCTTGGCCATTTTTCAGAGAATATTAATGATAACACAAAAGCTTTTCTTTCACTCATGGTTAGTGTTTGGCTGAAGCCATTTATTATCAAACAACTGTGTTTACTCTTTTTAAATCATAATGGCAACAGAAACTACCCAAATGACCCTGATCAAAAGTTTACATACCTCAGTTCTTCATACCGTGTATTGCCCCCTTTAACATCATTGAAAGCTTGAAGTCTTTTGTGGTATTTGTGGATGAGGCTCTTTATCTTCTTGGATGGTAAAGCTGCCCATTCCTCTTTGCAAAAAGCCTCCGGTTTCTGTAAATTCTTGGGCTGTCTTGCATGAACTGCACATTTGAGATCTCCCCAGAGTGGTTCAATGATATTGAGATATTCTGCTGTAGCCAATGACAGGTCGACTTGGCCTTGTGTTTTGGATCATTGTCATGTTGGAATGTCCAAGTACGTACCATGCTCAGCTTTCTGCCTGATGAATGCAAATGTTCCTCCAGTATTTTTTGATAACATACTGCATTCATCTTGCCATTCATTTTGACCAAATTTCCTGTCCCTTTGTAGCTCACACATCCCCAAAACATCAGCAATCCACCTCTGTGTTTCACAGTAGGAATGGTGTACCTTTCATCACAGGCCTTGTTGACTCCTCTCCCAATGTAGAGTTTATGGTTGTGGCCAAAAAGCAAAATTTTGGTCTCATCACTCCAAATGACTGTGTGCCAGAAGGTTTTAGGCTTGTCTCTGTGCTGTATGGCGTATGGTAAGCGAGATACTTTGTGGCATTTGCATAGTAATGGATTTCTTCTGGCGACTCGACCATGCCGCCCATCTTTCTTCAAGTGCCTCCTTATTGTGCATCTTGAAACAGCCACACCACATGTTTTCAGAGAGTCCTGTATTTCACCTGAAATTTTTTGTGGGTTTTTATTTGCATCCCGAACAATTTTCCTGGCAGTTGTGGCTGAAATTTTAGTTGGTCTACCTGACCGTGGTTTGGTTTCATCAGAACCCCTCATTTTCCACTTCTTGATTAGAGTTTGAACACCAAGCTGATTGGCATTCTCAATTTCTTGGATATCCTTTTCTATCCCTTTCCTGTTTTATACAGTTCAACTATCTTTTGACTATTCCTTTGACAATTCTTTTGCTTTCCTGACTCAGAATCCAGAAATGTCAGTGTAGCACTGGATAAAAGATGCAAGGGTCTGTCAGGAGTCCAGAAACTCATTGACCTTTTATACACACACATACTAATTACAAGCAAAAAGATCACAGGTGAGGATGATTACCTTTAATAGCCATTCAAACCCCTTTGTGTCAACTTGTGTGCATGTTACCAGGCCAAAATCACCAGGGTATGTAAACTTTTGATCAGGGTCATTTGGGTAGTTTCTGTTGTCATTATGATTTAAAAAGAGTAAACACAGTTGACTGATAATAAATGGCTTCAGCCAAACACTAACCATTAATAAAAGTTTTTGTGTTGTCATTCATATTCTCTTAAAAATGGCCAAGAAATCTTCAATTCTGCCAGGGTATGTAAACTTATGAGCACAACTGTATATACCATGGTTTGTGGAGTCTATACCTTTCCTACAGACTAAATATTTTACACTGATTTGGGTTATATTTGTTTCAATATATTTATTCAAATTATCAGTACAAATAAAGGTTAAGTGTTGCGGGCGCAGCTGCCAAAACATTAGGAAGTGATAAAGAGTGACAGTTTACTCAAACTAACATGACATCATCATGATTTGGGTTATTTTTACCAAAGAAATGTAGAAGCATACATTTTGACCTCAATTTATGAAAAAAAGGTTATTTATTTGCAAAACTGTATAACACAAACAAAGTAAAACGTGGTCTTTTTTTATTTAATTAGCAAAAAGTAAAAGACCCAGTGGTGATTAAATACCACCAAAAGAAAGCTTTATTTGTGTGAAAGAAATGATAAAAATTTCATATGGGTACAGTGTTACATGACTGAGTAATTGCCATTCAAAATACGACAGCGCTGAAAGCTAAAAATTGGCCTGGGCAGGAAGAGGGTGAAAGTGTCCAGTACTGAAGTGGTTAAACACAGAGATACTTACATAAACCCTCCAAATTTCAGCAATATTTCTAAATGTGTATACTGAAACAGTATACCAAACTTATAATAATTTGTAATAATGTACAATATTTGTTCAGGCTTACAGGCATTTTATAATAATTTATCTTTCTACTTTACCAATTACTCAAAGAGGTTGTGCTTATTAAATGTATTCATTGGTAAAATAGCCTGGAACTCAAATTCAGTACATTAGCTTCCAATTTATCCAGCACAAAATTAAGGATGTGCTTCTAATACGTTTTCTTATTATTTACAATAACTAGTTGAGCTGTCTTAGTGGAATATGATATTGTTGCCTACTTAATTTGGACTATAAAGTTGTCATGATGCTGCAAAGATATGTGGTTTTCTGTAACGGAAGCAAAACTGTTTGCTGCTAAAATAGAACTCATGCCAAAACACTTTGGGCCCAGTTCACACCATAGAACTGCAGTCCGGATGCGTTCCAGATGCTTTTCTGCATGCGTGTTTTTGACTCATTTTTGATGCGTTCCAGCGCATTTTTGGTGCACTTTTGATGCAGTCCAGTGCCTTTCCCCCCCTCTTTTTTCTTAACCTTAAATAAGGACATGTGTGTTCCAGTGAGTCTATTTGTTGCGCTTAGATGCGTTCCGGTGCGTTCCAGTGTGTTTTTTTACGCTTTTTACAACATTCCAGTACAGTCCATTGCAGAAAAAATGCAGCATGTTCTACTTTTTTTTTCTGGAACTGGAACGCACTGGAACTGTGAGCACTGGTGTGACTATGCGAAAACCATGTAACCTACTAATTGTGAAAAAACCTTGTGAGCTACTATGCAAACTATAACGTAGCGGCCCGCACTCCCCATACTTCCTTAAATATATGTGACAAACAAACATCTCCCTGAGGAATTTACAAAGAGTGACAAAAATAGTAGGAGGGACCTGAGTGGCTGATGAACACGGAATAAGGAAGGGACGGAGGTTACACGGATGGTTGGAGCTGCAGAACCAGAGGACAGGTGAAACGATTGTCCTAGAACTAGCTGTATATGTAATATACACATGCCTGCTGAAGTATTTTAAATGTGAGTGCATATGTATTGTACGGTTTAATACATTTTTTAAAAAGGATAAAGCACTTTTGCAAGGCTCTGGAGCTTGCAAGCAGCATCGATAAGGAAGGAAAATCACTGAGGAGAGTTCCAGAGGATTAGGCATTAACAAGGCATGATTTTATAGGATATAAGGTGAGGGCACATCCGGTGGAGGGAGCACAGGAACTTTAGTAAAGGCATGAGAGAGATCAATCAATCAAATTATCTTCATTATTTTAAGTGAACTGGCACGTTATTTTCACTAATAGCTATTTTACAAGTACACTGTATGAACTAATGTGATATATTTAATATCTATGATTCACCACTTTGCACTTTATTTGTTTGCACTTTATATTTGGTTAATCAATTAATTTTAAGTATTTTAATATATATATATATATATATATATATATATATATATATATATATATATATATATATATTTATATATATATGCATACCCACTTTAAAGTACCCAATGGGGTTTATTTACTAAAGCTGGAAAGTGCAAAATCAGGCTCACTTCTGCATAGAAACCAATGAACTTACAGGTTTTATTACCAAAGCTTGATTGAACAAGCTGGAGTTAGAAGCTCATTGGTTTCTATGCAGAAGTGAGCCTGATTTTGCACTTTCCAGCTTTAGTAAATAAACCCCATTGTGTACTTAAAAGTGGGGTATGCCTGTAGTAGGTAAGCGCTGCACTTATTTGTTTACATATAACCTACTATCCATGCGTTTTTGAAGCACAAAAAAAATTGCACTGGACTGCATGTGGTGTGAACTGGCCCTCATAGTTTTATATATAGTGAGAAGAGTATATACCCTGAGTCAGATTTTTACTGCTGTTTGTGACCCCACTGGGGAGATTTCCCTGCACTTCCTGTTCTGGTTGTATGCAGGTTCCAAAGGATTTACTGCACTGTGTTTTTTATGTTTTTATTATTATGGTTTTGATTCCTTTGTTTGTATTTCTTTGTAAAATTGTATATTCTAGTGTGAGTTAATATGTTTAGTTGTGCTTGACCTGTTGCGGTGGTACTCCCTGGGAGGTAAGGGTTAACACTGCTTGTCAGGATTTCCCAGGCTTTTTGGGGAAGTACCACCCTGCGCTTGGGCAAACACATAAAATTTAAGGAAATCACCTCTCGAGAGTGTCACGATGGCACAGGTACAGTTTCAGGTCTCCCCACTTAAGGAAAAGATTGCTGCTAATGATGTGAACTACTTCTTGCACTTAACCACCCCCTGTGGAAACCCAGCCAGGGTCCAGGGCTATGGACTTTTACCACTACTAATGGATTTAAGGACCTTCTCACCTTTATAAGGTCTGACTACCTCATGGGTATTTAGGGGCACCAGGAGAACAGCTACTGGACACTTAAAAGAACATATACAGGAATGTGTATTGAAGATATCATGTGAAATGATTGTTACTTTTCAACCACTTCAGTAAAGAGTGTTTATTGTTATTCAACTTGGCCTGGTCTGAAGTTACTTGAGGACACACTTTAGTGCTGATTCACACTATGAGATGCACCAGCCACATGCAATTTTGAACATGAATCGCATCACATTCCTGTCCAAAACACATGCCATTCTTCAGCAGTGTGATTTGAGCCATTTTTCTGTATGGCTCAAATCGCACAAAGAATCCGCACTAAAATTGTGCAGGATCCCTTTTTTGGCCACACCCATCTGATTCTGCAAATCGCACTGCATTTTGCAAACTGATTTCAGGGTATCGTTAACTTAACACACACATACCCGCAGCAGTTCACATGAACAGGGTGCAATTTGGATGCTGGTCGGAATCCACACAGAATTCGCAGTGAATTTGCAGTGCACAAGTATGAACCGGCACGTAAGGAGTGCAATGCGTTAAATGCATTTCACAAAAACCAGGGCTTATTAAACAGACAGGACAAGATAGAGAAAACAAAGTTTCAATATCTAATGTGCAGAGAAGCTATTCTGAGGAGGCTATATTGACATTGCTAATGACTACCCTACTAGCCTCAAGTGCTTAAGCAGCCAGCCGGTCAGGAAATGGTGACTTGGAAAAAGTGATGGAGGCCCGGGTAGTGAGGGACCTTTTGTGCTTAGGCTTCTTCTCTAGCGACTGGATCCCTAATACTGGGTCCAACATAATGGCACGGGGCATCCTAGGGACCCAGCCCAGGAGTCACAGAAGATGGAGCGAGGCCCCAGAAGAAGAGTAAGTACAGGTTCAGTACAGAGTACAGCTTCCTAGTATTCATATAAAGTAAACACCAAGAATTACCGCGCTACTCTATACAATGATAATGAAATTCTGTACAATTACATAAAAAGCTGCAGTCCTAAAGTGAGGCGTGCACAAACTAGACAAAAATAATCAAAAAAGACTGCGCTAGAAAGAATGACATGTGTTGTAACTAAACAAACATGAATAAGTTGATAAATGAATACAATTCATCAAGTATTACAGAATATTAATGATAATTAGACACAAAAAATCTATTGAAAGTAAGTAAAAATAAAAATAAAAGTGTCTAAATAATGAAAGTCCCAAATGAAATTAAGTATTGAATAAAAAAAGTGACTAAATATGGAATAAGGATGGTCAAAAAGCAAACAGTCCTTGGAGCCAAGGCAGATATAATTGGTGATCGTAGACGTTAAACGACAAACACCCAGTGAGGAATCCTCCACCTAATAAGATGTGCGCTTACCAGAGGTAAGCTGTAAGTCAGCTTACTAATGGACATCCACTCAGGGGAAATCAGCTCCTCAAGTCTCCTCACAGGAAAGGGGCAGACAGGATCTCTCAGTGCAATAGATTCAATCCGCATATCGGGAGGACCCTGTGGAAATGAGCCTGGGATAAGTAGACGTTGAAGACGACAATGGTGAATAATGCAGTCAGCTACAGCAAGTAAAGTTTTCCAATCCACAGGACTGCGACAGGCACAGAAGGCCGGTAGGCTGTTCTCATCCACTCCTACAGAGAGGTGAGACGGCCAGGTAAGCCCTCTGGAAAAAAGGAAGACGGTCTTACGACATAATGCTGGGGGAATCAATGTCACAAGGAGTGAGGTGACTGGTTACTGGGCAGTTGGTCTGGAACAGGCTCAGCGATACCGGCTCAGAGATGCTGCAAAATACAGAGAGAAGAGTTATGGTGTGTATTGATGAAATGTATTTATAGTGCATAGGGTGTAATGAGGAACTGAAGTCCATAGTGAACAATGTAAAGAGTCCAGAAAGCACGAAGCTTCACTCCCCTCCCCCACCTCTCCGGGGCGCTGGCATTGTAACCATGGGCGCCCAGCTGTGGCTTCACAGCCGGGTGCACACTGCGCATGCGCGAGTCGTGCTGCATGTTGTGAATGGTCAGGCAATCTTTTGGGACCTGTGCCATGTCCCAGAAGATTGCAGGAATGAGAGGGGGGTGAGGTGAACTTCCTTCCGGTGCCACGGCACCAGGGGAGGAAGTGGGAGCTGGGTGTCTGTCAAAACTGGGTACCAGCTCCCCCCCCCCCCCAAAAAAAAATGACATGCCAAATGTGGCATGTCAGGGGGTCACCAGTACTTAAAACGGAAGTCACATTTTTGGGTGGAACTCTGCTTTATGTTGGAGTGATGCCTTAACGCCAACCTGGCGTTGAATAGCAGCCTTAGCTTGCCTTTCGGGGCACTAGTGAGCGTTCTATCTGGGTCTCCAATTGGGTGCAGTAAGCTCCACCCTCATGGTAACCACACAGGACATGAAGGGAAACTCACACAAAGCCACAGGCAGCAGTAAAATCCTACTAGAAATGGCAAGGAGACAGAGATCCCTATGCTTAAGTATATTAGAAGACGTACAAATTAGAAGTTTCTCAATCACACTAAAGAGTGGACCTTCATCTGAAAGCTTGGAAAAAATACAAGTCTTATGCCTCCTGTGTAGAGTAAATATTCCATTAAAGAATAAAGAAGGTTTTCTCACACACAGGTAGGGATGAGGTTTGGGTTTGCTGCTAGCATGGGTTCAGGTTTGGGATTTGTAGTTGTAGCTGGGTGCTCTGCTGGCTGTGTGAAGCTCTCTTCTCTTCCCACCAACCACTGTGCAGTAACAGAGCGGCCAGAGAAGGAGCAGGCTATGCTTTCTGCGCCCACTATCCTCCTTCATCCCCCTCGCCACTAGAAGCTGAAAGGCCCCATTCACACCTCAGCATTTTGTAGCTTGAAGATCCAAGCTCCAAAACGCTGGAGGAGAAAAAATCTTTTATATGGTTTACATCTTCACTCCAAGTCACCTAAAGCCAAATGCCTGAAGCTCAAAATAGTTCTGGAGCTTTTTTTGTAGCTCGAATCGGACAGATTTGAGCATTTTTTTATGCGTTTTTATTCAAATAGACATTAATGAAATGAGCCATATGTGCGTTTTTGTGCGCATTTGCACATTTTCTCGTGCATTTTTGTGCGATTTTGTGCTCAAATTAAAAAAAAAAAAATATTAATAATATATGAATAAATAAATGAAAAATAACAAAAAATCATCATAAATAAAAACATTAATAATATGTAATAATACATAAATTAGTAATAATTAACCCTAAAAAATATTACATCAATTATTATTATTAATAATAATAATAATAATAATAATAATAATAATTAATAATAATAATAATAATAATAATAATAATAATAAATAAACACGCAAATCGTAACAAAAAATTAAGTAATAATATTTATTTATTTATTTATTTAGTGTTAGGGCTAGGGAATTTAGTTATTTATTATTATTTTATTTTATTTTTTGAAGGGTTAGGGGTTAAGGTTAGGGGTTAATTATTTATTTATTATTATTTAGTATTCATTTATTATTTATTTATGTTTATTTTTTATTTATTTGTGTATTTATTTTACATTCATTTATTATTATTATTAGTAGTAATAGTATTAACACCCTAACCCTAACAAAAATAAATTATATATACCCCTAATCTTAACCCTAACCCCAACTCCTAATCCTAACTCTAACCTAACCTTAACTCTAAACCCTTACGCTAATTAAATAAAATAATAATAAATGAATAATAATAAAAAAAGAAATAAAAGCTAATGGAAAAGCTAAAAAAGCTGAAACACCTAGCAACAAGTAATGCAACAGATGAGAGTTTTCTCTATTGGCTAATAAAAAAACACCAAAGCTCAAAAATGCTGCATAAAACCATGCATGTCGCGCATAAAAACGCGCAAAAAAACCAGTGGAGAAACGCTCAAAGACGCTACGCTCAGGTGTGAATGCAGCCTAACAGAGCGAGCTGTATACTCTGTGCCTGCTCTCTTTCTATCTCTTCACTGCTGCCTGTACTGCGGAGATCGGTGTTTACAGAGTGAGCTGTGCATGCAGCAGCCGGCTCTCACCCTTCACCCTGCTCCTGCTCCCCCTCCCTGCTGGCATCAGCAGTTCTGATCAACACTTTACACCCGCACAAATCAAAAAATTTACCCAAGACTAAAAAAGTGATGCATATACTGTAAAGAAAGAGCTGCACTTCTAAAAGCTAAGCAAGCTCTAAATATTAAATACTAGAAATAGACAGTGCTCTCAATCTTCAATAGACAATAATGCTAAACACTATTGATGAATATACAAAACATATATTAAATTAATATGAAAATCATATACAGTAACTCAAATGCAATATGACTAAAGTCTATAATAATTAAAGTGCTCTGTACCATTAAGGCTAAATAGACATTTAGGAGCAGTTGGGCGTTTTTTCTGTACATGTACACTGAGTAGTTTATAGTCGTTCAGAGGCAGTTGAGTTTAGTTGCATTTTTTTTTTTTTTTAAGCAAAAAAGGGGAAAGATTTCTGACCATTTGCAATATGGAAGAGATAGAGAGTGCCACCAAAGAAAGATTTTCTTCTTCCCCAACAATTCACACCGCACTCACCAGAAGGGTATGACCTCTTTTTTCAAAGAAGGTCAAATATCACTTTTGGTATATATCTCCATATACATCCATTCGGTATCTTGTCCGCCAATGCTGTCCTGGACGATTTAATCTCACTGTGTATGTAATGGTGCTCCTGTACCTTTAAGAGGCTCTGTATAAAACTACGAAAAACAAAAGAGAGAGGTCGCACCAACCTAGTGCATTATCCTTAAAAAAGTTTATTAAAATGTACATAAAAAATTAGTCACAAAGGTAGATGAAAATCACGCTTGGAACAATCTTTTGATTAGTGGTGATCAATCCACTGATGACCGTCTCCAGATCCTACGTGGAGGACTTGCAGATCGCTGCTGCTGATGCGTTTCGAAGGTAGGCACCTTCTTCTTCAGAGCCTGATTGATTTATCACCACTAATCAAAAGATTGTTCTAAGCGTGATTTTCATCTACCTTTGTGAGTAGTTTTTTATGTACATTTTAATAAACTTTTTTAAGGATAATGCACTAGGTTTGTGCGCCCTCTCTCTTTTGTTTTTCGTTGACTGTTAGGATATCCCTATCCTTGAGGGCAGCAAAGCCAAAAGCTTTCGTCCATCCTGAACTTTGAACTGTCGGGCCTACACATTTGTGCGCAAAAGTTTTTGTTTTGTTGTTCTGTATAAAACTCCCTCACCAGGGATAGAGATAGAGGAATCTCACCAGGTGGTACTATAGATCTCAGCTGCTACATAAATACTATCTAACCACTACTGACAGCTGTTGGAGATGCCAGGTGGACAGAGGTACGCTCCTCCATATTTTTTGGTCTTGCCCTATGCTGAAACACTTCTGGACGACTGATACAGACTGTTATCCAGAAATTCACAGACCATAACATTCCTGATGATCCGGCTTTTTTTTTTTGCTTCATGTTACCACAATCCCTGCAAAACACTACCAAAAATCAATAGTGCGACATTTATTGAATGTTGCCAAATCCTGCATTCCCCTTTTATGGAAAAAAAACATATCACCCCAACTATCTTTATTCTCTTGTCTTCACTCATTCTTATTATTTTTCTTTCTTTCTTATCTTCTTTGGAACTACTTGGTTTTCTCCCTTCCTTCTCCTTTGTTTCTAAGACCATACTAAATTCAGGGACTGGGTAATTCAGATTGTGTTTTATGGGGATGGTGGGTAGTTTGCTACCCAACAAACTGAGACAACAGTGTTTTGTGATGGAACATGTCTTTTATTGTAATACTATATGTGTCATTGCTATGTCAAATATCTGAACCAATTGTTGGGAACACCGCATAGTCCTGTATGACACATCACCCATGATCGTTTTATGTCATTGTTGTACTTGAACTGTGTCTTCCCTGAAGTTCTAAAATAAAAAATGTTATACTTGAAAAAAAAAACATAGAAGAATCTCTCATAGTGTAGTATATCAAAAGTTTATTTGAAAAAGGGTTAAAATGACATTTGCATCAATAAAACAGGATCGGGCATATTGCAGTGTACAATGGAAACCGAAACTGCTGCTATGCGCTCCACCTACATTCCAAGCACTGGAAGCACCGAAGGTGATGTGTCACAGAAGCTTCATCCAACACTTTTCACTTCTGTGGCACGTCACTTTCGGTGCTTGAAGTGCATAGTGGCAGATTTGGTTTCCGTTGTACACTGTGATATGCCAGGGGGCTAACCGCCACTGCCGGACCCGAAAAAAAGCAAGAAAAAAAAAAAGCTCTGCCCGCAACAAAGGCTAACCACTGACTGCCTGCTCCTCCGTGTGACATTTCTTAAATAGCTAAGGGCTAGTGGGTGACCCATCCCCTTGTGACGTCACCGACCAATGCATGTCACACAGAGGAGCTGGTAGTCGGCGGTTAGCCTTTGTTGCTGGTGGAGCATCTTTTTTTTTTTTTTTTTCAGGTCCAGCGGTGGTGGCGGGCAGCGTGAATGACAATGGATCTACAAAAACTCTTGTCTTTAGTACCTTTTTACACTTTTTTGTTGAATGGGTAGGGATACACTCATTCACATGGGGCGGCGGGACCTGGGGGCCCCTTATTAAATTGCCCAGGTCTATATGTCCCACGAGGTATTGTTCCTCACACATGCACATTCTCAGGCATTTACTGACATGAATGGATGCTGTACTGAGCTGTATATGTGCTGCACTGTATTTTCTGATATGTAAACAAATAATGCATTCTATATGCAGGCCAACTAATTGGCTGACCAAGTAATTGATTATGAAAATAGCTGACAACTATCTTCATAATCAATTATGTCAATTAGTTGTTTTAGCCCTAATTGAGTTAGCATTTTCCTGTGTGTTTGTGTGGGTTTCCTCCCACGCTGCAAAGACATGCAGGTAGGTTACCTGGAATATTTTATATTTTGACACAAGTTGCGGGAAAGTGACAAATTTTTTTTTTTTTGCACAAAGTTGTCACTAAATGATATTTTTTTGTTTAATTAGTTTTTATTGAGAAAAATAAAAATAGACAGAATATAAAAAGCATACTTTGCTCAATGTGTCAAATAACATCCATTTCACATATAAGAGTAACTCGAAGAACACATAACATGTATAGTGACAAGTAATAGCATACTTCTTCATATAACATCACAATAAAATAAAGAGATAGGAAAAAGAAGGAGAGAAGAAAAAGGACCAGGATGGAAAAAGTAAAGAGAAAGAAGAAGAGATAAGGGGGAGGCCTGGGGAAGGGGGGGGGGGGGATGGGGTAATTAAGGGAGGGAGGGGAGGGGTATGAGTCTGTCCAGGTCCATAATCCCAGAAGCACTGGTACTAAGCTCTATAAATACCTCACTCAGGATGAGACATAATATCAGCATATGCGGTAGTATATTTAAAGGCAAACCAACAGGACCATATTTTTTTGGCAAGGTCTGATTTGTTTTTTAAAGTAAGGGTTATGTCTTCCATATAGTAGACATGATCTACTTTCATTATCCATTTACGCAATGTTGGAATGGAAGTTTTTTTCCAATATAGAGGAATGAGTGCCTTTGCAGCATTAAGTAAGTGTGGAGTAATTGATCTTTTATATGATCCGATTGGTCTACCTGAGCAATGGAACAAGACATACCATGGGTCATTGGGAATCTCCCACCCCTGAATCTCTTTAATCCAGTGTAAAATGGTCAGCCAAAATGGGCGGATCAAGGGACAGAACCACCAAATATGGGCGTCAGTCGCCCTTTCTCCACATCCCCTCCAACACAATGGGGAGGTCTGTGGAAAAAGCTTCTGTAAGATAACTGGCGTGTAATGCCACCTTGTTAATAATTTATAGTTAACTTCTGCGAGCCTAGATGCTCTGGAGGATGTGTGGGCTAGGGTAAGGATGTCGTTCTTTTGTTTTGGTTGTAATGAAATTTGAAGGTCCTCTTCCCAGTTGTGTATAAACGTTGGTAAAGATGTAGAAAGTAATTTAATCAAAGACTGATAAAAGTATGACACTGGTTTCTCCACTGGTTGATCTTCTGAGAAAGCAGCTTCCAAAGGAGATAGTTCCGAGAGAGATCTCAGAGGTTTCGGAAGAGAGTGTACAAACGCTGCTAGTTGTCTAATACTTCCATTGATCCATTGGGGTGATGTTAGAGTTGGGGAGTAACGTAGACATGGGGAGTAGCCCTGATGCGTTAGTAACATGTTGAAGTAGGGTGTGAGGACCTAGATTCCATGTTCGCATCCCAGGGTCAGTTTTTCCAGGTGGAAAGAAGTTATGTCCAGACAGGGGGAGGAGTGGAGAGTTATATGACCACTTAAACAGCTTGCAAAGCGAGTCCCATAACATGAGGGCTGAGCGAGACAGCGGGGATGTAGTTTTGGATAAATTTCTATATTTCCCCGGAATCCAGATTTGAGAAGAGAGGTCCGTGCCGCTGAGATCCATTTCCAGAGATACCCATTTTTTGGAGTCCCTTTGATAGTTCCAGTCCGATATTCTTGTTAACACAGCTGCCCTGAAATAAGACCTAAAGTCTGGGAGGGCAAGGCCTCCATCTCTCTTGGATCTAATAATAAGGGATCTAGACAGTCTAGGTTTACGTCTATTCCAAACGTATCTACTAATAACAGCGTTAAGTAGTTTAAAAAAGCCTAAGGGTATGCCATATGGTATCATCTGAAATAAAAATAGCACCCTGGGCAGGATATTCATTTTTACAACTCCAATTCTACCCAACCATGAATGGGCGGACTGGGACCACCTCTGCAGGTCAGACCTAATCATGTTTAAGAGTGGGATGTAATTTGTACGAAATAATGAGGTCAGATTTGGGGTAAGAAAGATGCCTAGATACTTCATTTTCCTCTCCTGCCAGCTAAAGGGAAAGGCCTGTTTCAATTGTGATACCGTAGGGTTGGGGATGGAAATATTCAGGATTTCTGATTTAGACATGTTGATTTTGAAATTCGATACCTTGCTAAATTGTAAAAGTTCTGATAATAGGTTGGGTAGAGTTATCAGTGGTTGTTGTACATAGAATAGTATGTCATCTGCATATGCAGCATACTTTTGTTCAGACTCTCCTACAACTATTCCGTGAATACTTGGGTTTTGCCTGACGATAGAGAGGAAGGGTTCTAATGAAAGGGCAAACAGAATCGGGGATAAGGGACAGCCCTGTCTCGTACCATTGTGTAGAGTAAAGGAGTCACTTAAGGAACCATTGATACGCAATTGTGCTATAGGATGTTTATAAAACGCAGAAATTTGAGCTATCAGCGATGGCCCTATGCCCCAGTCCACCCTATCAAACACTTTTTCCGCGTCAGTCGAAAGAAGGAGGGTGGGCTGGGAGGATCCTCGAACATGTGAAATAAGTAGAAGAGATCTAAGCGCATTGTCTCTCGCTTCTCTGCCTGGGATGAAACCTGTCTGATCCTTAGAAATCCATTGTGGTAATAGAGGGAGAAGTCTATTAGTAATGGCCTTAGCGTATAATTTAGCGTCAATATTGAGTAATGAAATGGGGCGGTAACTTCCGCAGTTAGTGGGGTCTTTACCTGGTTTGGGGATAACTGTGATGTGTGCATGAGTGGTCTCTGGTCGGAGGTCACCACCTACGGATATCGCGCTAGCATAAGCTGCTAGGTGATGTAACAATATGTCTGTAAAAGAGTGGTAATAGGCTACCGTAAATCCATCCGGACCCGGTGCCTTACCCGTAGCCATGGATTTTAGGGCAACACGGAGTTCTGAGGCGGTGATCTCCCCCTCCAATGAATTAAGAATGTCAGGAGATAGTCTAGGTAAGTTAGCCCTGTGTAAATAATCTGCAATAAGTCTCTTCCTCTCCTCCTTATCTTTAATCAGAGGTTGAACCCGATATAAATTCTGATAGAACTCTCTAAATTCCCTCGCTATACTCGGGGTGTCATGGTATAAAGTGGACGAAGAGTTTTTAATTTTGGCTATGAAAGAGATAGCCTTTTTCTTTTGCAGTGACCTAGCTAGCAGACGGCCCGGCCTATCTCCCCACTCGTGAAAACATTGCGCCACTATGCGTGTCTTTTGTTTATGTTCTAGGTGAAAAAGTGATTTCAGTTCCTCTCTTTGTGGTCAATGTGTGAAAAACAGATATCGATTGACTGGCTTTATGTTGTTGTTCGAGTATTTTGATTTCACTAAGTAATTTGTTCTGTTGAAATGTACGTTCCTTTTTTTTCTGGCTCCCAATTCTATTAGTTTGCCTCGTATGTGGGCTTTGTGCGCCTCCTAAAGTATCCCTCTAGATATATCAGGTTGAGCGTAATCTTGAAAGTACAGGGTTAGTTCCTTACCAATAGCTTGTTTATCTATTTCCTCAGCGAGAAGCTCTTATTAAGTTTCCAATTAGTGGATCTAAAGGGAAGGGATGGGATTTTGATAGTGATCTTAATTGGAGAATGATCTGAGAGGGGCGAGGTTTCAATTGAGGACCCCGTTAGTAAAGGTAAATGATAATGGTCGATAAAAAACAAATCTATTCTAGAATAGGTCTGATAAACCTGAGAGTAGTGTGTGAAGTCTCTTACCCTAGGATGCATGATCCTCCAGGTGTCCATTAATTGTGCATCATGTAGGTTTTTCCGAATAAACCGAAGACGCGTATGGGGAATGCTAGAGGTCCCCCTGGAAGTGTCAATGACAGGTTCCAGGGGTGTGTTAAAGTCCCCTGCAAGGAGAATGCATCCATGAGAAAAGTCCCTCAATTTCTTAAGTGTGGATGAAATAAAACCGGCCTGATTATGGTTAGGTGAATATAGAGTTGCCAAAGTACAGGGCATACTGCCCAAGGTGCCTTTAAGAAACAAGTATCGACCTAGTGGGTCACTTAACATGGAATCTAATGTAAATGCAAAGCCTCTACGGAACCCAATGGCCACACCTTTTGCCTTGTGTACATCAGAAAGACTATAATACCACGTGGGATAGTGATGTGAACATAGCTTAACCTTCGTGGTAAGCGTAAGATGGGTCTCCTGCAGGAAAATCACATCCCCCTGCAAACATCCCAGCTCTCTGTATAGGTTATGTCTCTTCCCAGGAGCATATAACCCCAGTACATTAATAGAAATTAAATTTACCTTAGCCATGGGTGCAGAGATAGGCCATACATGTGTACATATATCCTGAGGAGGTGGACCTGAGACAGAGGATAAAGGGATGGGGTAGGGAGAGCGGTGAGGATAGGGAGGAGGGAAAAGAGGATATAGAGAGAAATAGTGAGGAGAGAAAATGAAAAAACAATAATGTGAACAGGACAATATTCACCTTTCACCACTAGGGTGGTGAGTACTAGTGCACGCAGAATACTGCCGTGCAAAAACAGGATGTGCATTAGGCCCAGCACCCCCACACCCGCACCCCACCTGGAGGTACGGGCGCGCGGGCACAGGGCGCCACGACTCCCGCACAAAAAAGGGTAGGGACGCTCTAGCATTCAGATACAGACACCTAAGTTACGGTGTGTAACATCCGAATGCCCCGGCGCCGACACTCCGCGTCATAAAAAGTAACAACATCAATTTGTGAACCTTTTACAAGGGTAATACCACTTTAAACAGGAAGCTATATGAAACTTTAACTTGCAAATATAAGATACCTAGCCATTATTTGCAACCTGGAGTATTAAGCAATGTGTGCCAAACTGAAGGCAATAAAATAAAGTTAGTAACTGAAAGGTATTTGCTCCATTTTAACAAACCATTACGTAGGTAGATTAGTGCGGATGGGATTGTTAAGTCTTGCCTTCCAAAGCCAGCATATGTAAAACTGAGCAGTGTTACTACAAACAGGGTATCTATGCAAGTTGTGGAGAGGATCCGGTTAAAGATGTGCGCTGTTTGCGGCCTACTTTCTGCCATTTTGGTTCAGAATTAGATGGCAAGGGCGGGATGCCTTCCTGCCAGCCCGGGAGATCTGGTATTGATATGTTCATGTCCAGGCAAAACTTTTCCAGGTCCTCTGGGAATCGAAGGACAGCCGTTTTACCATCCCTGCTAGCAATGAGGGCGGCTGGGAAGCCCCATCTGTAATTAATGGAGGCATCTTTACGTTTTTCAGTGAGGGGACGCAGGGCCCTGCGTCTCTCAAGGGTCTCCCGAGCCAGGTCCGGAAAGAAAGAAAGGCTAGCACCGTCAAAATCTAGTGAGGAAGATTCCCTGGCCTTTTTCATGATTAATTCTTTTTCAGGGTAGTGGTGGACTCTGCAAATTATGTCTCTCGGGACATAAGAGGAAAGATTGCGTGGTCGAAGGGCTCGGTGAGCGCGGTCAATTTGCAGGGGGTGGTCTGCTGGTCGACCGAGAAGGCCATTAAAAATACCTCGGATGGAGGGGAGTAGATCGTCATCTCCTGTTACCTCGGGGAGACCCTGTATCCTAATGTTGTTTCGTCTATTGCGATTTTCCTGGTCCTCTAATTTGTACAGTGCCATCCTGTGTGCAAAAGCAAGTTGGCGATTAGAGGCCTGCAAAGCTCTGATGGCAATCGCATGGCGATCTAGACGTTGCTCTGTCTCCTCTACCCTCCCCAGTACCTGTGAAAGATCCGACTGGACCGCCGAGACCTCCTTCCTGATAGCTCGCTCGAGGCCCATCAGCATAGACGCCAAATCAGTCTTGGTGGTTAAGTCACTCACCGAGTTAGCGACTCCCGAACATGTGTGCGTGCTCTCCTCGTCTTCCGAGCCAGCGGATGAGACAGGAGAGCAGCGCCTGGGCTCCGGCCTAGTGTGGAAGGCGGAGCTTGTACGCGGGGTCACGCTGCGAGGCGATCGGCCCAGGCCGTCAATGTCTTCCATGTCCTCCGGTTCTGTAGACAAGAACCTCTTGATTGAGCCCACCGAAGTACCCTTCTTAGGCAGGGATTTACCGGATCGTTTCCTCATAGTTCGTTGTATAAACGAGATGTTGTTTGTGTAGTAAAAGGCGGTTTACAGAGTGCCGGCGCCGGAGCTCCAAAGACACGCGTCTGCTCTACAGCATGCCGAAACGTCACTAAATGATATATTGCTCACACAGGCCATGGGCATATGTGGAATTGCACCCCAAAATACATTTAGCTGCTTCTCCTGAGTATGGGGATACCACATGTGTGGGACTTTTTGGGAGTCTAGCCGCGAACGGGGCTCCGAAAACCAATCTCTGCCTTCAGGATTTCTAAGGGTGTAAATTTTTGATTTCACTCTTTACTGCCTATCACAGTTTCGGAGGCCATGGAATGCCCAGGTGGCACAACCCCCCCCCCCCAAATAACCCCATTTTGGAAAGTAGACACCCCAAGCTATTTGCTGAGAGGCATGGTGAGTATTTTGCAGCTCTCATTTGTTTTTGAAAATGAAGAAAAACAAGAAAAAACATTTTTTTTTTCTTTTTTCAATTTTCAAAACTTTGTGACAAAAAGTGAGGTGTGCAAAATACTCACTATACCTCTCAGCAAATAGCGTGGGGTGTCTACTTTCCAAAACAGGGTCATTTGGGGGGGTTTTGTGCCACCTGGGCATTCCATTGCCTCCAAAACTGTGATAGGCAGTGAAGAGTGAAATCAAAAATTTACGCCCTTAGAAAGCCTGAAGGCGGTGCTTGGTTTTCGGGATCCCGTACGCGGCTAGGCTCCCAAAAAGTCTCACACATGTGGTATCCCCGTACTCAGGAGAAGCAACAGAATGTATTTTGGGGTGTAATTTCACATATTCCCATGGCATGTTTGAGCAATATATCATTTAGTGACAACTTTGTGCAAAAAAAAAAAAAAAAATTTGTCTCTTTCCCGCGACTTGTGTCACAATATAAAATATTCCATGGACTCGACATGCCTCTCAGAAAATAGCTTGGGGTGTCCACTTTCCAAAATGGGGTCATTTGGGGGGGGGTTGAACTGTCCTGGCATTTTATGCACAACATTTAGAAGCTTATGTCACACATCACCCACTCTTCTAACCATTTGAAGACAAAGCCCTTTCTGACACTTTTTGTTTACATGAAAAGATTTTTTTTTTTTTTTGCAAGAAAATTACTTTGAACCCCAAACATTATACATTTTTTTAAAGCAAATGCCCTACAGATTAAAATGGTGGGTGTTTCATTTTTTTTTTTCACACAGTATTTGCGCAGCGATTTTTTCAAATGCATTTTTTGGGGAAAAAACACACTTTTTTAAATTTTAATGCACTAAAACACACTATATTGCCCAAATGTTTGATGGAATAAAAAAGATGATCTGAGGCCGAGTACATAGATACCAAACATGACATGCTTTAAAATTGCGCACAAACGTGCAGTGGCAACAAAATAAATACATTTTTAAAAGCCTTTAAAAGCCTTTACAGGTTACCACTTTAGATTTACAGAGGAGGTCTACTGCTAAAATGACTGCCCTCGATCTGACCTTCGCGGTGATACCTCACATGCATGGTGCAATTGTGGTTTACATTTGACGCCAAACCAACACTTGCGTTCGCCTTAGCGCGAGAGCAGGGGGGGACAGGGGTGCTTTTTTTTTTTTTTTCTTTATTATTTTTTTTCTTTTTTATCTTATTTTTAAACTGTTCCTTTCATTTTTTTTTTTTTTAATCATTTTTATTGTTATCTCAGGGAATGTAAATATCCCCTATGAAAGCAATAGGTAGTGACAGGTACTCATTTTTGAAAAAAATGGGGTCTATTAGACCTTAGATCTCTCCTCTGCCCTCAAAGCATCTGGCCACACCAAGATCGGTGTGATAAAATGCTTTCCCAATTTCCCAATGGCGCTGTTTACATCCGGCAAAATCTAAGTCATGAAATGCTCGTAGCTTCCGGTTTCTTAGGCCATAGAGATGTTTGGAGCCACTCTGGTCTCTGATCAGCTCTATGGTCAGCTGGCTGAATCACCGGCTGCATTCTCAGGTTCCCTGTTGAGACAGGAGAGCCAGAGAAAAACACGGAAGACGGTTGGGGGGGGGGCATTCCCTCCCACTGCTTGTAAAAGCAGTCTAGAGGCTAATTAGCCACTAGGATTGCTTTTACATGAAAGCCGACCGCTGGCTGAAAAGAATGATACCAAGATGATACCTAAACCTTCAGGCATCATTCTGGTATAACCACTCAAAGTCGTGAATGGCGTACCTGAAGACAAAAAAATGGTTAACAATAAAACACAGTAAACGGTAAAGTATAAAAAATTGCATACCTGAAAAGCAAACGTGATAAAACATAATAACAATAAAACATTGCAGAATATAATAAAGTAAAAAAGAGCAGAACAATAGAGAGAGAATAGAGAGAGAGAGAACAATAAAACAACAACTATTTTTTTATTTTATATATATATATATATATATATATATATATATATATTTTTTTTTTTATACTTTTTTTTGTAACTAACTTTTATAACGGTAACCGGTTCCAGTTTCGGGTCTCTCAAAATGCGATGGCATCTTGGGAGACCCTGTGAAAGTGTGCCTAGTTTGTGCAATGCTGTACCCTACGCTAATACTCAACTAGTGCATGGTAGCGTTCAAAACATTCACCAATGCAAAGACCAGGATTGTCAGGACAGGAGGGACAATAATAGCGGGTGTCATGCCTATATCCGCGCCTGCTGCAGACACAACATCTTTTTTGGGGGGGTTCGTTGGGTAGGGGTACTCGGGAGGACATAAAAATGCCTCTCATGCAGCCGACTGCATTTGGTTGGGCATGTGAATGGGGGAAGTACGGGTGCTGCAGAAGTGGTGGGTTCCCAATTATTAGGATTGGCGAATGAAGCAAGAAGGGCATTATGGGCACGACGGGCCTGTGTTTGTCTTCTTGGTGGCAGCTGGTCACCAGCTTGAACTGCACTTATGGGACTCGCCACATCACCAAGTGTTACTGCACTGCTGGTTTGACTACGACCGGGGTGTACTAGGCCGCTGGTGCTTACCAGTTCACCAAAACGCTACCAAAAAGACTGTTAGCAATCGCAGGGATCAGGCCTGACTCTGCGAACGCTGCAGTTATGTGTTTAGTGTTTTGTAAGTGACAGTGATCGATCGATACTGCACTTGGGTGGGCTGGGCTGGGCCAGGCGGAGGGGCAAAACGCATGTGCTAGCCGGTATCTGGATTGATCCCGCTAACACTGCGTTTTTGGGAACCCTAAACTGCTGGGGATGCTAGTATAGATCTGATCGGATCAGATATCGATCCGTTCAGATACTATACCACTAAGGGAGGTGTATGGTGCGTGCGTGGGTGTTAGCGGTACTGGCGCTAACCTGACGCTGCCTGGGACTGGTGCTTGCCAGTTCACCAAAACGCTACCAGAAAATTGTTAGCGATCGCAGGGATCAGGCCTGACTCTGCGAACGCTGCAGTTATGCGTTTAGTGTTTTGTAAGTGACAGTGATCGATCGATACTGCACTTGGGTGGGCTGGGCTGGGCGGAGGGGCAAAACGCAGGTGCTAGCAGGTATCTGGGCTGATCCCCCTAACACTGCGTTTTTGGGAACACTGCTGGGGACGCTAGTATAGATCTGATCGGATCAGATATTGATCCGTTCAGATACTATACCACTAAGGGAGGCGTATGCTGCATGCGTGGGTGTTAGCGGTACTGGCGCTAATCTGACGCTGCCTGGGGCGACGCATATAACCGTCGGGCGATCAGGGGGCTAAACATTTATTCGGTAATAAACGGCGGGTGCCCTGACACTATAAAAAATAAACGAACTAACCAGCATCACCCGTAACAGTTATACGGTGATCAGTGGTGAAAGGGTTAACTAGGGGGCAATCAAGGGGTTAAAACATTTATTAGGTAGTATATGGGGGTCCCTGATGCTATAAAACGCTGACGGAAAACCTAAATATTTACCTCCCTAACTAGCGTCACCAGCGACACTAATACAGCGATCAGAAAAATGATCGCTTAGCGACACTGGTGACGGGGGTGATCAAGGGGTTAAAACTTTATTAGGGGGGGGTTAGGGGGGTACCCTAGACCTAAAGGGGGCTAATACTAACTGCCCTACCATACTAACTGTCACAAACTGACACCATGCAGTAATCAGAAAAAAAAAAAACTGCTTGGTGTCAGTGTGACGGGGGGGGGGAGTGATTGGGGGGGGGATCGGGGGTGATCGGGGGGGGATCGGGGGTGTAATGTGTGCCTGGCATGTTCTACTGTATGTGTGTGTGCCGAGCCGAGGAGAGATGACATCATTTCCTTTGCCTTTGTATACAATACAGAGGCAGGGAAATGATCCCATTGGCTGGGAGCGATCGCGAGGGGGGGGGCACGAATGGATGGCCTCCCCCTCACCTCCGATCGCCAGGGAAGATTTGCCGACCGCCGCAGGCACCGGGGGGGGTCCGATCGGACCCTCCACCCACGGGCAGGCAAGGATGTACCTGTAAGTCCTTTTGCCTGCCCGTGCCATTCTGCCGACGTACATCGTCGTGCGGCGGTCGGCAACTGGTTAATGAAAAAATAATTTTCAAGTGAACCTAGAAGTCAGCACTACCATCCCACATGATTTACCTATCGATGTAGTGCTTACAGGTATCCCATAGCTCCCAACTGTCCCTGATTTCGAGGGACAGTCCCTGATTTGGAGCAATGTCCCTCTGTCCCTCATTCCTCCTCATTTGTCCCTCATTTTGGTCTGATCTATAAAGATGTATATAAAATGCACTTTTTATCTATCAAAAAGTGTTTCCCAGCACTAAACCTTTCATCTGATTTCTAAATTGCTGCATTTGTAAATTCCAAAAGAGAATATATAAAGGTATAGTAGTGGTGAAAAAAGCACTTATGGGTTTAACCAATCTTGTTTTTTTTGTACAATTCTCCTTTAAGGTGGTGTGGCCAGGGGTGTGTCCTATGCCTGCAAACTTTTGCTGATAGGTGTCCCTCATTCCCATCTCAAAAAGTTGGGAGGTATGTAATAACTAATTTGACTTTAAAGCCTAAGTTTAGTTTGTTTTTGTTTTTTTAATCAGCACAAGGGGCATTACTTAAATTCAATGAGAAGTGTTCCTTTTGCTGGTGGCTGCTGTCTTACTTGAAATCTTTCATTCTTGGAAGCTGAAGTAAAGGATGGGCTTTGTTGGAACTCTTGGCATGTGCCTATGACAGGTCCAGCAGCTGTATTAACCCCCACAGCCAGTATCAGCACAAGGGATACTTCTCTTTCAATGTAATTACCATTCTTGTGCTTATTTAGCTGATTTAAAAAAAAAAAAAGCTAAACTTAGGTTTTAACCACTTTAGCCCCAGAAGGATTTGCCTCCTTAATGACCAGAGCATTTTTTGTGATACGGCACTGCGTCACTTAAACTGACAATTGCGCGGTTGTGCGACGTTGTACCCAAACAAAATTGACGTCCTTTTTTTCCCACAAATAGAGCTTTCTTTTGGTGGTATTTGATCACCTCTGCGGTTTTTATTTTTTGTGCTATAAACAAAAAAAGACCTTCAATTTAGAAAAAAAAAATATTTTTTTTACTTTCTGCTATAATACATATACAAAAAAATATATAAGAAAAAAATGTATTTATCAGTTTAGGCCGATATATATTCTTCTACATATTTTTGGTAAAAAAAAAAATGCAATAGGCATATATTGATTGGTTTGCTCAAAAGTTATCGCGTCTAAAAAAACTACGGGATAGATTTAGGGATTTTTATTTTTTTATTGTTTTTACTGGTAGTGGCAGCGATCTGCGATTTTTAGCAGGACTACGACATCGCGGCGGACAAATCTGACCCCAAATTACTCTTTTTGGGGACCAGTGGCATTATTACATTGATCAGTGCTATAAAAATGCACTGATCAAAGTAAAAATGACACTGGCAGGGAAGGGGTTAACACTAGGGGGCAATCAAGGGGTTAACTGTGTGTCCCTCAGCGTGTTCTAACTTTAGGGGGGATGGGCTTACTGAAACATGACAGAGATCACTGTTCCTGATCACTGGGAACAGAAGATCCCTGTCATGTCACTAGGCAGAATGGGGAAATGCCTTGTTTACATAGGCAGTTTCCCGTTCTGCCTCTCCTCACCACGATCGTGGGCTGCACATCGAGTCCGCGGGCACACTCCCCCGGCACGTGCGCGCCCGCTATCCTGCTTTAATGGGAGGATGTACAGGTACACCAATTTGTGCAGCGTTGCTACTCTGCCAAAGTATATCAGCGTGAGCTGGTCGGCAAGTGGTTAAGGTACTTTTGAGAAAACAAAACACGGATTCACACATCCTGTATACAGGATTATACATATAGGGGTTGATTTACTAAAAACAGAGAGTGCAAAATCTGGTGCAGCTGTGCATGGTAGCCAGCTTGTTCAAATAAGCATTGGCCAAAAAAAAACTGGAAGCTGATTGGTTTCTTTGCAGAGCTACACCAGAACACCATCGATTTGTGATAGATGTCCTATAACCACTTCACGCCCGCCATATAGTAAAATGACGGCAGGCGGGATGCACTCTCATTCTGGGATGACAATATATGATGGCGCCCCAGAACTGATGCTCTTACGTGCCCCCAATCTCGGTAAAGAGCCGATGACATGCCTCTTTACCCATGTGTCCAATCACAGCCGGTCACATGCAAACAAGGAAGTGCCCTTTATCGGCACTCCTTGGCTAACACTGACATCAGTGCCCTGATTACAGTACAGCCCCAGCAGTGCCCATCAGTGCATACCAATCAGTGCCCATCGGTGACACCAATCAGTGCTCATCAGTGACACCAATCACTGCCCATTAGTGATGCCAGTCAGAGCTGCCTATCAGTGCCCATCAGTGCCTGCTCATCAGTGCTGCCCACTAGGGCTGCCCATCAGTGCCACCCATCAGTACCGCCTCTCTTTGCCACCAATCATTGCCCACCAGTGCTGCTTATCAGTGCTCATCAGTGCCATCTATCAGTGCCCACCAGTTCAGCATATTAGTGCCTCCTCATCCGTGCCCTCATCAGTGCCCTTCAGTGCCGCCTCATCAGTGCCTATAAGTGCCACCTCATCCTGTGCCCATCAGTGCAACCTATCAGTGCTGCCTCATTAGTGCACATCAGCGAAGAAAAAAAATTACTTATTTACAAAATTTACTGACAGAAACGAAGAAAAACTTTTTTTTTCTGTCTTTTTTTTTTTTTCTAGCAAATAATAAAAAACCCAGTAGTGATTAAATACCACCATTGTGTGAAAAAAATGATAAAAATGTAATTTGGGTACAGTGTTGGATGACCGCGCAAATGTCATTCAAAGTGCGACAGCGCTGAAAGCTGAAAATTGGCCTGGGCAGGAAGGGGGGTGAAAGTGCCCTGTAGCAAAGTGGTTAAGTGATTCGGTGTTTTGGGAGACCCTGTTGTAGCAGAGTATCCTTGGTTTAGAAACATTTCCTTTTGCTTGTCTCTGTTCTCATGCATACATTTTGTGGTGACATTCCTATTCACTGATCATACCAATTCTTGCAATGCTCGGTTGCTGTCAGAATACTGACTTCATCAGTTTGCTACCCTGTCATTACATTGTTTGCGTTCCACTGAACACCGGTTTCCTGTATGTGTTCACAGGATATCCCTTCTACTTATTTTGGTGCAATCGCTGTCTGTTAAAATGAATTTAGTACACTTCCTTCCATATCATTCTGAAGACACTAAGGAAGGGTCTGATACTTCCTCTGCCATTCTAGACTTGTAAATAAGATGTTTTCCTTTGTTTGCAGCTAGAATTGCAGTTCACTAAGCATGTATTTATATACCTCCGGGAGATGCGGTATACCACACCCTGCAAATTACATACATTCCATCACAAGCAACGTGCTCTATCACAGCACAACACAGTGTGGACATCTTGAACCTGCTTCTGAGTGACTGCAGAAAATAAATCACACATTATATAGGTTTTTAGTAGCAGTAAGCAATCCACATTTTTGCCAATATTTAAAGCAAACCTTCATCTGACAGAACAACTTTTGTACTTTGGTCCCTCCTTCCTCCACAATGTTTATTTTTTTTAAAGATTATTACCTTTTTGTGTGCTGCAGTCCAGCACCTTCTCTTTCCTTTCCTAGGTGAGAATGAGGGGTTGACCCCCCTCATTCTTATTCTCACCAAGCCCCTGTCTCGCCGCCTCCTGGCATTTGCATGTTACACATCCCCGGAGGTAGTTTAAAGTGGTTGTAAAGGCTGAAGGATTTTTTACCTTCATGCAATCTATGCATGAATGTGAAAAGCCTTCTGTGTGCTGCTTCCCCCACAGCCTCCCCCTAATACTCACCTGAGCCCCCAGCGATGTGAATGGGAGCCTTGGCTGTTCTGGGTCTCTCTCTCTCTACACATTGGCTGAAAAAACATTTATGTCAATTACAGCTAGTGAGCCAATAAATAGAGAGCAGGGGGTGGGGCCGAGGCGCGACTCTTTGTGTCTTGTGGACGCATAGAGTGGGGCTTGGAAGCAAGCATGCACCACTGCCCCCATGGCAAGTGGTTTGCTATTGTGGGCACTGATCAAGGGGGAGGAGCCAGGAGCTCCGGCCAGGGCCCGAGAAGAAGAGGATCATGGCTGTTCTGTGCAAAACCATTGCACAGAGCTGGTAAGTATAACATGTTTTATTATTAAAAAAAAACTTTAGAATCACTTTAATCATATTCCTACTGATTGGATTAGGAGAAGGTTGTGATGTGCTTGCCCCACCTCTCCACCCTGTCCAACCAAAGAATGCATTGCATTCATTGAGAAAAATCCTAGGTGTCTTATGAATGGTGCCCATACTAGATGGGCAACCCCCTGTGGTTACTATACAGCAGGGCAGCTCATTGGCTTGGGACCAGAAAGAAATGGGCAATCACTGTAGTAGCTTTTTGGCTTCCACAGGGATCCCATAGGCCATAGTCCCTAGTCTATCTTGGGAGCGAGCAAGAGAAGGTAGCTACATTCTTACATACTGAGGGACCATGGAGAACAAACAAAGCCACCCTCTAATGCCGCGTACACACGACCAGACTTTCCGCCAACAAAACTTTCAATTTTTGTTCGAAGGTTGTTGGCTCAAACTTGCATACACACGGTCACACAAATGTTGGCCAACAATTCCGAACTTGGGAACGCGGTGATGTACAAGACGTACGACGAGCCGAGAAAAGGAAGTTCAATAGCCAGTGCAGCTCCTTCTGCTTGATTCCAAGCATGCGTGAACTTTTGTGCGACGGATTTGTCTACACAAGATCGAACTTTCCGACAACAATGTTTTGTTGGCGGAAAATTTGAGAACCTGCTAGCCAACATTTGTTGGCGGAAAGTCCGACAGCAAATGCTCGATGGAGCATACACACGGTCGGACTTTCCGACAACAAGCTCACATCCAACATTTCCCATCGGAAAATCCAACCGTGTGTACGCGGCATAACAGAAAGTCAGATCACAATAAAAAAAGGAATTAGGAAATTTGAAGGAGGATGAGAGCAATGTAAGATACATTTTTGAGTTAAAGGGGTTGCAAAGGCAGAAGTTTTTTTTATCTTAACCGCTTGCCGACCAGCGCATGCCGATTTACGTCGGCAGAATGGCACTGGTGGGCAAAAGGGCGTACAGGTATGTCCCCTTTAAGAAGCTGCAAGGGATATTTATTATAGCAAAAAGTAAAAAATAATGCGTTTTTTTCAAAATTGATGCTTTTTTTGTTTATAGCGCAAAAAATAAAAACCGCAGAGGTGAACAAATACCACCAAAAGAAAGCTCTATTTGTGGGAAAAAAAGGACGTCAATTTTGTTTGGGTACATTGTCGCACGACCGCGCAATTGTCAGTTAAAGCTACACAGTGCCGAATCGCAAAAAGTGCTCTGGTCAGGAAGGGGGTAAGTTCTTCCGGGGCTGAAGCGGTTAATACATTTGATGCATTAAGATAAAAAGCCTTCTGTGTGTAGTAGCCCCCCTAATACTTACTGAGCCTCATCTCTATCCAGCAATGTCCACGAGTGTCTTGGCCAACCCGGGACTCTCCCTCCTGATTAGCTGAGACACAACAGTGGCGCCATTGGCTCCCGCTGCTGTCAATCAAAGTCAGTTAGCCAATTAGAAGAGAGAGGGAGCGGGGCCAAACTGAATGGACATACGGAGCTGCAGCTCAGCTCGGGTGCCCCATAGCAAGCTGCTTGCTGTGGAGGCACTAAACAAGAGGGAGGGGCTAGGAGCAGCAAAGAGGGACCTGAGAATAGGAGGATCTGGGCTGCCCTGTGCAAATCCACTGCACAGAGGAGGTAAGTATAATATGTTTGTTATTTAAAAAAAAAAATGAGACTTTACAATCACTTTAAGAATACACACTTTTTAAAGAACTTTTATTTGCATATACATCCCAATGACAATCAGTATGACAGTAGCATAATGCCCGTCCATATGTAGCACTCTCCTAGATAAGTTCTAGGATTAGGTAAATTTAGTTTTGGCTCTTTGTATTCAGTGGAGCTGCTGTTTTGTTGTTAGGCAAATTCAATTGTGCTCTTTGTAATCAGTGTAGCTGTGTTAATTATTCTGGCCTATTCTGTGTGGTTAATTTACTAAAGACAAATAGACTGTGCACTTTTGAAAGTGCAGTTGAACTCTGCAAGTGCCATTGCTCCAAGTCTTAGTAGATTAGGTAAAGCTTCACTTTACAAATAATATCCAATCATATGCAAGGAAATAAATTAAAAAAAAAAAAAAAAATTTTTTACTTTCACATGATTGGATTGTGGATATCAGCAGAGCCCTCCCTCATTTACTAAGCTGTGGAGCAACTGTGCTTTTAAAAGTGCACAGTCTATTTCCCTTTAATAAATTAACCCCAGTGTGTCACTTGTTGCAGGTTTGATTGCTCTCTCTAGAGAACTGTGGATCTCTCTGAAACGAGCAAGGCAAATGAGCAGCATGAATATTTGTACAGCCCTGGCCAATCCCTGGGAGGGTGGCTCAGATGGCTGCTGGGAGTCTTTATAAACACTCTGAGACACAGAGCTTTCCAGTCTTTTTCTGTAGGAGAGGAACACAGCCTAAGGGGGGCTGCTTGCCCCCTTAGGCTATCCTGCCATGTGCATGCGAGGTGCTGAGGCCTCTGGTGGGTGGCCCCAGGGTCTGCTTTGCTGAAGTTTCGGAGAACTGGCAGAGGGGCTGTCGTCTGTAGATCTAGTCTGGTATCAAAGGGAAAAGGTGTAGCATGAATGTTGGAAGAAAGCAACCAACTTTCCAAGGACATTTTGTGAGTACAGACTGCTTTGAGAGATCATAGAGACTGTGGCCTGCTGCCACCCATCTAGAGTTGCCACCTCATCCCTTTAAACCCGAATATATCTGAATTACACAGGTTCTGAGGCTAGTTTAATGCAGATAAGGCACCAAGTGAGTTTAATTACCACCTTAATCAGCCACAGAACCTGTGTAATTAATATGTGTTTGGGTTTAAAGGGATGAGGTGGCAACCCTACACCCATCTGCAGCTAGAGAGTCAGCTGTGTGTGTAAAGGGGACATCGGCTGGTGTTCTAAAGAGCTTAGTCTATCTAATTCTCTGTGAAAGGACTCTGCTCTGATGGCTCAAAGAAGAAGGCTTTTGTTCATTTAGCTACTACTACTACTACAAAGTCAAGTCCACAATCTGCTTTTGCAAGCACTTTTGCTTCAGTTCTACAGAAGGAATTTTACTGTCCTCATCTTGTACATAAACTGTAGTTCTTTTATGAGTATCCCACTAAATTCTCCAACCCAATAAACGTTACTTCAAAAATAAAAACATCAAAAAGAACACCCCTGGACTTGTCATCGAGCCAAATGTGATTGTCTGCCTGGCTGCGAGGCAATTACTGGGAAAAAGAACCAATCAAATTTCTAGCGATTCCTATGGGGGGCAGCACTACACGTACATTACATGCCATGCATGGATCATCAAACAAGGTCAGTTATTTAGAACCACATAGTTAGTGCACATTGCAATACAGGGAACTGTGTCCTGAATCAGCAATACATACTTTAATAAAAAAAAATTTAAACCAGTGTTTAGTGTCACTTTAATGATGGTGACAGTATAATTATTATGCCAGCTGATTGGTTGTTACACTGATCCAATCTATAGCAGAAAGCCCATTGCTCACTCTCAGTACAGAACTTAGGAGCTCTCATACACTTTACAGTACACCATCAAAAAAACATTCTTATTGATCAATCTGTAATGCCCTCTCTGTACTAAGAGCAACTTTCTTTAAATGCATTATTAAATTAAATTTTCAGTCCCGGGGGATTTTTACTTTTAGGTGTGGTCCTGTTTTACAGGCTATTAACAGTAAATTATAAGACGTTAAACGTCACTTATACCCAACGACCTTAATGGGACAATTTTTTTTAATTGAAAAAACAAAAAGACTTTTTTAAAATGTATTTTTATTGCTTTTAAGAGTAAATGTGAGATCTGAGTTCCTTTTCACCCCAGATCTCACATTAAAGAGGTCCTGTCATGCTTTTTTTCTATTACAAGGGATGTTTACATTCCTTGTAATAGGAATAAAAGTGATCCAATTTTTTTTTTTTTTAAACTGACAGTGTAAAAATAAAAAATAAAAAGTAAAATAAATAAGGAAAAAAAATTGAAAGCACCCGGTCCCTCTGTGCTCACGCACAGAAGCAAATGCATATGTAAGTCGCGCCCACATATGTAAACAATGTTCAAACCACACATGTGACATATCGCCATGCTCATTAGAGTGAGAGCAATAATTCTAGCAAAAGACCTCCTCTGTAACTCTAAACTGGTAACCTGTAGAAATTTTTAAACATCGCCTATGGAGATTTTTAAGGGTCAAAGTTTGTCACCATTCCACGAGAGGGCGCAATTTTGAAGCATGACATGTTGGGTATCAATTTACTCGGTGTAACATTATCTTTCACAATATAGAATAAATTGGGCTAACTTTACTGATTTCTTATTTTTTTTATTAAAAAAGTGTATTTTTTCCCAAAAAATTGCTTTTGTAAGACCGTTGCGCAAATACGGTGTGACATAAAGTATTGCAACAATATTTTTGGGGGGTTCTAAGTCATTTTCTAGCAAAAAAAAATATTTTAACTTGTAAACACCAAGTGTAAAAAATAGGCTTGGTCCTTAAGTGGTTAAATAAAAGTGGTATAGTAGGGGGAAGAAAAGTGACTTCCTGGCCAGTAATCTGAATGGCCAAGATAACTTGCTGTGTCTTGGTGCCTTTCTTTGTCTAAGGGTCCTTTCACACTGGGGCGGTTTGCAGGCGCTATTGCGCTAATAATAGCGCCTGCAAACCGACCCAAAAGTGCCGCTGCTTTGATTCCAGTGTGAAAGCCCCGAGGGCTTTCACACTGGAGCGGTGCGCTAGCAGGACAGTAAAAAAAGTCCTACTAGCAGCATCTTCGGAGCGGTGAAGGAGCAGAGTGTATACCGCTCCTTCACCGCTCCTGCCCATTGAAATCAGTGGGACGGCGCGGCTATACCGCCGACAAAGTGCCTCTGCAGAGGCGCTTTATGGTGGTTTTTAACCCTTTCTCGGCCGCTAGCGGTGGGTAAAACCGCCCTGCTAACGGCCGAATACCGACGGTAAAGCGCCGCTTACAATAGCGGCGCTTTAGCGCTGACGCCGCCCCCGCCCCAGTGTGAAAGGGCCCTAAAGTGGTGGCTAAGCTACTGAAACAGGCATCTTAGCAAAGTTAGTTTCAATATATCTACAGGTGTACTGTTGTGGTATTATTACATATGCACACATGTAGTTTTGGATTTTATTAGTAGTTTTTTTTATATTTATGTAAACATTTAATTTTAGGATAACTGTACCTTAATGCAATTATCATTTAAATGATCCCCCACGAATTCCACAAGGCTTGGCACTTACCTGTCCACATTCCTGGTAGGCCCATGCTGTGTGTCCCACATGGAGGCTCTCCTAGCTGTTCCTGTAGTCTGAGCATGTGTGGGCAAAATACCCTTCATTCCTATGGAGAGGCCATCTATAAAATGACCCAGGTATATATCTACATAAACCTCTAGAGTAACTGACTTCACTCGCTAATCCTTGCAAGCTGGCTTTCCCTATGTCATTGTCCTTATAACTCCACTGATAATGTCATGCACTGATAACAATATCCACTGATAATGTCAGTGTCCTTAGCTCCTTTTCTACATGTTTCATCACCCAACATCTTCAGAGAGCACCTGAAGATGCCCTGGATACTGCTGGCAAGCTGACACTGAGGCTGCGTAACCACCCATTTCCGCAGGTGTAGTGTGCATATATATGGCAGTAGTTGTTCTGATGGGTTTAGCACTAAAGAGAGTGCATTTCCTGGAAACATGCCAGCTTGCCAGGTAAGCGTTATAGTGTGTTTGGCCATGCTATTCCCGCACTGGATTGACATTTAGTGTCATACAATGCCAATATACATCCATTTTTGTGAGTATACATTTGGCTGTATGTTTTGTTTTATACAATAAACCTTTGGTGATGCACTAGGTGATACACTTTTACAGTTGTCTACTAGATTCCCTGATCTGAGGAGGGCTTCATCGACGAACCATACAAGAAGGATGGTATTCTATTGTTTTTGATGATCCACTGCACAAGTAGACTCTGAAGCAGAACTCTGTGCAGTGGAAGAGTTTATGCGTTTTGTGCAACCTGGATATGTCCGCTTAAACTTCAGCAGTAGCCAGAGCGTCTTTAGAAGCTCCCTGAAGACATTGGATGATGAAATGCGTAGAGAAGGTAGGTACACTGACTTTGATAAAGAAACCTTCGTTAGTGCACTAGGCCATCCTGTGAGCTCTTTTACAGGGACATATCCAGGTGCTGGGACATAGCACTAAATGATGTGAATGTATAGTGTTTTACGTGCTTTTAATGCAAATTTTAATAAAAAGACTATCTTTGGCCTTCCTGTATTTTCCCTGTGGTGGATGGAGAGGAGATAAGGAGTAAAGGAAGGATATTGGGGAGATTGGAGGAGAGACATCCCCTGGGGGATAAACCACTGTCTGATCCATCACAAAGGGGTCAGAGGTTCTAGTAATTTTTCTCAAGGTTGGAGGGGTTTGCACAGAAGGTGAAAAGCACTTTATCCTGGACCACTGTTGGTTGTACATGACAAGAAGTGGAGTGATTTGTTTACATGGAGGCACTGAAGCAGCGCAAAAATTGGAGCACAAAGCACTTTTTGTTTAAAGCATGGGACACATTATAATATTAAAGGACACTTGGATATAAATAATTATGTATATTGATGTATATTCTGCATGTTACACTTATTACATACGTTTTTTGGGTATATAATACTTTGTGAAGATCCCCCCTACTTCTACTTCTTTGAATTCTGTGACACGTATTCACTACCCCCTGTTAATTAGTACTGCTGTGTCACACATTTCACAGAGCCTGCCCTCTGACTTACAGAAGTGCTGGGTGAATGAGTTTCAGAAGGCGGAGTCAATACTGAAATTACAGTTTGTGGGCAGCGAGGTACCATGGGATATGTAGTTCTTAGAAATTGAAAGTAAACAGCGGAATCCAGGAAGTTGTGAAAAGAGGTGAGCAGCAGGCAGGCAGCACTCACAACATGAAAGGAGATTTTCAAGTTAGCGTATATTGGATTAACAAATATTAACTATTGTTTGTATTGGCATTACAATACTGATGTTATAAAATGAAGGTTTGACCATAGAACGAAAGACCACTTTTATATTGTTGTAATATCTTTATGAAATGGACAAAACCTTTCATGCTGCCATCTTTATTCGACTGGAAATTTTGTTACAAAGGTAATGTTACGCTACCTGAGCATCTGAAAGAATGCAGAGACACTACAAAGGGAGCAATTGTATCTGATCTAGGTAAGAGCTGTGATATTGATTGTACAATATTGATCCGGTTATGTTTGTTTCGGATAGTTTTCCTTTGTTTAAGGCATATCTCCTATACCTTCTGTCAGATAAAAAAGATTTTATACAAACTAGAAAATATTGGAAAGAATGCTGTGTATTGCATTGAAACAAAGGAAGACAAACATATACATTGAACAAAAGGATATAGAGTTTAAGCAGTGATCATATTATTAAAGTACATACCAGGAAGGGTGTATCTCTCTACATATTTAGATGGCTTAGTAAGTTGTTGCAAGGTAATCTGTTATGCACAATACATAGGAAGAACCCAAATTAGCTTCACACATCCACATGATATGCAAACTGTAGATTGCTCACTGAACCAAAGCAAACAAAATCAGTTTACAGTACTTCAAGAGACATTCACTAAATCTTATTTTGTCATGTTCGCTTTTTTTCAGTTATACCCGATTGACTACAATTTTACCTTTACAATGACGCTGTAAGAGAAACATCTTGTGTGCATAACATGAATGCCAGATGCACATGTGCCATGCAGTTTTGCTGTTAATTCTGGCGTTAAAGAGGGTATTTAAAGTGGAACTCCACCTATGTTACCTGCCATCCAGAGAGGCCACCCTATTTTCTTTTCTGCCATGACCTGCCTCAGTAATCAATACATGTATCTTCCTCTCCTAGTCTTTGCTCTCTCTTGGTTTTGTGTAGGAACAATAAGGTTAAGACTGGACCCCCTGGCCTCTGGCTAGGCAAGTGACCTGGATATGATTATAAGGCGAGTGAGGGGGGAGCTAAGGTTCTGTTTGTCTCCCTAAGGCCTCATGTACACCGGACATTTTTGCAGCTGCTTCTAGGGGCGTCAGGCGTTTTTTTTTTCCTGCCTCTAAACTCCCCTGAATGTTAGCCTGTGTCTATGCATGCATAGGCTTTTTGCAGCATTTAGTGGCAGGGGGTTGTAAAGGCAGGAAAAAAAACACTGTCAGTGTGTCCAGGAGCAGCAGAGTTTTGGCAGAATAAATGCGTGACACTTGTAAACACGTGTAAATGCGTGTTAAGGCATTTAGATGTGTGTTAACGCTAGGTGTGTTTAGCATTTGAGCAATAATTTATTTCAATGGCAAAAATAAATGATTATTATGGCCAATTAAATAAATTAAGGCACAGGCGCTTGACGCCTGTATATGCGCCTTAACTCATTACACACCTTTACAAGCATCAGGCATTTTTTCTGCCAAAACGCTGCTTCCAGGAGGAAAGGCTTTTAGGAGAGTTTGCAAAACGTCCTGTGTGCATGAGGCCTAACAATGCTAAGTCACCTAGAAGGAATTTTATGTTAGTTTGACTTTAAAGCATTTTTATATAGTTTTGAATGCAGTGAGCAATGGTCTCAACTCATGTCAGCTTTTCATTGTTCTTTGGGCTCTAAAGCTTAGTTTAACCGCTTGCCGACCGTCTCACGCCAATATATGTCGGCAGAAGGGCGCGTACAGGCATATTAACGTACCTGTACGTTGCCCTTTAAGAAGCGCGCGCCGCCGCAAACTCCGTGAGTGTGATCGCGGGTCCTGCGGACTCTATGTCCACAGGGATACCTGCGATCGTCTCATGGAGAGGAAGAACGGGAAAATGCTGATGTAAACAAGCATTTCCCCATTCTGCCTAGTGACACTGACACTGATCACCGCTCCCTGTAATCGGGAGCGGTGATCAGTGTCGTGTCACACATAGCCCCTCCCCCCACAGTTAGAATCACTCCCTAGGACACATTTAACCCCTACAGCGCCACCTAGTGGTTAACTCCTTCACTGCCAGTCACATTTACACAGTAATTAATGCATTTTTAATCGCACTGATCGCTGTATAAATGTGAATGGTCCCAAAATAGCACCAAAAGTGTCCGATTTGTCTGCCATAATGTTGCAGTCACAATAAAAATCTCTGATCGCTGCCATTACTAGTAAAAAAAAAAATATTAATAGAAATGCCATAAAACTATCCCTTATTTTGTAGACGCTATAACTTTTGCGCAAACCAATCAATAAACGCTTATTGCAATTTTTTTTACCAAAAATATGTAGAATACGTATCGGCCTAAATTGAGGAAAAAAATGTTTTTTTTATATATTTTTTGGGGATATTTATTATAGCAAAACGTAAAAAATAATGGGTTTTTTTCAAAATTGTCGCTATTTTTTTGTTTCTAGCGCAAAAAATAAAAACCGCAGAGGTCATCAAATACCGCCAAAAGAAAGCTCTATTTGTGGGGAAAAAAGGACGTCAATTCTGTTTGGGAGCCACGTCGTACGACCGCTCAATTGTCAGTTAAAGCGACGCAGTGCCGAATCGCAAAAAGTGCTCTGGTCTTTTGCCAGCCAAATGGTCCAGGCTTAAGTGGTTAAAGAGGAAGTAAACCCTGATGTGTTTTACTTCTTCTTTTGTTCCCTGCAAACCCTGCAAAGTGAAAACATAATGGGCTAGTGGCTGACAATAAGCCATCTTCAGCCAGGAACAGTTGCGTGATAAGGCCACAAACCTGCTGTCCGCCCTTTGCCAGGAAAAAAAACACACATGTACCCTGCCTGGCACATATCCTCTACCTGGTGGTGCAGTGGTTCACTAATCACCATGTATTACCCTGGCCTCTGGAAGGTCCTTTGTCAGATCAGAAGGATTTGTGGTTGCTTCAGGTGATAATTTTTAGCCAGTGTTCATCTTGCAGAACTGTAGCTCCAATAATTGCTGCCTGCTAATGATCTCTCTTTTGACACCCCCATGCACAAAATTTTTGGTATTGTTACCCTAGGACAGATAGTAGAAGGAATGGTAGCATCTCTTGGTTTGCAGAAAGGAGAAACAAGCCTGCAGAGAAAATGTAATGAATTCTTAGCATTTAATAAAAGGTAGACTATAATTTTTTTTTTTTTTTAATTTGGGGTTTGAATACACATAAAGTACAGTTGCTGAAGAACTGCCAAAAATGGGTAAAATATCCTGGAGCATCTTTTCAATGAACAATACACTTTGGGAACCTTGTTAGAATGTCTGTTGGCGAGAAGCCAGTGGAAAGTGGAAATGAACGGTAAATGAACAAGCAGTACAAAACCTTATGCAAAACTGAATTATTAATCAAGTTGGCATTAAAGCAAAATTGGTTGTAATACAATGCAAACTCCAGATTACAAATCCAGGTTGGCAAACAGTAAGCCCAAAAGAATATGAGTGTTACAGTATCCTAAATGAAAGCTTAGGTAATAACACTCCAGGGCTCATGTGCAAAGGAACTCAAATACATTTACTACTGAATGCTGCTAACAAAAAAGAATGACAATCAAGAACAATTTGCACAACTCTGAAAAGATCTGCACCTCTGCCACACAATACACACTTAATTTTACCATTATCCTATAGGAAGGCATGGCTGTTGCTCTGACCCAATAGTTTCATTGTTATCAGAGGTAATAGCTGAGCTGTAAAGTCTATCTCCTGCCCCCCATAAACCATGTGTATGCTGTACCCTAACCTTGTAGCACCCCTTGCACCTTTATTAAAAGTAAAACATCTGTATACCTTTGTTCAGCAGTCTATGGATGCTGTGTTTTGTGGTCTTCTTCCTCTTTTTCTGAAGTGATGAGGTTGGCCTCTCTTGTATCCCAGGCCCAAACACCACTGGAAGTGAAATAGATAGGGGTCGATTTACTAAAATTGGGGAGTGCAAAATCTGGTGCTGACCTGCTCTAAAACCAGTAAGCTTGCAGGTTTTTTTTGTTCTGAACTTAATTGAACAAGTTGAAGATAGAAGCTGATTGGCTACAGTGGCACAGCTGCACCAGATTTTTCACTCTCCAGATTTAGTAATGTAGCACCCTAGTCTTAAACAGGGCTGCTAATATATCTAGTTGTGCTAGGTGGTAACTAGCCCAGCTAATTGGTAGTCTTTTATCCACTGATTTCTGTCCTAAGACTGAGTTCAATTTGTGGTCTCTTTGTTCTGTCAATAGGTGGCACTGTTGCTTTTGGCATTAGGATGATGGATTACAGTGAATTCAGATGATGAGTAAAGACGTTGTCTCAGCCAATTAGCGGGAGTTTCTTTTGGCCGCTTTGCATGCTGGGATAGGCTATTTATTGAGGAGGAGTCAGGTGATTGGGGTTCTTCACGCCCAGGGATGCGGCCTGGGTGGTTGTGTGTCAAACAGCTCCTGGCTGCTAGGCCTGGAGCCTGAGGCCTATGCAGGAGTCCTGCTGGCTGCAAGCTCTACGTGAGGCCTGTCCAGTAATTTAAGGGTTCGAAAAGAGGAGCAGCAGAGGTTAAGCATGAAGCCTGGGGCAGAACCACATGTGTTAGAGGTAAAGGAAAAGCACTTTCCGGAGGGACGACCACTCCTTTTACCAGAGGCAAGTTTGGAAGGGATGAAGTTCTGAAGGAGTACCAGAGCAGACGCTTCACTATTCGGGATTGTGAAGTAAGTGGGAAAGATTCAGTGGAGACTCATCCAGGAATACAGCGGTTAGCTGTGAGTAAAGCTTGAAGGAGTACGGTGAGTAGCTGTAAGTAAAGCTTGAAGATAAGTACAGCAGTTAGCTGTGGGTGAAGCTCGAGTGATCCAGCAGATAGCTGAGGGTCCAAGAAGTCTAGAGAGAGATGGCGAGCTGAGCTTGAGGATCTACAGTGGGATACTATCAATTGAGCTTGAGGATCTACAGTGGGATACTGTGAGTTAAATTGGGAGATCTACAGTGGGATTACTTTGAGATAAGTTGTTGCTATAAGAGACAGCAGTTGCTACAAGATACAGATTGCTGCATACAGCTTAAAGGTCCTCTTTCTGTATTGCTGTCTGCCTAGTTCTATTTTTGTCTTGGAGTTTATCTAATTGCTATTTCATTTGCCTAAGGGTGTCCTGTGTCCAAACCCTCTCTCCCACTGTTCCTGTTAAGAGAAATAAAATCTCTTTGTTAATTTTTGCAAAAAAACCCAATTTCCACCTTGCTACACACCCACAATGCCTAGTAACCTGCACCCTGAGGAGGAATGTCAGTTCTCCCTGGCTCTGTGGGTCACCATCAGGCCCCTGGAAGTTGGGGAGACCGCTACACTTTGGCGCCCAATGTAGGGCTCAACTTAATTTTTGATGTGGTCGCCCCTGGCAACGGACTGCAACTACACAAGGATTTGGTCTGGCTCCGTGGGAAAGTGGCAGGTAACATCTTTATTCCTCAGAGACTGTGCTATTATCCTGTGAACTGTGTGGGGAAGAACCTAAGTGTCTTTTTTGCTTTTGGGAGAGCGTTAGCCTGGTCTTTTGTCACTTTACGCCAGTGCTGCAGGGGTTAAGGCAGACTCCATGATAGTTTTGGTGTGTTGCTGGAGAAAGGAGGTGGGCGCTGAAGTCACTGAAGAGCATGTGGACCAATGCCTTGGCAGGCGGAGGAATTGTCGCTCTGCAGAGGAGAAGGAGACACTGCCTTGTGCACCGCCATTACCAGTACATGTGTTAAGCTACCATTATCTGGTGGAGAATATGGCGCAGTTTGGAGTCTTGATGTCGGGCTGGAAAGTCTACGTGCCGGGCATCGGTGCTGGCCTGGGGGGGGGGGGGGGGGGGGGCTGAAGGAGGTCCTCGCTGATATCGGAGTGCGGTATGTACCTAAAGCAATTGGGCTGTTGTGTGCAAAGTATTCCAGCATAGCTACCAATGTTTGTCCCTGGATTACCTGTGGGCACTGTGGAGAACCACTACTAGAGGTAGTTTTCTCAGCCCTACCCCCAGGGGTGCTACAAGTGAATTGGGACAAGTGTGTCACTATTCCTGCTACAGAAGTGCCTGTGAACACTGCTACTGTCCTTCTGTTTGCTGAAATGGCTGCTCCTTCAGCGATTGTGACTGCTCCAAAGCCAGGCAACCCAGTGATCTTCCATGGCCGAGGTCGGGGCCACTAACAATTCTTGATGGTGGAACCTCCCAGGGAGAAGGCAACTGAGTCAGGTAAGCCAGATGTGAGTGAAGGCAGTGTGCCTGTGGGGACTGCTAAACCTGTAGCCACTAAGGGAGCAGAGTTTGGAAAGTATGCTGTTACAAGTTCAAAGTACAACATGCTACCAGCTGAAGAGTTTTCAACTGAGTCAGATTCAGACATTCTGTCCAATCGGATATCTAAACGTTTTTATGATAACGTGTCCTGCCTGAGAGGTAGTCAGAAAGTGATGCTTTGCCCTGCAAGTTCTTTGGAAGAGGAGCGGTGGGCTCACCGTGCCAAAACCCCTGATGTCATGAGGCAAAAGTCCTCTCTATTTACAAATATATCTCAAAAGCCTGGCAAAATTGCAGGCTATCATGTCAAGTGTGCCTTAGATACACAAGTGTTACCTGGATGTGGGGATCCTAAACTATTGCCAAGATTGTCCATTTGCAAAGAATTGTCATGAGAAAAGTGGCTGAGGAGTATGGCTACTTATACGCATATGTGCCAGAAAATCTGGAAGCTGAAATCCAATGCAAACGAGCACAGGTTGATGCTGCTATACGGGAGCACATGAAAATCCCTGCTCACTGTGATATAAGAAAGTTGACACCCCGACAAGCCGGGAAGTATACAAATGTTCTTCAAACCTGGGACTTTGGTCACGATATCTACCCAGACTATTGTTCTTCGTAGGCTTAATCAAGCGGATGTGCAGCACTGCATTACTACTGGATCATCTGGAAAGTCTTTCAATTACCTGATCCTTGTTACTATTGGTAACGTTCATCTGTCATTGAAACTTTGTGTCAAGTCAGCATGGAACACAGCAGTGTGCTTCCTTCGGCTGTGTCAGTTCCACAGGAAGCTGTTCTGCATTTGAAATATGTTGAAGTGGGGACACTCCTGCCTGTGCTGTTGCTGCTGGACTGTGTTCCTGATATCAGCAGTAGCAGGGGGTGCCCTAAAAAAAAAAAAATGGTGACATGCTGGCCTGTGCCCTTGAATTGCCAGTATGCCTCACTCTGCAAAGTGATATGCTGATCTGTTGCTCTGGATTATCAGCATGTCTTGTTCTTTATATGTGAGGAAAAGTGATCTCAGTCCCTGGCTGGGATGAAGAAAGGCTGAGATATGTTCTATGTGCAAGGAGATTTTGTTGTCCAGGAAAATAGAAAAGTTCTTCAAGATTACAGTCCCTTGCATGCTTGTGTGGCTAAGATGCTGGTTTAAAAGTAGCCATGCACACAGTTCCAGTGCTTGTTCCGGGGAAAAGTGGAACTTACTGGAAAGTTGCTGACCATGTTGTTGCAAATCACAAGGTAAATGCCTATTGGACTTTGGGGCTCCAAGGACAATGGGATGTTTAGTTATTGAAGTAGACTGTGCTGTGGCAAAGGGACAAGTCTTTTACCCCAATCTGAATCTCATGGACTTAAAGTGGTTGTAAACCCATTACAACCATTTTAACCTACAGGTAAGCCTAGATTAAGGCTTACCTGTAGGTGCAAGAAATATCTCCCAAACCTAAAAGGTTTAGGAGATATTTGCAGGAATAGCGGCACCGATGTCTATGGTGCATGCGCCGTAGACATCGGGCGCAGGCGCACTGAGCGTGCCGTTTCTAACAGCGATCATGCCGTTAGTGGCGGCACCAGCGCGCCTGCGCGGGAATGACGTCATCTCGGCTCCGGCCAGTCACAGCGCCGGAGCCACGATACCCGGAAGTCACTCCGGGATAGATGGCAGCGTCGGAGGAGGCGAACGAGGGCCGATGCCGGGGCTTCGATCTCAGGTAAGTAATTCATAATGAGCTAGTATGCTATGCATACTAGCTCCTTATGCCTTTGCCTTGCAGGGTGTATTTTTTTTTTTTTTTTTTAAGAGGCTTTACTTCCTCTTTAAATGTTACCTATGGACTGTTCTTTCATTATTGATGGTGGGAGTGTGCCACTCTGAGTGAGTCCTAAGTAATATTCTAGTGTAGGTTGCTAAGTGAAATCTCATTTTTAGATAAGCTAAAATGCTTCGGAAAAATGGTGTCACTCTCACGAGAGTGGGGCCCTGTTTCCACTTGTAAATATTTCCAGGAACGGTTATTTGCTAGGATTGTGTACATATATTAGGATATATTGCTGTGTTTACTTTACACATCTTTTGTTGCTCTCAGTTGAGGGTATACAAAACTTCATATATATAATGTTTATCTTTCACTAATATTGCTATGGTGGTAGATTATATTATAGAATGTTGCTAGAATGTCATATTTTCCATGTTGCATAATCTGTCTTTCAGGTGTTCCTGCATCCCTTGCGTCTTCCTCGGCTGAGGAGAGACAGGATCTTCACTGTACAGTGATGTCATCTTTAATTGCTTTATCGTATAAATATTACATAGATGGTTAGGGTATAGGATTATTACTTATGGTGTTTTTTTCTCACTGCTATCGTGTGGTACGCCACACATAATTGTAAATACAGTTTCATATTTCTTTGTTCTCATGTGAATGTGAGAAACCATGAATCAGACCAAGACAGAAGTACAGCTAAATCACACTTGTGTAATAATAAAAGTAAATAGAACAAACGTAGTCAAAACATAGCCAAAGTTTGGTACCAGGAACAGATAGTCAGACAAGCCAGAAAGTCAGGAAGCCAGAGATCAGCGTAGTGGAAAAGCAAGCAGGATCTGGAGCCAGAAGGAATGTCAGCCAAGCAAGTCTTTAACAGGAATACATCTCTGTGATGTTGACCAAGGCGAAGGCAGAGATCATCTGGGCTTAAGTAGGCAGGACTGACGAGCAGGATATCAACAGTTGAGTCACTGTGGAGAGATAGGCGCTGGCAATTAGCGGACAGCTAAGCGGCCAGCTCAGAGGAAGGAAGGGCTGAGCCCAGCCCTGACATTACTCCCTCTTCAACAACCCCTCCCCCCTCGGAGGACCACCAGGCTCGAGGGTAAAATGTCTATGAAAATCACGGAGGAGGACAGGGGGAAGTAAGTCCGAGGATGAGAGCCAAGAGCGTTCCTCCGGTCTGTACCCTTTTCCAATGCACCAGGTACTGTATGCGCCCACAGAACCTACGGGAGTCAACAATGGACTGTACTTCATATACCTCATGGTTCTCAAACTGTACAGGGTGAGGACGTGGCACCAAGATGGTAAAGCGGTTGTAGACCGAAGGTTTTAATAAGGAGACCCAAAATACATTAGAGATACACATATTAGAAGATAGAGATAGAGATGCTCCTCAAACACAGGAATACTTTGCAAAACAAATGAGTCAGGCAACATGGAAGGTTGGAAACCATAGTTTGTCATAAACGGGGACAATCAGGAAGCAGAATTCAAGGCACTATTGTGAGCAAACTCCGCCCACAGTAAGAGATCTAGCCTATTGTTATGATGGTCAGAAATATACAGTAGCAACGTAGGAATTGCTCCAAGGACTGATTGGCTCGTTCTGCTGCCCCATTAGATTGCGGGTGATATGCAGAGGAGAAAGCAAGCTGAATTCCCAGCTGTGCACAAAAGGCTCACCAGAACCAGGACACAAACTGACTACCCCTGTCCGAGACAATCACCTTGGGTAGCCCATGTAAGCAAAAGATCTCCCGAGCAACAATGGAAGCCAGTTCCTTAGAAGGGTGGCCAGCAGCCTTGGGAGAATAGTAAGTTTGGAGCACGGCAGTTCGGAGACTCTCTGGGACAAAGCAGCGGTCACAAGGTTTCTCAGGAGGAGCATGGACCTGAGCAGCAAGAATTTTGTCACCCAAAGGAGAAGTGAGAACCGTAGCCAGAATAGGATCAGGAGAAATCACAGGAACCGGAACCGACTCCATCTTGGAAGTGAAGGAAAATTGTCGTGACAAAGCGTCGGCCTTTACATTCTTAGTACTGGGTAAGAGTGAGACAATGTAATTGAAATTGAAACTTGACAAGAAAAGAGCCCATCGCTCCCTTCTGTACGAGAGGCATTTAGCCTCAGACAAGAATGTGAGATTCTTATGGTCAGTAAGAATGAGAACTGGCTCAGTGGTACCTTCGAGGAGATGTCTTTATTCTTTCAGGGCTAAAATGATCACTAACAGCTCTGTCACCAATCTCATAATTGCACTCCGCAAGTGACAATTTCTTGGAAAGGTAGCCTCAAGAATGTACAGCGCTCTCAGAGGTAGGACGTTGAGACAGAAGGGTGCCAACTCCAGTCTCAGAAGCATCAACCTCAAGGATAAAAGGTAACATAGGATCAGGATGTGTCAACACAGGAGCAGAAACAAAGGCAGCCTTGACACTCTCAAAGGCCTTAATGGACTCCGGAGACCAATTCTGTGGGTTACCGTCCTTTCTGGTCATATCAGTCAGGGGCTTAACCAGAGACGAGAAGTTATGAATAAACTTCAAATAATAGCTGGCAAAGCCAAGAAAACGCTGCAGAGGATATAAACCCACGGAGTCGGGGCCACTGTAGGACTGCTGAAAGTTTCTCTGGGTCCATCGAAAAACCAGCAGTGGAAATTACATAACCCAGGAATTTAACCTGTTCTCGATGGAATTCGCACTTCTCCAATTTACAATAGAGATTGTTCTCTCTTAGTTTCTGAAGCACAAGACAGACATCTGTGTGGTGGCTCTCCAGGGACTTGGAAAATATGAGGATATCGTTGAGATAAACCACCACACATAACTGCAACAAATCTCGGAGGACATCGTTAATAAATTCCTAGAAAACCACTGCGGCGTTACAAAGGCCAAAAGGCATTACGAGGTACTCATAATGGCCTGTTCTGGTATTAAATGCAGTTTTCCACTCTTTGCCCTCCTTAACCGCTTGCCACCCGCCGTCCATCATATAACGGTCAGGTGGCGCGGCTCTCGTTCTGGGGGGGCATCATATGATGACCCTCCATTCAACCAGGGAATGCACGCATCCCTGTTCCTTCGGTGCCGGCGTGTCACGGAGACACTGCTCGCCACCGAGGGGGGTGAACAGCCATTGGTCATGGCTGTTTACCACGTGTTCGGCTGTGATGAAGTCACGGCCGATCACAGATGGTTCCACCCCACTGTGCACGGTGCATGTGCGTGATCGTGGGCGTGCTGAGCGCGCACGTCGGTGGCGGCGTGTTTCCGGGAACACTGCTCGTCGCCGACGCTGGTAAACAGCCATTGGCCGGCGGCTGTTTACCACGTGATTAGCTGTGATCCTTTCACAGCCGATCACTAAATGTCAACAAATCGCGGTAACAAGATGTTACCGGGTTCTCCTTCTCACACACCGATCGTGTGTGAGGAGGAGATTGCAGTAACATCTCCTTACCGCTTACAGTGTATACCAATCACACTGATTGCTCCCCCAATAAAGAGAACCTGTAATCACCCATCATAGTACCTGTCACAGTTCATCTGGGTACCTGTCAGTCCATATGAGTACCTGTCACAGTCCATCAGAGTACCGAGTACCTGTCACAGTCCATTAGAGTACCCGAGTACCTGTCACAGTCCATCAGAGTACCCGAATACCTGTGACAGTCCTTCAGAGTACCCGAATACCAGTCACCAGCCCATCAGAGTACCCAAGTACTTATCTGTAGCCCATCAGAGTACCCGAGTACCTGTCACCAGGCCATCAGAGTACCCGAGTAGCTGTCACCAGGCCATCAGAGTACCCGAGTATCTGTCACCAGGCCATCAGAGTACCAGAGTACCTGTCTGCAGCTCATCAAGTTACCCGAGTACCTGTCTCCAGCCCATCAGAGTACCCGAGTACCTATCTGCAGCCCATCAGAGTACCCAAGTACCTATTTGCAGCCCATGCCTCATAGATATACGTTGGGGTGTTTGCTTTCCAAAATGGGGTAATTTTGTGGGTAATTCCAGTGTCCTGGTGCTCCAGGAACTTCAAAACTGTGATAGGTAGGATGGAAAGGAGATGATGAAAGGAAATGTGTAATTTATGCTCCTAGAACGCCTGAAGGTACTACTTCAATGTGGGACCTCTGTATGTGGCCAGGCTGTGTAAAAGTCTCACACGTGGTATCGCCATACTCGGGAAGAGTAGCAGAATGTATTTCGGGGTGTAATTTTTGCTATATACAGGCTATGTGTTAGAAATATCTTATAAATTGACAACTTTGTGTAAAAAAAAAATACGTTTTCATTTTTTTTCCACATTTTCCACATTTTTTTCCAAAAACTTCTGGAAAAAAATGAACCATTCAAAAGACTCATTATGCCTCATAGATTATACATTGGGGTGTTTGCTTTCCAAAATGGGGTCATTTTGTGGGCAATTCCATTGTCCTGGTGCTCCAGGGCCTTCAAAAGCGTAATAGGTGGTTGAGAAATGAGTCATTTATGCTCGTAGAATGCCTGAAGGTGCTACTTCAATGTTGGGCCTCTGTATGTGGCCAGGCTGTGTAAAAGTCTCACACATGTGGTATCGCCATACTCAGGAAGAGTAGCAGAATGTATTTTGGGGTGTAATTTGTTGTATGCATATGCTGTGTGTGAGAAATAACCTGATAATATGACAATTTTGTAAACAAAAAAATAAATAAATGAAAAAAAAATGACAACTTAAAAAAACTCACCATGCTACTTACTTAATACCTTGGAATGTCTACTTTCTAAAAAGGGATCATTTGGGGGGTATTTGTACTTTCCTGACTTGTTAGTGTCTCAAGAAATGAAATTCACCTGGTGTACTGAAGGCCTGATCAGATGTGATCAATTTTCAGAGATTGGCACCATAGTTTGTAGACTCTATAACTTTCACAAAGACCAAATAATATACACTAATTTGGGTTATTTTTACCAAAGATATGTAGCAGTATAAATTTTGGCCAAAATTTATGAAGAAAAATTACTGATTAGCAAAATTTTATGACTGAAACAAAGAAAAAGGCATTTTTTTCACAAAATTTACTGTCTTTTTAATTTATAGCACAATAAATAAAAAAAACCACTAGTGATTAAATACCACCAAAAGAAAGCTCTATTTGTGTGAAAAAAAAGACTCAAGTTTCATATGGGTACAGTGTTGCATGACTGAGTAATTGTCATTCAAACTGTGAGAGCGCTGAAAGCTCAAAATTGGTCTGGGCAGGAAGGGGGTGCAAATGCACTGTATTGAGGTGGTTAATCTTCACGAGATTGTATGCCCCTCTCAAATCAAGCTTCGTGAAAACCGTTGCTCCCTTGAGGCGGTCAAATAACTCCGTAATCAATGGGATCAGATAGGCATTCTTAATCGTGAAATGATTGAGACCCCTATAATCAATACAAGGTCTCAGTTCACCACTCTTCTTCACAAAGAAGAAACCAGCACCAGCAGGAGACGAGGATTTGCGGATCAAACCTCTAGAAAGTGTGTCTGCAACATACTCCTCCATGGCCTTATCCTCCAAGACCGACAAAGGGTAAACCCGGCCGCGAGGGGGTATGGCACCAGGTTGAAGATCAATTGCGCAATCATACAACCGGTGTGTAGGCAAACTACCGGCTTGACCTTTGTCAAAGACATCGCTAAAATCGCGGTACTCCTCCGGCAGGGAGGAGAGTGAAGAGGTGCACAGGACCTTGGCTACCTTCTGGAAGCATGTCTTACTGCATTGTGGCGACCAGGAGAGAACCGCAGCACGGAGCCAATCAAAAGAGGGTTTGTTGCCTCCGTAACCAAGGATAATCAATAACCAGCAGAAACTTAGGTGAGGAAATAACTTGGAATTAGATTATCTCATGGTGAAGAGCCCCTACGGCTATGGACAACGGAACAGTCTCATGAGTCACATGGGTAGGCTATGGAGGTCTCCCGTCAAGAGCCTCAATGGCAAGTGGAGTGTCATGCAGCTGCAGCAGAATCGAGTGCTTCGATACAAAGGCAGCATCAAAGAACAGGCCTGCAGCCCCAGAGTCGATTAGAGCCTGTATCTCGATGGACAACTCAGCCCAAGAAAGGGTAACCAAAACAAGGGGCTTATCCTTCTGGATAACTGGGGATGAAACAATGCCACCTAAGGTCTGTTTGTGACAGGACCTCAAGGTTCAGGCGTTCCCTGGATGGGTAGGACAATACTTCAAAAAAGTGACCTGCCTGGTCACAATCCACATACGCAGAGAGATGCGTGAAGCCCAATTGCATGGGTTCATCTTCACAGACCGACTCAGTACCAGGAGGCATGGGAGGTGAGGGAGGCAAGGGTGGGACTGCAAAGTTCAGAGACAAATGTACATGAGGCTTCAAATACCCTTTTAAAGGAGGCCACAAACTCAGGGTAACTCAAGACAACAGGTTTTTCCCTCTCCCATAGAGGGTTTGCCCAGGCCAAGGCTCTCTCAGAAAGCAAAAATATCACAAAACCTACTTTGCTTCTGTCCGTGGGAAACGCCTGGGGCAGCATCTCAAAGTATATCTCAACCTGATTGAGAAACCCTCTGCATTGGACTGGATCGCCCCCAAATCTCTAGGGAAGCGGAGCGGAACCAGACATAACTCTAATAGAGATAATACTCAAGGCGGGTGCCTGCACAGAGACTGGAGCAGCAGCAGGGACGGCCTTTTTTTTTTTGTTAGTTTTTTTTTTGTTCTGAACTTAATTGAACAAGTTGAAGATAGAAGCTGATTGGCTACAGTGGCACAGCTGCACCAGATTTTTCACTCTCCAGATTTAGTAATGTAGCACCCTAGTCTTAAACAGGGCTGCTAATAAATCTAGTTGTGCTAGGTGGTAACTAGCCCAGCTAATTGGTAGTCTTTTATCCACTGATTTCTGTCCTAAGACTGAGTTCAATTTGTGGTCTCTTTGTTCTGTCAATAGGTGGCACTGTTGCTTTTGGCATTAGGATGATGGATTACAGTGAATTCAGATGATGAGTAAAGACGTTGTCTCAGCCAATTAGCGAGAGTTTCTTTTGGCCACTTTGCATGCTGGGATAGGATATTTATTGAGGAGGAGTCAGGTGATTGGGGTTCTTCACGCCCAGGGATGCGGCCTGGGTGGTTGTGTGTCAAACAGCTCCTGGCTGCTAGGCCTGGAGCCTGAGGCCTATGCAGGAGTCCTGCTGGCTGCAAGCTCTACGTGAGGCCTGTCCAGTAATTTAAGGGTTCGAAAAGAGGAGCAGCAGAGGTTAAGCATGAAGCCTGGGGCAGAACCACATGTGTTAGAGGTAAAGGAAAAGCACTTTCCGGAGGGACGACCACTCCTTTTACCAGAGGCAAGTTTGGAAGGGATGAAGTTCTGAAGGAGTACCAGAGCAGACGCTTCACTATTCGGGATTGTGAAGTAAGTGGGAAAGATTCAGTGGAGACTCATCCAGGAATACAGCGGTTAGCTGTGAGTAAAGCTTGAAGGAGTACGGTGAGTAGCTGTAAGTAAAGCTTGAAGATAAGTACAGCAGTTAGCTGTGGGTGAAGCTCGAGTGATCCAGCAGATAGCTGAGGGTCCAAGAAGTCTAGAGAGAGATGGCGAGCTGAGCTTGAGGATCTACAGTGGGATACTATCAATTGAGCTTGAGGATCTACAGTGGGATACTGTGAGTTAAACTGGGAGATCTACAGTGGGATTACTTTGAGATAAGTTGTTGCTATAAGAGACAGCAGTTGCTACAAGATACAGATTGCTGCATACAGCTTAAAGGTCCTCTTTCTGTATTGCTGTCTGCCTAGTTCTATTTTTGTCTTGGAGTTTATCTAATTGCTATTTCATTTGCCTAAGGGTGTCCTGTGTCCAAACCCTCTCTCCCACTGTTCCTGTTAAGAGAAATAAAATCTCTTTGTTAATTTTTGCAAAAAACCCAATTTCCACCTTGCTCCACACCCACAATGCCTAGTAACCTGCACCCTGAGGAGGAATGTCAGTTCTCCCTGGCTCTGTGGGTCACCATCAGGCCCCTGGAAGTTGGGGAGACCGCTACACTTTGGCGCCCAATGTGGGGCTCAACTTAATTTTTGATGTGGTCGCCCCTGGCAACGGACTGCAACTACACAAGGATTTGATCTGGCTCCGTGGGAAAGTGGCAGGTAACATCTTTATTCCTCAGAGACTGTGCTATTATCCTGTGAACTGTGTGGGGAAGAACCTAAGTGTCTTTTTTGCTTTTGGGAGAGCGTTAGCCTGGTCTTTTGTCACTTTACGCCAGTGCTGCAGGGGTTAAGGCAGACTCCATGATAGTTTTGGTGTGTTGCTGGAGAAAGGAGGTGGGCGCTGAAGTCACTGAAGAGCATGTGGACCAATGGCTTGGCAGGCGGAGGAATTGTCGCTCTGCAGAGGAGAAGGAGACACTGCCTTGTGCACCGCCATTACCAGTACATGTGTTAAGCTACCATTATCTGGTGGAGAATATGGCGCAGTTTGGAGTCTTGATGTCGGACTGGAAAGTCTACGTGCCGGGCATCGGTGCTGGCCTGGGGGGGGGGGGCTGAAGGAGGTCCTCGCTGATATCGGAGTGCGGTATGTACCTAAAGCAATTGGGCTGTTGTGTGCAAAGTATTCCAGCATAGCTACCAATGTTTGTCCCTGGATTACCTGTGGGCACTGTGGAGAACCACTACTAGAGGTAGTTTTGTCAGCCCTACCCCCAGGGGTGCTACAAGTGAATTGGGACAAGTGTGTCGCTATTCCTGCTACAGAAGTGCCTGTGAACACTGCTACTGTCCTTCTGTTTGCTGAAATGGCTGCTCCTTCAGCGATTGTGACTGCTCCAAAGCCAGGCAACCCAGTGATCTTCCATGGCCGAGGTCGGGGCCACTAACGATTCTTGATGGTGGAACCTCCCAGGGAGAAGGCAACTGAGTCAGGTAAGCCAGATGTGAGTGAAGGCAGTGTGCCTGTGGGGACTGCTAAACCTGTAGCCACTAAGGGAGCAGAGTTTGGAAAGTATGCTGTTACAAGTTCAAAGTACAACATGCTACCGGCTGAAGAGTTTTCAACTGAGTCAGATTCAGACATTCTGTCCAATCGGATATCTAAACGTTTTTATGATAACGTGTCCTGCCTGAGAGGTAGTCAGAAAGTGATGCTTTGCCCTGCAAGTTCTTTGGAAGAGGAGCGGTGGGCTCACCGTGCCAAAACCCCTGATGTCATGAGGCAAAGGTCCTCTCTATTTACAAATATATCTCAAAAGCCTGGCAAAATTGCAGGCTATCATGTCAAGTGTACCTTAGATACACAAGTGTTACCTGGATGTGGGGATCCTAAACTATTGCCAAGATTGTCCATTTGCAAAGAATTGTCATGAGAAAAGTGGCTGAGGAGTATGGCTACTTATACGCATATGTGCCAGAAAATCTGGAAGCTGAAATCCAATGCAAACGAGCACAGGTTGATGCTGCTATACGGGAGCACATGAAAATCCCTGCTCACTGTGATATAAGAAAGTTGACACCCCGACAAGCCGGGAAGTATACAAATGTTCTTCAAACCTGGGACTTTGGTCACGATATCTACCCAGACTATTGTTCTTCGTAGGCTTAATCAAGCGGATGTGCAGCACTGCATTACTACTGGATCATCTGGAAAGTCTTTCAATTACCTGATCCTTGTTACTATTGGTAACGTTCATCTGTCATTGAAACTTTGTGTCAAGTCAGCATGGAACACAGCAGTGTGCTTCCTTCGGCTGTGTCAGTTCCACAGGAAGCTGTTCTGCATTTGAAATATGTTGAAGTGGGGACACTCCTGCCTGTGCTGTTGCTGCTGGACAGTGTTCCTGATATCAGCAGTAGCAGGGGTTGCCCTAAAAAAAAAAATGGTGACATGCTGGCCTGTGCCCTTGAATTGCCAGTATGCCTCACTCTGCAAAGTGATATGCTGATCTGTTGCTCTGGATTATCAGCATGTCTTGTTCTTTATATTTGAGGAAAAGTGATCTCAGTCCCTGGCTGGGATGAAGAAAGGCTGAGATATGTTCTATGTGCAAGGAGATTTTGTTGTCCAGGAAAATAGAAAAGTTCTTCAAGATTACAGTCCCTTGCATGCTTGTGTGGCTAAGATGCTGGTTTAAAAGTAGCCATGCACACAGTTCCAGTGCTTGTTCCGGGGAAAAGTGGAACTTACTGGAAAGTTGCTGACCATGTTGTTGCAAATCACAAGGAAAATGCCTATTGGACTTTGGGGCTCCAAGGACAATGGGATGTTTAGTTATTGAAGTAGACTGTGCTGTGGCAAAGGGACAAGTCTTTTACCCCAATCTGAATCTCATGGACTTAAAGTGGTTGTAAACCCATTACAACCATTTTAACCTACAGGTAAGCCTAGATTAAGGCTTACCTGTAGGTGCAAGAAATATCTCCCAAACCTAAAAGGTTTAGGAGATATTTGCAGGAATAGCGGCACCGATGTCTATGGTGCATGCGCCGTAGACATCGGGCGCAGGCGCACTGAGCGTGCCGTTTCTAACAGCGATCATGCCGTTAGTGGCGGCACCAGCGTGCCTGCGCGGGAATGACGTCATCTCGGCTCCGGCCAGTCACAGCGCCAGAGCCACGATACCCGGAAGTCACTCCGGGATAGATGGCAGCGTCGGAGGAGGCGAACGAGGGCCGATGCCGGGGCTTCGATCTCAGGTAAGTAATTCATAATGAGCTAGTATGCTATGCATACTAGCTCCTTTGCCTTTGCCTTGCAGGGTGTATTTTTTATTTTTTTTTAAGAGGCTTTACTTCCTCTTTAAATGTTACCTATGGACTGTTCTTTCATTATTGATGGTGGGAGTGTGCCACTCTGAGTGAGTGCTAAGTAATATTCTAGTGTAGGTTGCTAAGTGAAATCTCATTTTTAGATAAGCTAAAATGCTTCGGAAAAATGGTGTCACTCTCACGAGAGTGGGGCCCTGTTTCCACTTGTAAATATTTCCAGGAACGGTTATTTGCTAGGATTGTGTACATATATTGGGATATATTGCTGTGTTTACTTTACACATCTTTTGTTGCTCTCAGTTGAGGGTATACAAAACTTCATATATATAATGTTTATCTTTCACTAATATTGCTATGGTGGTAGATTATATTATAGAATGTTGCTAGAATGTCATATTTTCCATGTTGCATAATCTGTCTTTCAGGTGTTCCTGCATCCCTTGCGTCTTCCTCGGCTGAGGAGAGACAGGATCTTCACTGTACAATGATGTCATCTTTAATTGCTTTATCGTATAAATATTACATAGATGGTTAGGGTATAGGATTATTACTTATGGTGTTTTTTTCTCACTGCTATTGTGTGGTACGCCACACATAATTGTAAATACAGTTTCATATTTCTTTGTTCTCATGTGAATGTGAGAAACCATGAATCAGACCAAGACAGAAGTACAGCTAAATCACACTTGTGTAATAATAAAAGTAAATAGAACAAACGTAGTCAAAACATAGCCAAAGTTTGGTACCAGGAACAGATAGTCAGACAAGCCAGAAAGTCAGGAAGCCAGAGATCAGCGTAGTGGAACAGCAAGCAGGATCTGGAGCCAGAAGGAATGTCAGCCAAGCAAGTCTTTAACAGGAATACATCTCTGTGATGTTGACCAAGACGAAGGCAGAGATCATCTGGGCTTAAGTAGGCAGGACTGACGAGCAGGATATCAACAGTTGAGTCACTGTGGAGAGATAGGCGCTGGCAATTAGCGGACAGCTAAGCGGCCAGCTCAGAGGAAGGAAGGGCTGAGCCCAGCCCTGACATTACTCCCTCTTCAACAACCCCTCCCCCTCGGAGGACCACCAGGCTCGAGGGTAAAATGTCTATGAAAATCACGGAGGAGGACAGGGGGAAGTAAGTCCGAGGATGAGAGCCAAGAGCGTTCCTCCGGTCTGTACCCTTTTCCAATGCACCAGGTACTGTGTGCGCCCACAGAACCTACGGGAGTCAACAATGGACTGCACTTCATATACCTCATGGTTCTCAACCTGTACAGGGTGAGGACGTGGCACCAAGATGGTAAAGCGGTTGTAGACCGAAGGTTTTAATAAGGAGACCCAAAATACATTAGAGATACACATATTAGAAGATAGAGATAGAGATGCTCCTCAAACACAGGAATACTTTGCAAAACAAATGAGTCAGGCAACATGGAAGGTTGGAAACCATAGTTTGTCATAAACGGGGACAATCAGGAAGCAGAATTCAAGGCACTATTGTGAGCAAACTCCGCCCACAGTAAGAGATCTAGCCTATTGTTATGATGGTCAGAAATATACAGTAGCAACGTAGGAATTGCTCCAAGGACTGATTGGCTCGTTCTGCTGCCCCATTAGATTGCGGGTGATATGCAGAGGAGAAAGCAAGCTGAATTCCCAGCTGTGCACAAAAGGCTCACCAGAACCAGGACACAAACTGACTACCCCTGTCCGAGACAATCACCTTGGGTAGCCCATGTAAGCAAAAGATCTCCCGAGCAACAATGGAAGCCAGTTCCTTAGAAGGGTGGCCAGCAGCCTTGGGAGAATAGTAAGTTTGGAGCACGGCAGTTCGGAGACTCTCTGGGACAAAGCAGCGGTCACAAGGTTTCTCAGGAGGAGCATGGACCTGAGCAGCAAGAATTTTGTCACCCAAAGGAGAAGTGAGAACCGTAGCCAGAATAGGATCAGGAGAAATCACAGGAACCGGAACCGACTCCATCTTGGAAGTGAAGGAAAATTGTTGTGACAAAGCGTCGGCCTTTACATTCTTAGTACTGGGTAAGAGTGAGACAATGTAATTGAAATTGAAACTTGACAAGAAAAGAGCCCATCGCTCCCTTCTGTGCGAGAGGCATTTAGCCTCAGACAAGAATGTGAGATTCTTATGGTCAGTAAGAATGAGAACTGGCTCAGTGGTACCTTCGAGGAGATGTCTTTATTCTTTCAGGGCTAAAATGATCACTAACAGCTCTGTCACCAATCTCATAATTGCACTCCGCAAGTGACAATTTCTTGGAAAGGTAGCCTCAAGAATGTACAGCGCTCTCAGAGGTAGGACGTTGAGACAGAAGGGTGCCAACTCCAGTCTCAGAAGCATCAACCTCAAGGATAAAAGGTAACATAGGATCAGGATGTGTCAACACAGGAGCAGAAACAAAGGCAGCCTTGACACTCTCAAAGGCCTTAATGGACTCCGGAGACCAATTCTGTGGGTTACCGTCCTTTCTGGTCATATCAGTCAGGGGCTTAACCAGAGACGAGAAGTTATGAATAAACTTCAGATAATAGCTGGCAAAGCCAAGAAAACGCTGCAGAGGATATAAACCCACGTAGTCAGGGCCACTGTAGGACTGCTGAAAGTTTCTCTGGGTCCATCGAAAAACCAGCAGTGGAAATTACATAACCCAGGAATTTAACCTGTTCGCGATGGAATTCGCACTTCTCCAATTTACAATAGAGATTGTTCTCTCTTAGTTTCTGAAGCACAAGACAGACATCTGTGTGGTGGCTCTCCAGGGACTTGGAAAATATGAGGATATCGTTGAGATAAACCACCACACATAACTGCAACAAATCTCGGAGGACATCGTTAATAAATTCCTAGAAAACCACCGCGGCGTTACAAAGGCCAAAAGGCATTACGAGGTACTCATAATGGCCTGTTCTGGTATTAAATGCAGTTTTCCACTCTTTGCCCTCCTTAACCGCTTGCCACCCGCCGTCCATCATATAACGGTCAGGCGGCACGGCTCTCGTTCAGGGAGGGCATCATATGACGACCCTCCATTCAACCAGGGAATGCACGCATCCCTGTTCCTTCGGTGCCGGCGTGTCACGGAGACACTGCTCGCCACCGAGGGGGGTGAACAGCCATTGGTCATGGCTGTTTACCACGTGTTCGGCCGTGATGAAGTCACGGCCGATCACAGATGGTTCCACCCCACTGTGCACGGTGCATGTGCGTGATCGTGGGCGTGCTGAGCGGGCACGTTGGTGGCGGCATGTTTCCGGGAACACTGCTCGTCGCCGACGCTGGTAAACAGCCATTGGCCGGCGGCTGTTTACCACGTGATTAGCTGTGATCCTTTCACAGCCGATCACTAAATGTCAACAAATCGCGGTAACAAGATGTTACCGGGTTCTCCTTCTCACACACCGATCGTGTGTGAGGAGGAGATTGCAGTAACATCTCCTTACCGCTTACAGTGTATACCAATCACACTGATTGCTCCCCCAATAAAGAGAACCTGTAATCACCCATCATAGTACCTGTCACAGTTCATCTGGGTACCTGTCAGTCCATATGAGTACCTGTCACAGTCCATCAGAGTACCCGAGTACCTGTCACAGTCCATTAGAGTACCCGAGTACCTGTCACAGTCCATCAGAGTACCTGAGTACCTGTGACAGTCCTTCAGAGTACCCGAATACCAGTCACCAGCCCATCAGAGTACCCAAGTACTTATCTGTAGCCCATCAGAGTACCCGAGTACCTGTCACCAGGCCATCAGAGTACCCGAGTAGCTGTCACCAGGCCATCAGAGTACCCGAGTATCTGTCACCAGGCCATCAGAGTACCAGAGTACCTGTCTGCAGCTCATCAAGTTACCCGAGTACCTATCTGCAGCCCATCAGAGTACCCGAGTACCTATTTGCAGCCCATGCCTCATAGATATACGTTGGGGTGTTTGCTTTCCAAAATGGGGTAATTTTGTGGGTAATTCCAGTGTCCTGGTGCTCCAGGAACTTCAAAACTGTGATAGGTAGGATGGAAAGGAGATGATGAAAGGAAATGTGTAATTTATGCTCCTAGAACGCCTGAAGGTACTACTTCAATGTGGGACCTCTGTATGTGGCCAGGCTGTGTAAAAGTCTCACACGTGGTATCGCCATACTCGGGAAGAGTATTTCGGGGTGTAATTTTTGCTATATACAGGCTATGTGTTAGAAATATCTTATAAATTGACAACTTTGTGTAAAAAAAAAATACGTTTTCATTTTTTTTCCACATTTTCCACATTTTTTTTCCAAAAACTTCTTGAAAAAAATGAACCATTCAAAAGACTCATTATGCCTCATAGATTATACATTGGGGTGTTTGCTTTCCAAAATGGGGTCATTTTGTGGGCAATTCCATTGTCCTGGTGCTCCAGGGCCTTCAAAAGCGTAATAGGTGGTTGAGAAATGAGTCATTTATGCTCGTAGAATGCCTGAAGGTGCTACTTCAATGTTGGGCCTCTGTATGTGGCCAGGCTGTGTAAAAGTCTCACACATGTGGTATCGCCATACTCAGGAAGAGTAGCAGAATGTATTTTGGGGTGTAATTTGTTGTATGCATATGCTGTGTGTGAGAAATAACCTGATAATATGACAATTTTGTAAACAAAAAAATAAATAAATGAAAAAAAAATGACAACTTAAAAAAACTCACCATGCTACTTACTTAATACCTTGGAATGTCTACTTTCTAAAAAGGGATCATTTGGGGGGTATTTGTACTTTCCTGACTTGTTAGTGTCTCAAGAAATGAAATTCACCTGGTGTACTGAAGGCCTGATCAGATGTGATCAATTTTCAGAGATTGGCACCATAGTTTGTAGACTCTATAACTTTCACAAAGACCAAATAATATACACTAATTTGGGTTATTTTTACCAAAGATATGTAGCAGTATAAATTTTGGCCAAAATTTATGAAGAAAAATTACTGATTAGCAAAATTTTATGACTGAAACAAAGAAAAAGGCATTTTTTTCACAAAATTTACTGTCTTTTTAATTTATAGCACAATAAATAAAAAAAACCACTAGTGATTAAATACCACCAAAAGAAAGCTCTATTTGTGTGAAAAAAAAGACTCAAGTTTCATATGGGTACAGTGTTGCATGACTGAGTAATTGTCATTCAAACTGTGAGAGCGCTGAAAGCTCAAAATTGGTCTGGGCAGGAAGGGGGTGCAAATGCACTGTATTGAGGTGGTTAATCTTCACGAGATTGTATGCCCCTCTCAAATCAAGCTTTGTGAAAACCGTTGCTCCCTTGAGGCGGTCAAATAACTCCGTAATCAATGGAATCAGATAGGCATTCTTAATCGTGAAATGATTGAGACCCCTATAATCAATACAAGGTCTCAGTTCACCACTCTTCTTCACAAAGAAGAAACCAGCACCAGCAGGAGACGAGGATTTGCGGATCAAACCTCTAGAAAGTGTGTCTGCAACATACTCCTCCATGGTCTTATCCTCCAAGACCGACAAAGGGTAAACCCGGCCGCGAGGGGGTATGGCACCAGGTTGAAGATCAATTGCGCAATCATACAACCGGTGTGTAGGCAAACTACCGGCTTGACCTTTGTCAAAGACATCGCTAAAATCGCGGTACTCCTCCGGCAGGGAGGAGAGTGAAGAGGTGCACAGGACCTTGGCTACCTTCTGGAAGCATGTCTTACTGCATTGTGGCGACCAGGAGAGAACCGCAGCACGGAGCCAATCAAAAGAGGGTTTGTTGCATCCGTAACCAAGGATAATCAATAACCAGCAGAAACTTAGGTGAGGAAATAACTTGGAATTAGATTATCTCATGGTGAAGAGCCCCTACGGCTATGGACAACGGAATAGTCTCATGAGTCACATGGGTAGGCTATGGAGGTCTCCCGTCAAGAGCCTCAATGGCAAGTGGAGTGTCACGCAGCTGCAGCAGAATCGAGTGCTTCGATACAAAGGCAGCATCAAAGAACAGGCCTGCAGCCCCAGAGTCGATTAGAGCCTGTATCTCGACGGACAACTCAGCCCAAGAAAGGGTAACCAAAACAAGGGGCTTATCCTTCTGGATAACTGGGGATGAAACAATGCCACCTAAGGTCTGTTTGTGACAGGACCTCAAGGTTCAGGCGTTCCCTGGATGGGTAGGACAAGACTTCAAAAAAGTGACCTGCCTGGTCACAATCCACATACGCAGAGAGATGCGTGAAGCCCAATTGCATGGGTTCATCTTCACAGACCGACTCGGTACCAGGAGGCATGGGAGGTGAGGGAGGCAAGGGTGGGACTGCAAAGTTCAGAGACAAATGTACATGAGGCTTCAAATACCCTTTTAAAGGAGGCCACAAACTCAGGGTAACTCAAGACAACAGGTTTTTCCCTCTCCCATAGAGGGTTTGCCCAGGCCAAGGCTCTCTCAGAAAGCAAAAATATCACAAAACCTACTTTGCTTCTGTCCGTGGGAAACGCCTGGGGCAGCATCTCAAAGTATATCTCAACCTGATTGAGAAACCCTCTGCATTGGACTGGATCGCCCCCAAATCTCTAGGGAAGCGGAGCGGAACCAGACATAACTCTAATAGAGATAATACTCAAGGCGGGTGCCTGCACAGAGACTGGAGCAGCAGCAGGGACGGCCTGCAACACAGGTTGTACCGGAGCAGCCACAGTGGGAGATTCCAGGTGAGCTGTGCGACTCAGGAGCGTTTTTTAACGTCATGGCAAACTGATCCATGCGGTGATCCTGCTCATCCAATCTGGAAAAAATATTACCAGTGGATTGACTGCATCTTCTGAATTCATGGCCTTCTCTTACTGTCAGGAACCATGAATCAGACTGAGACAGAAGTACAGTTAAATCACACTTGTTTAATAATAACAAAAAAAGGTAAACATAGTCAAAACATAGCCAGAGTTCAGGAACCGGATAGTCAGACAAGCCAAAACATCAGGGAGCCAGAGATGAGCGTAGTAGAACAGCAAGCAGGATCTGGAGCCAGAAGGAATGTCAGCCAAGCAAGTCTTTAACAGGAACACAGGAGAGCGTCTCTAGAGATGTGACCAAGGCAATGGCAGAGATCTTCTGGACTGGACTTAAGTAGGTAGGACTGACAAGCAGAATATCATCAACAGGTGAGTCACTGTGGTGAGATAGAAGCTGGCAATTAGCCGACAGCTGAGCAGCCAGCTTTGAGAAGGAAGGGCTGATCCCAGCCCTGACACTTTGCTTCTGTCTGTAGGAAACGCCTGGGGCAGCATCTCAAAGTATATCTCAACCTCCTTGGGAACCCTCTGTATTGGACTGGATCGCCCCCAAATCGCTGGGGAAGCGGAGCGGAACCAGACATACCTCTCATAGAGGTAATACTTGAGGTGGGTGCCTGCACAGAGACTGGAGCAGCAGCAGGGATGGCCTGCAACACAGGTTGTACCGGAGCAGCCACAGTGGGAGATTCCAGGTGAGCCATGCAACTCAGGAGCATTTGTAACACCATGGCAAACTGATCCATGCGGTCATCCTGCTCATCCAATCTGGAAAAAATATTACCAACAAGTGGATTGACTGCATCTTCTGAATTCATGGCCTTCACCTACTGTCAGAAACCATGAATCACACCGAGACAGAAGTACAGTTAAATCACACTTGTTTAATAATATAAGTAAATAGAACAAACGTAGTCAAAACATAGCCAAAGTTCGGTAATCGGAACGGATAGTCAGACAAGCCAGAAAGTCAGGAAGCCAGAGATCAGCATAGTGGAACAGTAAGCAGGATCTGAAGCCAGAAGGAATGTCAGCCAAGCAAGTCTTTAACAGGAACGCAGGAGATAGTCTCTGTGATGTTGACCAAGGCGAAGGCAGAGATCATCTGGGCTGGACGGCTTAAGTGGGCAGGACTAACAAGCAGGATATCATCAACAGGTGAGTCACTGTGGAGAGATAGGAGTTGGCAATTAGCCGACAGCTGAGCGGCCAGCTCAGAGGAAGGAAGGGCTGAGCCCAGCCCTGACAGTGAAGTATTATTTGTAATTGTACATGTACATCTGTTATGTTCACCCACATTTGTTACTAAATGTTCATCCTTCTTATCCCTTCCTATCCACTTTTTGCCAGGACATCCACTCTCAGGATTGAGAGTCAATATTTTTTTTTGCAAACGCCATGATGTAGTTTCCTTGGCAGGGGGAGATTGTAGCACCCTGGTCCTAAACAGGGCTGCTAATAAATCTAGTTGTGCTAGGTGGTAACTAACCTGGCTAATTGGTAGTCTTTGATCCACTAATTTCTGTCCTAAGTCTGAGTTCAATTTGTGGTTTCTCTCTTCTGTCAATAGGTGGCACTGTTGCTTTGGCATTAAGATGATGGATTACAGTGAATTCAGGTGATGAGTAAATACGTTGTCTCAGCCAATTAGCGGGAGTTTTTTTTGGCCGCTTTGCATGCTGGGATAGGCTATTTACGCAGGAAGATTCAGATGATCGGGGTTCTTCCCACCCGGGGCTGCGGCCTGGGTAGATGTTTGTCAAACAGCTACTGGCTGATAGGCCTGGGGCCTGAGGCCTATCCAGGAATGCTACTGGCTGCTAGGTCTACGTGAGGCCTATCTAGTAATTCAAGATTCCGCAAAGGAGGAGCAACAGAAGTTAAGCCTGAAGCCTGGGGCAGAACCACGTGTGTTAGAGGTTCAGCCCAAGGGGAGCCTGTTCGTTGCTGGAGGTAAAGGAGAAGCAGTTGCCGGAGCGACGACCACTCCTGTTACCAGAGGCAGGTTTGGAAGGGATAAAGTTCTGAAGGCATACCAGAGCAGACGCTTCACTAGCCGGGGACATCGAAGCAAGTGGGAAAGATTCAGTGGAGACTCCTCCAGAAATACAGTGGTTAGCTGTGAGTAAAGTTTGAAGATAAGTACAGCGGTTAGCTGTGGGTGAAGCTCGAGGGATCCAGCAGGTAGCTGAGGGTCTGAAGAGAGACGGCGAGCTGAGCTTGAGGATCTACAGTGGGATACTTTGAGCTTCACTTGAGGATCTACATTGGGATACTGTGAGTTAAACTGGAAGAGCTACAGTGGGATTACTGTGAGAGAAGTTGTTGCTATAGGAGACAGCAGTTGCTACAAGATACAGATTGCTGCATTCATCTTAAAGGCCCTCTTTCTGTATTGCTGTCTGCCTAGTTCTATTTTCGTCTGTGGAGTAAATTAACCCCATAGTGTCAAGAGACAGGAGGAACACAAGTGTTGGTAGATAACCAAAACAAGGGAGGGGAATTGGGACTTTAAAATGCCCACCTCGGCTACCGGTGAGAGGTTGTTCCCGGAGGCCTGTGACACCCTATCACCACAGTACACAGCAAATTCCAGCCCCAACCAGTGAGTACAGGCTGAGGTTGGGGTGGTTTATCTGATTATGTCCATATATCTGTAGACACTCATTGCTCCTTTATACTTTCATTGTAAATTAAAAATAAATTAAAAATAAATTGTAGCGCTAAAAAACACAAAAAATTAATAAAGTTCAAAGTGCATGTAAACGTAATGTCCCAGGAAGAACCAGTATGTGATCCAAAGGAACAAAAAGTCCACAGTGAAAATAAATGATCCGTGTATCAATCCTGTCTGCTTCTCAACCTTCAGCTTGTATATCATCACTAAAAGCGAATAGATGGAATACGCTTACCAGAGAAGTTGGATTCTACTGCCATGAGCATAGAATCAATGAAGCTTAATGCCACCCAGGGCGAAGTGGTGAAGTGTTGGAGGCAAGGGTAGAGCCTCAACCGGACCGGGACGTCCCCTCTCTACCCACCGAAGCAGAGCCGAAAGTGGGTTCCAGAAAACGAAGTGGTTTCTCAGTTCCCCAGGATATGTGAAAAAAGAAGGAATGCTCCCACATAGTGTAACTTCTGGGTGTTTTATTCATAAAAAACCACGATACATTTAAAATGTGATCACAAAGATGAAATAAAAAGCAGTGTATAGGGTCTATAAAAAGCCGCCCTACGCGTTTCGGTCCAATGACCTTCAACAGGGGCAATGCGTAAGTAGACGTCTATGAGGACGAAACGCGTCGGGTAGGACCCCACTGTCGCCACTTTCTCACAGCGCTGTTTTAAACTTTGGATTTACATGTGAGTGTATATCTATTATTTTAAATAAATATCTTCGTTTTCGGATTTACACTATGTGGCCCTTCCTTTCTTTCCTACTTAAACAACACCATCACCTGATCCATGGAATCTTGCTTTGAGGGATCCATCCACGGAATACCCCACTCCTTCCAGGACCTACAGGACCATCCATATCCGTGAGACTGCCCACACCCTTCAGGACCCGGGTGCCACTTGGAGGAATACAGCAATCCGTGGGATCACAGCCACACACAGCCACTCACCACCCAAGCCTTATCTAAACCCAATTTGGTGTATGCCCCTTTGGGTCCACCCTATCTGGTAAGCCTTTTCATCTCTCGGTGGGAGCGAGCTGGTCTGCATTTTGGGATGCCGGAATTTTTTATCCAAAATATGTTTACATAAGGACTAATCACTTTCATTGTTTAGTCATAATGTCCACATCAGGACTACCCATTTATAAGGTTCATCCATAGTTGATCCCCTTCACTGCATATTGACTGATCCATTGTCGTTTATGATATTGTTTAGCGCTACACTTTTTCGTTGTTTTTTCCCATTTATACTTTGTTGGTCGTGTTAGCTGCTTTTTGTTTCCTTTCTTTGGGTAGCGCAGAATTATTTTGTATATATATATAGTTGATGTTGGCTTTTCCAGATTGTTAGTCCTAAACAACAATTCAAGCTCGGTGCAAACTATATCCAATTGTCAGAGAGCATTGGTAAAACCAATGATGGGGCAGTGTTTACTACTAGTGATGCCAGGACATTTTCTACTCACACTGACCACAGTCTGGCCCCTCTAAAGCCTGAAGGCCAGTAAACTGGCCCTTTGTTTAAACATTTTGGAGACCCCTGCTCTATAATATGTGAGACAAAGAAAGTCTAACAATTTGATTTTTTAAATTGGATTTTTGGTAAATATGAGCCTTGTTCTTAGCAATAACCGCTGTGTAAATAATGCAAATAATAATGTTATACTGATGGTAACACATAGAAATTGGAGTTATCTAATTGACCACACTGCCCACAGTCTGGCCCCTCTAAAGCCTGAAGGCCAGTAAACTGGCCCTTTGTTTAAACATTTTGGAGACCCCTGCTCTATAATATGTGAGACGATGAAAGTCTAACAATTGGATTTTTTAAACTGGATTTCTAGTAAATAAGTTCTTAGCAATAACCGCTGTGTAAATAATGCAAATGATAATGTTATACTGATGGTAACACATAGAAATTGGAGTTATCTAATGTGGAATATATAAGTTTTATCACGTAGTGTTGGGCATGATACGATGATCCTAACTTCCCCCACCATTCTCTAACAAGGAGCACTTTGCGATAAGAGATTTCTGCCTTATTATAAAAGTTGATTCACAGATAACTTGATTTTGGCTTCAACTACACTAAACTATTGACAGTCTTCTTTTTACTGTTTGGATGGGTTTGTATACTGTAAATGGAGGGGTAGTGAATCACCCAAGCTGCTGGTCTATTAATGACTCATAACAGTGACATCTGGATGGTGGCAAACAAAGCTTATTCCACATTACATTTGACATGTTGCATGGACTTTATATTTTTAAAAATCACAAACCTAAGTCAAACCTTGTCTACATCTTTACAAATGGACAGTCAGTTCTGTCCAGTTAGACTGCATATAGACCTAAAGAAGGAATTATTAGGTATTCTCTACATTTGTGATATTCTCTCACTTTGTATAATTGATAAAACCACTGTTGCATTCTTTGTCACATGATTAGTGCTGTGAGTATAATTCTGATGGTTTTAAAATTTTATGCAATGCAAAATTAATAAAAGTGATTGGTTTGTAAAGAGAGCGCATTTCGACTTTTATATTACATTAAAGAGCAACTGCAGTCTACTCACATAATTTGTAATAAAAACATCTTTACCATTCTGAAGCTTCCCTCCAACAACTTTGCATATTATTTTATATATACTGTGATTCTGTACTTGCCAAATATGCTGCAGAAATCCCCCTCCACTGAGTCTGGCTGCAACCATTTTAACTGTGGGAAGCTGAAACTGCTGCCTGTTCACTTCCTGGATTTACACACACACACAGAGGCACACCTCCAGCTCTGCAGCTCTCAGTGGCCCTCCTATGACTCACCCCCCTCCCTTCCTGGCAAACTCTCTTGATAATGAGAGAGAGAGAGAGCTGTGCATGATGTCATAAGCCCCTATGCTTTTTACCAGACAAGAAACAGGAAGTGGGCTGTATAAGGAATTTACTGGCAGAAAAAAACATTTTTAGTTTTACTATCTAATGCTAAAACAACAAGGGCAGAAGTTTTAATAGATGGAAAGATAAAAAATAACTGAAGTTCCGCTTTAAAAACATTTTTTTCAATTAGTTGTGTGATATCTGTAATAGTCATTTATTCTGGTCTGAGTGTTTATTTATAATATTAAATGGTGTTTTGTGTCTGAGGTCTTTGTAGTCACCTTTTTTTTATTTCATTTTGTTTACTTGGGCTTAACTCTGTCTTTATTTTAAGACAACCAAGGAGGCATTTCATTTTTGTTAAGGTAAGCCCCACTTATCCTTTATAGCACATGCTGTATGTCAAACACAAGTCTGAATCGGCCCTCCAGGCCTTGTCATGTGGCCCTCTTACCCAGTTTTGTTGCCAGAATGTGGCGGAACTCCATTCCACCACCTCCAGCTTTCACCCTCTGCTCCTGCTCCCTGCAAGGTGAAGCAGAGCCACCTACACAAGGAGGTACTAGAGCCAGGCAAGGTAGGAGAAAGAGTGATACAAGGAAGCTTTGGGGAGTGGGGTTGGGGTTGCACACTGCATAGCGCACCCCTAATCCCTGCACTCTGTACACAGCACACCCCTGAACACTGTAAGTAATGCACTCCTGAACCCTGTGCATAGCACACTCCTAATCCCTGTACTCTGTACACAGCACACCCCTGAACTCTGTACGTAATGCACTCCTGAACCCTGTACTCTGTGCACAGCGCATCCCCGAACCCTGCACTCTGTACACAGAACACACCTGAGCGCTGCACTCTGTAAATAGCATAATCCTGAGTTCTACACTCTGTAGATAAAGAGTGCTGGGTTCAGGAATGCATTACATAGCACACCCCAGATACAGCCAGCCCTTTGAGGGCAACCAGTGGCCCTCCTATGACTCATTCCCCTCCCTTCCTGGCAAACTCTCTCTCAAATGAGAAAGAGAGAGCTGTGCATGATGTCATAAGCCCCTAGGCTTTTTAACAGACAAGAAACAGGAAGTGGGCTGTATAAGGAATTTACTGGCAGAAAAAAAATGTTTTACTATCCAAAGTTAAAACAACACTACCGCCCCCTCCACAGCCCAGCGCTCCAGTGACCGTGGGGAGAGCAGAGCAGAGGGCTGGTGGCCAAGTCACCTGTGTTAATCAAGTTGTCAAGTCAATGTTAGAGCCGGCAGAGGATCAATGCTGCATCCACATAGGTAGTAAGATTTTAAAAAAAATATGTAATCCCATACTTCTCTTGTAAGAATATGATAGGAAATTAGGGAAAAAGTCTGAAATCTCTGGCAGAAGAACAAAACATATCATAGCTGGGAGAGAATAAGGTGAGGAGATTAGACTATATAAAACGGTGTCTGACATTTTCAGGTAGAATGGGTGCTAATTGAGGGGCTATATAATATCTAGAGAAGTGTGGAACAAAGAGGCCTCCTAGTCTTTTTTATAATGCATAATTTGTTTCTGATTCTCAGTCTCCTACCATGCCAAACAATGTGAGAACTTAGATTAAAGCTGCAACACGGGAATTGGGAGAACTCGGAAGTAATAAAGAGTTCTATTGTTTGTAGAGATGGATATAATTGTTTATATAATGAAGTCACTCAATTTGTTAGCGTAATACTTAGATAAAGGAGGTACTGTGATTACTTTTGGAACCCAGATGTGTTAGCTATGCTTCCTGGTGCAGCACGGAAGGCATTGTAAAAGACAGTTCAGTTCTTATTTGTCCTAAAATGGAGCTAAGGGTTTTCTGTAGTTGACGATGAGAGACAGACACATAAGAATTTGTTAGTGTTTGTATTAGATCATCAGCTAATAGGTCAACTCAATATTTTCTGTTAGCATTCTTGACTCCTACAATGCCCATGGTTTTGCAAACATGTTGGACTGACAGGTCAGCTGAAAAATCAAAGGGTACTGGCCAAAGTGAGCAGTCCTACCTTGTTCATCGTTGAGTCATTATGGGGACAGGCTGGGAGGCCTGGAGTGGAGATTTTTATGTAATTTCCCAATATACCAAATTTGTTAACATTACTAACATACAGGACCAGAAGAGGCTATCTAAGATATTTTTAGCATTAGGTGAAAGGATGGGTAAAGGTTGTTTCCATCCCCAAAGTTTTCCTCTTTGATGACCAAATTTTAAATCATTATAAATTATTTATATTCTTTTTATTCCAAGGACTGAACCATTGCATATTCCTTTGCATGCCAAAAATGTATTGTTTTTTAATCAAGAAATTCAACATTTGTTGTGTGCCAGTGCAGGAGGAAAGGTTGAGACCCCCTGCTAAGCAGAAGCATTTGTCCACCACCTGGCACTACATATCATATCATAGGAACAGTGGCTGCTGGTGTTTTTTTTTGGGGGGGAGGGAACAACCACCACCCTGGCGGCCGGCGGAACCTCAAACCCCCCCTTCCCGCCTGCTCGCTGTCTTACCCCATCTAAGTGGCAGGTGGTAGGCATCAGGCAGGCATGTCCTCTTGTCGATCACGGCGGCCGTGCATCTCCTCCCCTCCTCCTAGGTGTCCAATAGGATCGCTTGTCCTTTCAGCCAATCGGATGACGGGTCTCACGATGTGATTTCTGATTGGCTGGGAGGAGGATCAGTATTAATAGTGAATATTCATTCGCTATTGTAACACACCTGGGTGGGCTCGGAGCGCATTCTCTGTGCCCCGAGCCCACCCTATTTTGAAGCCTATTAGAGCCTCTGACTCTAATCAGGTACTTCATAACCCTCCCCCCCATTTGGAATCCATGCATCCAGAGTCCTGAAAGGGGATGGAAACACATATATGGGGGGGCGGCGCCCATAATGGACGGGCCGCCTCTGCATAGGATTGATACTTAGCATCATCCAATTGCCAGATGCAGTTTATTCTTTTTTAAATCAATGAAAAGCATTCAACCAGCTCAGGAAAAAACATTTATTTTTTGCCCTATTCACACAGAAAAACGTGCATGCACTTTCACTGAACAGATTGCTATGCAAATATTCTATAAATATACCCCTAAGTGTTCTTTCATTGGTTACAAGTTCTCTTAAAAATCAAGATATATATTAGCAGTCCCCCCAGCCGGCTGCGCAAAATCACACATATATATACGTGACTCTGCATTTCCGGATAGGGGATTAGTCCCAGCACCTGCAGATCACTGGGACCCTTTCAGTGATTGACCGCTGGCGATTAGCTCTGAGCTTCACGGAACACAGCTCTGTGAGTGTAAACAGCACAGAGCTGTGTTCAGTGTCAAGGGACTGCTGAGCAAGGAATGAAAACAACTAGATCCCCAGTAAAAGCAGCACACAGTACACACATAAACAGTTAACCCCTTGATCGCTCTAGAGGTTAATCCTTTCCTGCCCCGTGTCATAGTACAGTGATAGTAAGACTCTTTTCACACTAAGGCGGTTTTCAGGCGTTTTAGAGCTAGAAATAGCCTCTAAATAGCGCCTGAAAACCACCTCCCATTCATTTCAGTGTGTCTTTTCACACTGGGGCGGTGTGCTTGTGGCACGTTAGGAAAAGTCCTGCAAGCAGCATCTTCGGGGCGGTTCGGGAGCGATGTATACACCACTCCCAAAACACCCAGCCCAATTAAATGAATGGGCAGCGCTTTCAAAGTGCTTCGGAAGCGCCACAACACAGGTGTTTTAAATCCCTTTTTCGGCCGCTAGCGGGAGTTAAAAACGCCCTGATAGCAGCCGAAAAGTGCAGCTTAAACATCGCTAAAAAACGAGCAGCGCTTTAGTGCTAACGAGGCTCAGTGTGAAAGGGGTCTTAGTTAGTTACAGTGCATATTATTAGCACTGATCACTCTAATAATGTCACTGGTGATGTCAGTGGTAGTTAGTTAGTTCCCACAAAGTGACAGTTAGTTTCAGATCGCCCACCGTCCCGCTATAAGTCGCTGATCACCGCCATTACTAGTATATAAAAAAAAAAATCCAGGATATATATACTATAGTTTGTAGACGCTATAACTTTCACGCGAACCAATCAATATACGCATATTAGGTTTCTTTTTTTGCCAAGACATGTAGCAAAATACATTTTGGCCAAGAGTGATTATATTTTTTATCTTTATATGGTATATGTTTTATAGCAGAAAGTAAAAAATATATTTTTTTTAGTCTTTTTTCATTTATAACATAAAAAAACCCAAAAGATGATCAAATACCACCAAAAGAAAGCTCTATGTGTGTGAAAAATTATACAAATTTTGTTTGGGTACAGCATTGCATGACCACGCAATTGTCAGTTAAAGTAGTGCAGTGCTAAATAGCAAAAGAAATGGCCTGGTCATGAAGGAGATAAAAGTGGTTATATAAATATATACATTTTAACAGCTTTGAAAGAAAATACATTTTAATGGTGGATTCACACTTTAGCATTCCCTTGCAGTGTGTTAACACACCTGCTTAAATGTGTTACTTTGTATATTAATGTGCATTGTGTTAAAATGTATACATATGCAAACACATTTATTTATTTTTTGGTTAGTCAGGTAACTGGGAGTAAAATGCAACCATCCCAGGATTACACCGGTACTGAATTGTTAACTGTCTGCATCTGTGCTTATGACTGCAAAAGTTAAAGCAACTCTGTTGACATGCAGCTGCAATAAGAAAACAAAAAAAAAATCACACATCTTCTGCATCTGAAAAACTTCTGTGTCCTGTAGTGACCTAGGGCCGGGACAAGTGGTGGGCAAAAGAGACGGCTGCCCTGGCGCAGCATGTATTGTAGGGATGGGGGTGCCACAAGTTCCTTCTACTATAAGGCTGATAAAATTAGAGACAGTGGTGTCCGCCCAGCACTGGAATCGCAGGAGGAGGAGCTGGGAGGAGGGGTGGGCTGTGCTCTCTCTCCCCCTCCTCCTCATAAGCGCTCACATAATGAAGTGTGTGTGTGTGTGTGTGTGTGTGTGTGTGTGTGTGTGTGTGTGTGTGTGTGTGTGTGTGTGTGTGTGTGGGGGGGGGCGTAATTTGGCATTTTTGCCCTGGGCACTGAATGATCTTGTCCCAGCACTAGTAGAACCACAGCGAGCAACAAGGGACCAGGTATCAGACAAGCCTGGAAGTGTATATCAGATGCTGAAGATTCTTCAGATGGAGCAACTCTGTCCCTGTCCCCCAACTGTGCCCCTGCATTGTCACCTTGACATTAGGTTCCTATAGAAATGTAAGTGTTCACTTCAAAACAAATTACACAGGCATGGTCCACCGTTGTCACCATCAGGAAATCCACCCTGAAAAATTCTATGCACATATTCATGGAATGTATTAATGGTTGCCTATATTAAAAAAAATTCCAAAGACACCTTTTTTTGTTGTGCGTCCAGCAAGGCATTGTAGGTGGAATGTTGGTTAAAAGTGGAGCATTACTTTAAAATGAGCATAGTTCTACAAGAGGCAAATTGTTAACTATTTGTACAATGTTATTTTAAAATACAGTAGTTAATACATGAACATTTAACATAATAAGAAAAAACATAGCCAAGAACATATTTAGTTCATATAAAAAATATATTGAATGTATTTGTTTAGCTAACTGCAACTTTTTGTATAGTATTTTTTTTTAAAGCAGTGTTTCTGCCTGGGGAATTTTTTTTTTTTAAAGTAAGCAGCTACAAATACTGTATGGACACTTACCTGTCCAGGGAGCCCACTATGTAGGCACCCCAGCTGGTTTTCGGATCGGCTGTTGCTGCCGCCATTCATCATAAGGGAAACGGGCAGTGAAGCCTTTCGGCTTCACAGCCGGTTACCTACTACGCATGCACGAAGTGCGCTTTCTAACTGCCCCAGAGGAAGGAGGAGGGGGCAGAATTTCCGAGAGACTGAGCTGTGGTGCTGTTTCTGGGAACTGGGAAAGGGTACCTGTCAAAAATACGTATCTGTCCCCCCCCTCCCCCCCTGAAACGTACTACTGGGGAGAGGGGGGGGGGAGAAGCATATAAGCAGAGGTTCCACTTTTGGGTGGAACTCCGCTTTAAGTAATGGGGCATCTACACTGACCACCAATGTAATGAGGTATTCTACAGGGAATATCAACTTATTGGGGGATTCTACACGGAATATCAACTTATTGGGGGATTTTAAACTGACCACCAAATTACTGGAGGGTTCTAAACTGACCACCATTGTAATGGGGGATTTACACTGACCACCAAAGTAATGGTGGTTTCCACACTGACTAACAATGTAATTGGGGATTTACACTGACCACCAAAGTAATGGTGGTTTCCACACTGACTAACAATGTAATTGGGGATTTACACTGACCACCAAAGTAATGGTGGTTTCCACACTGACTAACAATGTAATTGGGGATTTACATTGACCACAAATGTAATGGGAGATCAAACACAGACCACCAACATAATAGGGAATTTACACATTGACCACCAACGTAAGGGTGATTTTACACTGATCACAAATGTAAGTGGGATTTAACACTGACCACCAATGTAAGGGCAATTCTACACTCATAACAAATATAATGGGGATAGTTACATCAGTGCCAGGCAAGGTCATCTAGAGCCCAGAGCAAACATGCCAAACTGCGCCCCCCCCCCCAAGATGTATGAGCATTATGTGTTAGCAAACCCCCCCCCCCAAAAAAATAATAATTGAACACGAATCTCCATGCTTATCCCCAAAGCATAAATTCCCCTCCTCCTAGGACTAATCTGCCCCTGCTAAAAACCCCCTTTCCAGCACAAACCTTTGCCCCCCAACACAAATGCCCCCCCACCCAACACAAATCTTTTACCCCTCGAATTTCCCCTACAAGTACACACTCCCCCCCCCCACACTCCAAATCTCGCAGCACAAATTCCCCTTACTAGCACAAATACTCCCCAATCATCCTTACTAGCATAAATCCCCCCCCCCCCCCGAAAAAAAACCTCCCACACCATATCATCTCTTCTAGCACAAACCCCCCCAAATCCCCCATCCTAGCACAAATCTTCTCCCATCCCAACACAAATCCCCCTAAATCACCACTGCCAGCACTTCCACCCAAATTTCCCTTCCTAGAACA